>NC_058135.1:88939970-89059219 GCF_016433145.1 Gracilinanus agilis
ATAAATGGGCAAAAGACATGAATAGGCAATTTTCAGGTAAAGAAATCAAAAGTATCAATAAGCACATGAGAAAGTGTTCCAAATCTCTAATAATTAGAGAAATGCAAATCAAAACAACTCTGAGGTATCACCTCACACCTAGCAGATTGGCTAAAATGAAAGAAGGAGAGAGTAATGAATGTTGGAGGTGATGTGGCAAAATCGGGACATTGATGAATTGCTGGTGGAGTTGTGAAATGATCCAACCATTCTGGCTGGCAATTTGGAACTATGCTCAAAGGGCTATAAAAGACTGCCTGGCCTTTGATCCAGCCATACCATTGCTGGGTTTGTACCCCAAAGAGATCATAGATAAACAGACTTGTACGAAAATATTTATAGCTGTGCTTTTTGTAGTGGAAAAAAACTGGAAAATGAGGGGATGTCCTTCAATTGGGGAATGGCTGAACAAATTGTGATATATGCAGATGATGGAATACTATTGTGCTAAAAGGAATTCCATGGAGGAGTTCCATGCAAATTGGAGAGACCTCCAGGAAGTGATGCAGAGTGAAAGGAGCAGAGCCAGAAGAACATTGTACACAGAGACTGATATACTATGGTAAAATCAAATGTAATGGGCTCCTGTACCAGCAGCACTTCAATGACACAAGACAGCTCTGAGGGATTTATGGTAAAGATGCTACCCACATTTAGAGGAAGGACTGCAGAAGAGGAAACATATAAGATAAACAATTGCTTGAATGCATGGGCTGAGGCGGACATGAATGGGAAATAGACCCTGAACAAGGACACATGTTACAACCAGTGGAAATGTGCGTTGGCCATGGGTGGGGGAAGAGTGAGGGGGGGTGAAGGGGAAAGTAGGGGCATAAAGTATGTAAACAGGTTAAAAACAAATATTAATGAATGTCTAATAAAAAAAAAGAATAGCATTCATTTGGAAGAAAAAAAGGTTAGGGATATTAAGGGAATCAAGCAATTTCTTCAGGAAGTTTCTTTGATACAGGTCTCATTTCTCATATATATATGGAATGGAATCAAATTTGTAAAAGTAAGAGTCATTCCTTAATGAATAAATGATTAAAGGTTATGAAGAAAGACTTTTCAGAGGAAGAAAGCAAAGCTATCAATAGTTATATAAAAAGCTTCAAATCACTGATAATTAGAAAAATAGAAATTAAAACAAATCTGATACCATCTCACAACTATCACATTGTCTAAAAATGACAGCAAAGGAAAATGACAAATACTGGAGGGGATGTGAAAAATAGCTATATTGATGCAATGCTGGTGGAGCTGTGAATTAGGTTAACCATTCTGGAGAACAATTTGGAGCTATGCTCAAAGGGCTACAAAACTGGTCATACCCTTTGACCTAGAAATACTGCTATTAGGTCTATACTCCCATAGAGATTTTTTTAAAAAAAATGTAAAAGGACCCATATCTTTAGCAGATCTTTTCCTGGTGTCAAAGAATTAGAATCTGAGGGAATATTCATCAGTTAAGGAATAGCTAAATAAATTATGATAAAGGAATATGATAGAATAATATTGAGTGTAAGAAATGATAAAGGGAATGGTTTTAGAATAAAACCCAAGTAGTCTTAAATGAACTGATGCTGAATAAAGTGAGAACCAGAATAATGTATAGAAATTTTACAGATCAGTATGATTAATGAAAATTCCAAAATACTCATGCTAAAAAATGCATCTGTAAATGGAAACCTGAAGATTCAGATTACAGGTTGAATATTTTCTCCTTAATTTTTCTTATCCATCTTCCCCTGCCAGAATATAGCTAATACAGAAATATTTTCCATATGTAAACTGAGGCACTAACTCTATGGAACTTGTCTTTTTTTTTGCCTGAAGGGGAGCTACACCTTGGGTCATGGTGACAAACACAAATCTCTCCAGAAACCTCCATTGTACTTTTCCTGAACAGGAAGAAAACTGAGAGATATCAAGTGCCTGTGTAATTTAAAACAGGGTATACATGCAAATGTAGAGCAAATTGGCCTGGTACCAAAAAGCTCAAAGTTTAGACAGAGACTATATAATTCCCAACAAAAGAGAGGCAGGAGAGGGGCTAATCCAGGGAGGGATCTGGCATGGTATGGGCAGAGAATTCCAAGGAGCAGAGGTGATGTCCAGCCAGATTCAAGGGGGAACAAAGACATCTTAGGTACATAATTTTAGGGATGCTATAATACGTTCCTGAGCATGATAACAAGCATGAACTAATCAGGTTCCGGTATTTGAGAATAGAATTTGGTACAGACTAGCAGCTGTGTCAAGGTTAAATGTAACACTGTAAGAGAATAACTCTAAAATAGAAAGTCTGGGACCAGAGATACAAAGTCTGGGACTAGACATGTTTACATAAAGAACAAAGACTTTGGTTACCTCATTCTAGGGCGATTTTGAAAGCTAGGATAGAATGAGCTAATGGTTGGTGGACATCAAATCCTGCCTAGCTTTGTAGGGCTGAGAGAGTTGGTTTCCATGATTACATCAATCAGGCTATTATTTTCAAAGATAGTCAGTTCTTCAAAGTTACTGTGGGTCCTAAAGATAGGCAGTTTCTCCAAGTCATTCTGAGCCACAGGGAAATATAGTTAAACTTACACATCTCCATCACCCACATAGTGAAGCAACCCAAGCATATCAAGAAGACTTTATATATAGAAAATCTTTATCGTATCTCTTGCTTTTTTGGTGGGTAGAAGGAAGGAATTTGAAACTGAAAATTATTTTTTTCAATTAATTTTTTTTAAAACCCCTACTTCTAAGAATCAATACTGTGCTAAAATATTTTTGTACAAGTCTTTTTCCCTATGATCTCCTTGGAGTATGGAAAAAGACTTGTACAAAAATATTTACAGCTGTGTTCTTTGTGGTGGCAAAAAATTGGAAAATGAGGGAATGTCCTTCAATTGGGGAATGACTGAACAAATTGTGGTATCTGTTGGTGATGGAATACTATTGTGCTCAAAGGAATAATGAACTGGAGGAATTCCATGTGAACTGGAAAGACCTCCAGGAACTGACGCAGAGTGAAAGGAGCAGATCCAGGAGAACATTGTACACAGAGACTGATACACTAGTACAATCGAACATACTTCTCTACTAGCAGCAATGCAAGGATCCAGAGCAAGGCTGAGGGACTTATGAGAAAGAAAACTAGCCACATTCAGAGGAAGAACTGTGGGAGAAGAAACACAGAAGAAAAACAACTGCTTGAACACATGGGTCGATGGGGATATGATTGGGGATATTGACTTTAAACAATCACCCTAGTCCAACTATCAATAATATGGAAATAGGTCTTGATACAGGTAAAACCTAGTGGAATTGTGTGTCGGCTATGGGGTGGGGGTTTGGGGAGAGGGAAAGAACATGAATCATGTAACCA
Organism: Gracilinanus agilis; assembly: GCF_016433145.1. Classification (NCBI taxonomy): domain Eukaryota; kingdom Metazoa; phylum Chordata; class Mammalia; order Didelphimorphia; family Didelphidae; genus Gracilinanus; species Gracilinanus agilis. Next base: position 88,943,389 of record NC_058135.1, read on the forward strand.
TGGGAAAATATTTAAAAAAAAAAAAAGAATCAATACTGTGTATTGGTTCCAAGGCAGAAGAGCAGTAAGGGCTAAGCAATGGAGGTTAAGTGACCTGCCCAGGGTCATACAGCTAGCAAGTGTCTGAGGTCACATTTGAACCCAGGAACTCCTATCTCTAGGCCTGGCTCTCAATCCACTGAGCCACCCAATTGCCCCTTAAATTTTTTTAAAAGACTTTTCCAGTCTTCTTACACCTTATACCTCAATCTCCTACATCCAACAACTCTCCAGTGTAATTGGCCTCCTTGTCATTTCTCAAAAAATACATTTTATCTCCTGATACCAAGCATTTGAACTAACTTTTTTATCCACATCTGAAATGCTCTTCCTCCTTATTTCTACCTATTGGCTTCCCTGGCTACTTTCAAATCACAGCTAAAAATCAGACCTAGTAGCAGAAGTCTTTCTTCATATTCCTTAATTCTACTATCTTCCCTCTGTTCATTATTTCAAATTAATCCAAATTCGTTTGTTTGTACATAGTTGTTTGCATTTTGTCTCCCCCATTAGACTTGAATTCTTTGAATACAGAGACTATTTTTTAAGGGACAGCTAGTAGCACATTGGTTAAGAGTTCAGGGCTTGCTGTGTGACCCTGGGCAAGTCACTTGACCCCCATTGCCCACCCTTACCACTCTTCCACCTATAAGTCAATACACAGAAGTTCAGGGTTTAAAATAATAAAAAAAAAACTTTAAAAAAAAGAGTTCAGGGCTTGGAGTCAGACAAACATGAATTCCAGTTTGGAATTGAGATTCCAGTCTCAGACCTTTACAATCTAAGTGACACTAGGCAAGTCACTTAACTTCTTTCTATAGTTTTCTATCTAGTTTCCTCAACTGTAAAGTGAGGATAATAATACCCCTTCCCTTATGAGGTATTAAAATCTAATGACAAAATATTTTTAAAGCATTCAACACATTTCCAAGCACATTGTAGGCACTTACTAAATGCTTTTTCTTACTTTGTAACCCTAACACTATGCATGAGTACCACACATGTTATGAAGAAAGAGAGGATCTAAAGGTCCTATCCTATGGTCCTAAGGGAGATATGGATACCTAGTGAGTTGAATGAACTCTTATAGGTGAGATGGAATGTGTCTTTATATTCTCCCTAGGTGCTGGTGATGGGGGAACACCAACCCAATCACCCTTGCTAGTTGTTATAATTTTCCCTTTCAATAACAGTTGCCCAGGGAAGGACCCTGAAAGGTTAAGTGGATGGGTAATCCTTTCAGGTCCAAACTGGGGTTGGATCAATTATTAATATTGGACTCTGATTAGCCTTGGATCACGTTTGTTATCTGACTGCGTTTGCTCCCTCCCCAAGGGTTGTGATATAAAGACCACTCAGGAAGGTACTTATTAAATACTTTATCTAGAGTCTATAATAAGGGAAAGGATAATCAAGATAAGGATTGGGGATTGGAGACCCTGTCAATCTAATATCTATAATCTATAATCACTTGGGACTGGAGGATATTGATTTAGTAGAAGCTGGAGCTTTTGTTCTTCACAACCCCTCTGGCTTAGCCTGGCCAATGCCAAACCAGAGAGTGACTGCCCTTGATGCAGCTGTGATGGTGATTTCTTCTCAGCTTTCTTATTATCAGTGTTTGGTGATGTGTTAGCCTTCACAGCCTTCAGGAAATATATAGATCCTTCCCACCCTCTGCTTCTTCAGACCTCCCTTCCTCCCTTCACCACCCAGGAACCAAGAGACCTAAAGAACTAGGAAGATTCAGAGACCTAACAATCTAGGGACCAAAGTCCAAAGGACCAAAAGACCAAAAACCAAAGACCCCCTCCAGGTGGCTGTTAAGGGTATTTATACTTCCCGGCCAACCGACTTTTGCCCCTGGCTCACAGCATCTGGGAACATTCTAATCTCTCCAACTGCCTCCCTTGTCAATCAAGGTGACACCAACATTTCTCAGGATTTGACTATAACACACACAAAGTCACCACTTAAATGTGTATTAATTAACTGACAGTGTCACACAGAGGAAAGTGGAGATTCATATGGATATGGGCAGTCTTCAACATATAACTAAGCCACTTTGAAGAAGAAAAGGAGTAAAAGATTCCAGTATAGAAATATATGATAAAAAAAAAAGAAGAAGAGAGGATGGTCACAGTACATGGGATAGATAAGAAGCAGACAGACAGGATCCACCAGTGCCATAATCAAATTATCAAAAGAAAATTAGAATCACAGAACCATATATTTAGAGCTAAAAGTGATCTAGGCCAAGTCTTTGATTATAAAGGCAGGAAAACAAAACAAAAAAATAATCAAAAGGTTATCTTTCCCAGAGTTCAAACAGTTAATGGCAGGCAACATTTGAATTGAGAATAAGGAATAAGAGTGAGATGGAATTAAGTGTGTGATTCTGAAGGTAAAATATTTGGTTTACCTTTCCCACCAATATTTTCAGAGCAGAGGTGTGGCTTTCCCAGACAAAGCATTTGGTTTGGTTTTTTTCAGTTAAAGTCAGGTTGGCAATAATATGTTAAATTTATGAAGAACATTTGGTTGCTTATCTAAAAATTACCAGGACAAGGAAGCCTGGGAAAAATATAGGAGGTATCTGACTCAAAGACAAAAGGCAAAGCTATCTTGTGAGAATATTACGTAATAATACGTAATTCTTCTTTTGTGTACTGAAACCTAGATCACATGCTCAAGATTTGTACTTAACCTCCACTCCCTTCCCACAGACAAGGGGGCTGGAGAGAAGAGGTTGTGAGGGAGAATCTTGCATTAGGGATATTATAAAAAAATTCTCTTTTAAATGTAGATTTTACATGCAGATTGCCATTAGGGTGATCTGCCAACCTTCTGAAAGGAGAATAAAAATAAAAAACTGCTGTTTTATTACAGTTCTCTGATCCAGTTTGTTTAAAGAGAGATTTTGAGCTATTTTCATTTCATCTCACACAGTTTGGGGGCTCGTCCGGGACCCTGAAACAGCAATACGACTTTCAGTTTTCTCTTTTGGGAGGTGAGACATGTCAGTCAGTGGGAAGGAGGTCTGTGAGTCTTTTGTCAACTTCCATGCCCAGAAAGATAGGCGAGCAGGAGTGAAAGTGAAAAGACAGAGAAGATTTGGAGCACAGAAAGCAGCAGCAAAAATGAAGTAAATAAGCAAGAGAAGGGCCTAGATGAGGAGAAGGTTTGATCCCAACTCTGAAAAGTTCCCTTGGATATGAATGTGTGGGGCAAGTCACAGATACAGGGTGAGGGTGGATCCTCAGAGTATGTGTTTCTGGTGTACCCATGAGGGACAAAGTCAGTGCTGTGTGAGGGCAAGAGATCCAGGGAACATAAGAGTGGAAGGGGGTCCTTTGATTGAATGACCCCAGAATATCTTAAGTCTGTTGAGGATTTGCAAGGTTGAAAAAACATGGCTAGATTTGCAAGATATTCTGGACTGGTAAGTCCAGGGGTGAGCAAACTAGATTTTTTTTTTCTGGGTTGCAAGACATTTCAGGCAAGACACAGGTTGCACTGATAAAGCTGAAAGTGAACAAAACGAGGTTGGCCAGTTTTTCAGAAAAATTTGGATTGACAAATACAAAGAGAAGTAAGAAAACTTGGGGAATTTTCTGCTGGCAAGGATTTTTACAGAGTTCTAAACATCTTAATTCTAAGGTAGACAGACAAGCATTAAAAGTGGGTCAAGGAAGTTCAAGTAGAAGAGCAGCATGAAGGAAAAAAAGAATTTATAAGAGATCCCCAGAGATAGACCTTTAGGGGTTAAATGAAAAACCTGGAATGTTACAGTACTACCAAAATAAATAAATTTTTTTGGATCTCATTTTTTGAAATTTTATTATATAAAATCTTAACTTCGGTCTCATCAGTTGTAAGGTAGAAGAATGATAAGGGTTAGGCAACTGGGATTGACTTGCAGAGGGTCAAACAGATTGGAAGTGTCTGAGGCCAGATTTGAAACCAGGACTTCCTCCAGTTCTGGTACTTCATCCACTGAACCACCTAAACTGCCCTGGACATATAGACAAAAAGAAAATGACATGGGAGGAGGCAGGGAAGGGTCTCCCCCTTGGTAAAGGTACCATGTGTTGGCCTAGGTTTGGATCCATGGAGGAGTAGATTTGTGAATGATTAAATCTCCTTCTAAATGCAAAACTGCCTCAGAATGTGGAAGTATGCTTATGCTTCTCTCTGGCTGCCAGGGGTGTGAATGTTTGTTTTAAAAGAAGAAAAAAAGAAAAAAGGAAAACAAGTTTTCAGAATTATCTAAGGAGAATCGGAATTCCTGGGATCCACTTGAAGCTCTTCCTACTCCATATTTACCAGCTCTGGATCCCCCTCTTCCTCCACCACCTCCTCCACCACCTGAGGAGAATTTAGCCTCTCCACCTACTCCTCATGGATCCCTTTGTCAGTAACTTAGACAGTAGAGTATCAGAAGAATCTGCCTCTGGGTTGGGGCAGGGGACTAGCGAAGCAATTCCTACTTAGGGAGGTCCTATTAGGACAGGAGATCAGTTTTGTTAATGGTCCCCTAAATGGTTCTGAAGTTAGGAATTTCAAGAGAGAGATAAAATCTCCTGGAAGACCCAATGGGGGTAGCAGACCAATCTGATGGATTTCTCAGTCCTAATCTATAAACCTAGTCTGAGATGATTTCCATATTGGGACCATCTTTTCTCAGAAGAAGATCAGGCAAGCTGCTATGAGCTTGGGAAAATGAGCCTAAGGTGGACTGAGGGATCAAAGAAGGAAATTCCCTCTCCAAGATTCTCATTGGGATCACAATAGCCCAGCCCATCAGGAGAATATGAGAGATCTTAGGAGAATCATTATTCAGGGCATATAAAAAAGAGCTGTGCCCTGAATTAGAATCTTAATGAGGTATCTAAAGCCAAACAAGAGAAAAATGAAGCCTCCACTGATATTTTGAACCGAATGAAAAACTTGATGAGCAGATACTCTGGCCCAGATGTGACTGACATTGTGAGGCAAAGTTTTCTAAAGACCTATTTTGTAACTTGTTCCTGGCCAGATATTAGTAGAAAGCTCCAGCAAGTGGAAGACTGGGTGAATGAGCCATTGGATGAGCTATTACAGCAAGCCCAAAAGGTATTTATGAAAGGGAAGCTCCGGCAGAAAGGAAAGATGAGTACCAGAATGATTCCCAGAAAGACAGGATGGAACAATCCATTTGGAAGGCCTCCAGAGGCTGGGTGTCTCCCTGATACACGGATTCTACCTGGAACTCAAGCTCAACTTTCAGGCTTCCAATTCCACTTGTTGGGAGTGTGTGTGTGTGTGGGGTGATGATGATAATGATGATGATTATACTATACCCTGGGACTATAATCTAGTCCGGAATCTCACTATCAACCTCAGTAGGAAACATTAAAATGTTATCATTCATCTCAGGGAAGGGAATGGAGGAGTTGTATAGATTGAAGGAAACAAGAGCTGATTTTTGTGTTTCTCCCCAGTTCCAGTCCAAGGAGTTCCCAATGATTACTGTCTCATCCACATCTACCCCCTTCTATCTTTCACAAAACATGGAAATGAACAAGAGTCAGAGAACAACATGACATAGATAGCAGAAATGTGCAAGATAATGCAGCTAAAGAGGACTGAAAAAGAAGGGTGTAATAGGAAATCTTTTGGAATGGAAAAGTATGAAAAAACACATTTGAACTTCCTTAACATGAAGGAGAAGCTACATAGAACTGAATGGGGAAAAGAGTGAATATTTATAAGGAATATATGTTTCTAAGGGTTCAAATTTGTAGCTCTAGGTGAATAAAAAGATGATGATCAGTTTTTGTAATTCTGTGGTGCTAATTAACTCTGGCTAGATAAAATGATTTGCTTAACCTGTTTGCCATATTGTGTTATCACATATGTTACCCTTTCAGCACATATAGAGAACTATACTAATTCTTTGTAGTTAGGTGCATCTGCCAATAATGTCACTAGGCTGCAAAGGAAATAGCAATAAAAATTTATTGCCTATCTAATTTTTTGGGAATAGGTTTTTATTCTTTACTTTGATGTCTGTCTGTTTGCATTGCTTTTCAAATGGTGGAAAAGCCTCAGAGTAACAATGTTCAGCAGAAAAGATTATATGTACTATATAAGTTTAGCATAAGGCTGGATGGTTCATAGAATTAACAGATGAAATGAAAATGTATTACACAGAGCACCATGCAACGAATGAAGAAATAGTGTTCAATGTACTGGTCTCTTTTCTGACTCTGAATAATCTTCTGACCAGTCATGAAGGAAACAAAATGCCAATGATGGAACTGCAGAGTGGCTCAGCAGAAAGGAGATAACAGGAAGCTGGCCAACAGCAATAGCAAGAGATGGATGGGAGGAAAAAAGATGGATCGGGGGAAAGAACCACCTGAGATAAAACACTTGTAAACTTGATGGTGATAGGTATTTACATCCCAACAGAATTTACCTATTGGCCTGAAGAGCTGCTGCTCTTTTTTTTGGTCAAAGAACAGTTAACAGGTTTGTGACTTTTTTCTGTCTATATTTATTTTATCTTTTTTTCATTTTATTTAAAATGTATTCTATTTTCCCCAATTACATAAAAAAGTTTCCAATATTTTTCAAAGAACGCCAAGTCTCAAATTCTCTCCCTATTTCCCTCTTTCTATACCATCCCAACCCACAACCCCATTGAAACAGTAGGCAAATGCAAAACATTTTTCCATATTAATCTTTTTGTGGAAGGAAATGTGAATTTAAAAAATAGAAAGAAGTGAAAAAAGTTTCCTTTATTCTGGATTCAGAATCCATTAGTTCTTTTTCTCTGGAAGTAGATGGCATTTTTTATCATGAATCCTTTGGGGTAGTTTTAGATCTTTGTATTGCTGAGAATAGTTAAGTTATTCATAGCTGTTCACTTTACAATATTTCTGTTCCTGTGTTATTATACAGTGCTCTCTCCTGGTTCTGCTTATTTCATTCTGCTTCAGTTTGTGTTAAGTCTTTTCCAGGTTCTTCTGAGCTCCTCCTGCTTGTCACTTCTTACAGCACAATAGTATTCTATTACAATCATATACTATAACTTAGCCATTTCCCAGTTGATGGGTATCCCCTCACTTTCCAGTTCTTTGATCATACAAAAAGTATTTAATTCTTTAAATATTTTTGTGCATATAACTTCTCTTTTTTGTTTTTTTTTCTCTCTGGGATACAAACCTCATAAGAGTTTTGATGAGTTAAAGTATCTGTACCATTTTGGGGGCTATATATACCTTTGGGCATGGGGTCAAATTGTTCTCCAAAATGATTGAATCGGTGCACAATTCCCTGAATGGTGCAAGTGTCTCAATTTTCCCATATGCTTTCCAAGTTTTGTCATTTTTCTTATCTGTCATAATAGCCAGTCAGGTGCAGGGAATCTCTCCGCTTTCAGTTCTTCCAAGGTGGTATGATGTAAGCAGAGGTGTGTTGTTGCTCTCCATGTCTGGGGATAACCATGAGCACTCTTTTCCTTCTTGGAACTGTGGCCAGGGTCCACAGCTGCCCTGTATGGCCTCAAGTTCTTGTGTCTGCTGTTGCTCCTTCTCCTCATGGCCCAGGATGACTCTCTGAATCTGTGTATGAACAGTGCAACAAGAGTCTTGTACCCAGAGTCAGCAAAGGGACCCTCACGATCTGCTTCTGAGCAGTTGTCCAACCCACCCCTTTCCAGCTGTAGTGGAGATGTCTGGATCCCTTGTGCTGGCCTTGTAAGTTCTTTTGGGCTGAAAAAATGACTCTGCCTCCTCTTTTTGAGGGTTACGCTGTCCCAGAATTTGTTCTGAGGCATTATCTCATAGTTTTTTGGAGAGTAATTTGGGAGTGATGAGAATGGTCCGTGTACCTTCTCTGACATCTTGGCTCTGGCATATCTGTGATTGCTGTCTTACCTACTTGCCTTACACACAGTGAGAGAGACTCTAGGATATAATTTGTATTCCACTCAAAGTTGAAAACCACAACAATAAGATGAAAAAAGTATGACTAGATAAAACTTAGCAATTAGGCATACCATAATCATCTGGTCTCATTATACACTGTACTTTCATATTCTAAATCCTTGACATTTTCTAGTCTACAGAATCTCAGTGTTGGAAGGAATTCCAGAAGTCATCTAGCACAACCAAGAATTCCTTTTACTATCACCCCAACTTGTTCAACATTCCTGTGTGTACAAAAAATATTTATAGCTGCGCTCTTTGTGGTATCAAAGAATTGGAACCCAAAGGGATGTCTCTCGATTGGGAATGGTTGAACAAATTGTGGTATATGATGGTGATGGAATGCTATTGAACTGATGCAAGAACAAAATAGGCAGAACCAGGAGAACATTATAAAAAGTAACTGCAATATTGTGGAAAGATGAAATGTAATGGATTTTGCTACTAAAAGCAATACCATGATCCAGAATAGTTCTGAAGAATTTATGAAAAAGAATGCTATCCGTCTCCAGAGAAAGAATTCTTAGAGTAAAAATGAAGGTGAAAACATATGATTTATCACTTATTTATTTGGGTATATGTTTTGGGGTTTTGGTTTCATAAGACTATTCACTTATGAACGTAAAAAATATAGAAGTATGTTTTGCATGATAATACATGTACAACACAGATTGAAATGCTTATCAACTCTGGGAGAAGGGAGAGAAGAAGGAAGGGGCACAACATGAATCTCATAAATTTGGGGGAAAATAAATAAAAATAACATTTATTAAAAAAACAAGAATGCATTATCTTAAGTGGAAATAAGCTAGAAGTTTTCCCAATAAGATCAGGAGTGAAGCAATTATGTCTATGAGCACCATTATTATTTAATATTGTATTAGAAATGTCAGCTATAAAAATAGAAGAAACTTAAAGAATTAGGATAAACAGTGAGGGGGCAGCTAGGTAGCTCAGTGGAGTGAGAGTCAGGCTGAGAGACAGGAGGTCCTAGGTTCAAACCCAGCCTCAGCCACTTCCCAGCTGTGTGATCCTGGGCAGGTCACTTGACCCCCATTGCCCACCCTTACCACTCTTCCACCTATGAGACAATACACTGAAGTACAAGGATTTAAAAAAAAAAGAATAAACAGTGAGAAAACAAAGCTATCATGCTTGCAGATGAGATGACAGAATCCTATAAAATCAACTAGAAAAGTAATTGAAATAATAACTTCAGCAAAGTAGCAGGCTATAAAATAAACATATAAAATATCATCATTTCTGCATATTAATAACAAAATTCAGCAGCCAGAAATACGTAAGAAGGAAGGAAGGAAGGAAGGAAGGAAGGAAGGAAGAAGGAAGGAAGGAAGGAAGGAAGAAGGAAGGAAAGAGGGAAAGAGGGAAAGAGGGAAGGAAGGAAGGGAGAGGGAAGAGGAAAGTTGAAGAGGGAAGAAAGGAAGAAAGAGCAAAATTGTTTTTACATATAAGTGTGAAAAAGTAAAACATTACTAAAGAAAAATTGGCAATAAACAATTCATTAACAAAAATAAACTTAATAAAGCAAAACAATGGAGTAACACTTAACGTTACAATCTTCTCTGAAAGTGCATGCACATTTCACATCTGTGGTACCTTCCACTGAAATTCCATTTTTATTCTTCTCAAATTAAAAAAAAAGACGAAGAAAAACAAAATTTTGTAAAAATATATGTATTTAAGCAAAGCAAATTCCCTCATTGGCTATAGACCAAAAAAAAAATACAGATATTTTATTATGTAACCCAAATACTGTGATATCATACATACTCTTGAATAATCATGGTTATAGCATTGATTACAGTTCTTCCAGCTTTTTTGCTGTTTTTACTGTGTTATTGTTTAACTGATCTAAGTCACTATAGCACAATAATACCCCATCAATTCATACACCTCAACTTAATGTGCCTTTCCCTCGTTGATAGCAACTGTAAATACTTTTGCAAGAAGCCATATTGGGCCAGGATAGTTGCCAGTTGATAAGGTTGGAATGCAGAATGCAGGGGTGGCATGAGCTGGCATGAGACCAAAAAGTCTGTTAAGAGCATCCTATAAATTGAGGCTGATTCCTATTCTCAGGGTCTTCGTCTGGAGAATGGTGGGAGGGTAGGCATTTCAAAATTGTCTCAACTATTTCCAAGTTAGGGTTAACTTATACCTTATAGAAATAGTTACCTAGGTTCATTGCTCGTCCAGTGCTATCAGCATCCATTCCTATACATTATCAATAATATACAACTTTCTAAACACCAACAAGAAGATAAATATTGAAGACCAACTCTGTTAAGCCAAGCCAACTTGAATTGAGTTAGAACATTCTACAAGTGAAGTCAGGCCTGACTAAGGCAACTAGCCTGGCAGATTCAGTGAATTAACTTCACCTACAAACTCCTGAAGATTTATTATAGGCTTAGTTAACTGAGCAAGATTCTAGAATTCATTCCCAATCCCTCTTTCCTCTTTATTTCAATCCACCCTTTTCCAATCCTTGTTTACCTTCGTTAATTAAGTTAAAAGAGAAGAGCCAGTACTGACCTGATCAGTGTTGAAGATTCTTAGGAGAAAGGTGTCAGTTAAAACTTCTCCTTTCCTTCATCAAGCTCTTTCAAGGGATTATTGATCTTCTTTCATCAGGATCAACATCACAATCAATAAATCACAGTCAATTATAAACATTTAATAGTTTAAGTTTACTAATACTTATTACATCTAAGGAATTGAGTTTACTTAGTACTGACAGTTGGGGAAGAATCTTTTACTTTCTCATTGGTCAGTTGTGAAGGAGGAATCAACCAAGTAGTGGGGCCCATCAGCTGGTTTAACACAGACAATACCCAGCTGCAGAGTCACATAATCTTTCTTAAAGCAACATCATTCAGCTGTGTTAAACCGCCTAGCTAAGAGGTCTCATTAACCTCCTTTACACAACCCTTTAGTTTCCAGTTCTTTGCTACCACAAAAAAGCTACTAAAATATTTGAACATATCTAGCCTTTTACTCTTTCTTTGATCACTTCTGATATAGGTCTAGCAGTACTATTGTTGGGTTAAAGAATATGTACTATTGAGTAATGTTTTGTATATAATTCCAAATTATTTTATACAATAGTTGACCTCATCTTTCACAGGTCCATCAATAGCACTCTAAGGTGTCTGTTTTCTCACAGTCTTCTAACATTTATCCTTTTCCTTTTTTTTTTCCATCTTGACCAACATGATGAGTGTGAAGTGCAATCTCATAATCACTTTAATTTCATTTGTCTAATTAGTAGTGATTTGGAGAGTTTTTTTTAAAAATATGACTATAAATAGCTCATGTTTTCTTCCTTTGAGAACTGCTTATTTATCTCGTTAGGTCAGTGATGGGCAAACTACAGTCCTCAAAATGTTCTATCTGGCTGTCCGACATTATTCCTCATCTGATGAATACAGAGAGTAGGATCCAATAAAATGAAACTTCAAAAGAGTTACCTAAGAAACAGACAGACAAATGAACATTTCCTTTCCGTTGGCCCCCTTTTTAAAAAGTTTACCCATCACTGCTTTAGATCATTTATCAATTTGGGAAGTGATCTAATACTTTTGGGTTTATGAGAACTTTATCAGAGAAACTATGTCATGCTTATTCTTATGTAGAGGTAGCCATTCACACATATTCTTCAAACAATATTTCTGTTACTATAAAGTTCTCTAGGTTCTGCTCTTTTTACTCTTCATAATTTCATGTGTCCATTGTTTTTCTTTTAAATTAACCTACTCAATTTTATGTGCAAAAACTTCTTAGTTTTAAGTAATCAGATCCTATCCTATCCTATGTGGATCTATCACTTGGTTAGTCATGATTTCTTGCTTCTACCTTGATGGAAAAATAATTTCTTCCTTGTTCTTCTAATCTGTTTATGATAAAACATTTTATATCTAGGTCATATATCCATTTAGAGCTTATCTTGTATGAGGTGAGGGCATCAGTCTAAGTCTAATTTCTTCCATGCTGCTTTAAAATTTTCCTGGCAGTTTTTGTTGAAATCTGGGTCTTTATCCCAGTAACTGGAGTCTTTGTGTTTCTTAAGTACTCAAGTACCCAATATGATCTACTGATGATTTTATTATTTTTAAACTAGTACCAAATTGCTTTAATAATTTCTGTTTTGCAGTATAGTTTGAGATCTAGCAAACCTCTTAATTTCCATTTCTTTTCATTATTTCCCATGAAATTCTTGATCTTTATTCTTTCTACATGAATTTCATTTTTTTCTAATGCTATAAAACAGGGGTCGGCAATGTATGGCTCTTGAGCCATATCTGGCTCTTTTGAGGGCCAGATATGGCTCTTTCTGCAGGAGCCATAAAGTCCATTTTTTTTTCAGGCACTGTTACAGGAGCATGCACTGAGAACACTGTATGGCTCTCATGAAATTACATTTTAAAAAATGTGGCGTTTATGGCTCTCACTGCCAAAAAGGTTGCCAACCCCTGCTATGAAATAATGCTTTGGTAGACTAATTGGTATGGCATTAAGTAAATTAAAGTACCAGTGTGATTTTTATTATATTCTTTCATCCTACCAAAAAGCAACTTGAAATTACTGAGGTCTCTTTCTATAAATAGTTGCTTGAAGTTTTATTTTAAAAATTCTTGTGTCTTTCTGGGCAGATTCCCAATAATTGTAGACATTCTGTAGTTATTTTAAATGACATTTTTCTTTATCTTTCTTCTTGATGGATTTTGTTAGTATTGTATAGAAATACTCATGATTTGCACTACTTTATTTTATAATGTGAATGTTTGCTGAAATAATTTTTCAATGAATTTTTAGTTGCTCTTTTAGAGTTTCTAAAGAACACCATCTACTCACATGCAAAAAGTGTTATCTTTGAGTCTTCTTTACTTAAGGTTATTCCCTCAATTTCTTTCTCATCTTTTTGCTACAGTAAACATGTCTAGTATGGTTGGATACAACTGATAACAGAATTCCTTTTGTCACCTGTGAATTTATTGGAAAAGCTTCTACTTTATATCTGTTACAAGTAATGTAGCTCTAGGTTTTAGATATGTAATACTTACTCATCATTTAAAGGAAAACATTCCACTTATTCCTATGTTTTTCTAGTGTTTTAAAACAAAAATTATATATATTTTCAAAAGTTTAAAAATTTTTAAATTATTTGTTACATTTAAATACCCAGTTAAGGGGGGCAGCTGGGTAGCTCAGTGGATTGAGAGCCAGGCCTAGAGATGGGAGGTCCTAGGCTCAAATCTGACCTCAGACACTTCCCAGCTGTGTGACCCTGGGCAAGTCACTTAACCCCCATTGCCTATAAAAACAAACAAATAAATAAATAAATAAATGCCCAGTAGACCTCTTCTCTCCTTTCTATCCCCCCCCCATTAGAGTAGGCATCATTTGATGAAAAGATATAAGTAAATATAAACTTTAGTTATTTCTATTTATAAATTATTTCTCCTGAAGTGGACATACACCATTGTTCAGACAGTATTTGAAGTGCTATATATAATGTTCTCTTTGTTTTGCTAATTTCACTTTTCATCATTTCACATAGGTTTTTCCAAGTTTTTCTAAAATTAACCTGCTCATCATTTCTTATTAGTAGTAGTGATTAGGAAATTGCTTAAGGCAGTGATGGGAAAACTATGGCTTGGATCTGGCCTACAGGGAATAGTTTGCCCATCATTGCCCTAGACATTACAAAATACTTGGGAATCTATCTACCAAAACAAACAGAGGAATTATAAAAATACAGCTACAAAACACTTCCCAAACAATTAAAACTAGATCTAAACAACTGGAAAAACATTGATTGCTCATGGGTAGAATGAGCTAACATAATAAAAATGACCATTCTACCCATTTTAATTTACTTATTTAGGGCCATACCTACCAAACTACCAAAAAACTTTTTTACTGAATTTGAAAAAACTATAACGAAGTTCACCAGGGAAGTAATGAAAAAAAAAGTGAAGGAAGATGGCCTAGCAGTACCAGATATTAAACTATACTATAAAGCAGCGGTCATCAAAATGATATGGTACTGGCTAAGAGACAGAAGGGAGGATCTTGGGGTAAGTGATGTCAGCAAGACAATCTATGATAAACCCAAAGAGCCCAACTTTTGGGAGAAAAATCCACTATTTGACAAAAACTGCTGGGAAAATTGGAACACAATATGGGAAAGATTAGGTTTGAATTAACATCTTACACCCTACACCAAGATAAATTCAGAATAGGTGAATGACTTGAATATAAAGAAGGAAACTATAAGTAAATTAGGTAAACACAGAATAGTATACTTGTCAGATCTCTGGGAAAGGAAAGATTTTAAAACCAAGCAAGAGTTAGAAAAAATTACCAAATATAAAATAAATAATTTTGATTACATTAAATGAAAATGTTTTTTTTTACAAACAAAAATAATGCAACCAAAATTAGAAGGGAAACAACAAACTGGGAAAAATCTTTATAAAAAAAACTCCTACAGAGGTCTAATTACTCAAATATACAAGAAGCTAAATCAATTGTATAAAAAATCAAGCCATTCCCCAGTTGATAAATGGGCAAGGGACATGAATGGGCAATTTTCAGATAAAGAAATCAAAAGTATCAATGAACACATGAACAATAAGTGTTCTAAATCTCTAATAATTAGAGAAATGGAAATTAAAACAACTCTGAGGTACCACCTTATATCTAGCAGATTGGCTAAAATGACAGCAGGGGAGAGTAATGAATGTTGGAGGGGATGTGGCAAAATTGGGACATTAATGCACTGCTGATGAAGTTGTGAACTGATCCAACCATTCTGGATGGCAATTTGGAAGTATGGCCAAAGAGTGTAACAGATTGCCTGCCCTTTGATCCAGCCATACCATTACTGGGTTTGTACCCCAAAGAGATCATAGGGAAAAAGACTTGTACAAAAATATTTATAGCCCCTCTCTTTGTGGTGGCAAAAAACCTGGAAAATGAGGAGATGCCTTTCAATTGAGGAATGGCTGAACAAATTGTGGTATCTGTTGGTAATGGAATACTATTGTGCTCAAAGGAATAAAGAACTGGAGAAATTCCATGTGAACTGGAAAGACCTCCAAGAATTGATGCAGAGTGCCAGAAAAACATTGTACACAGAGACTTATACACTGTAGTAAAATAGAATGTAATGGACTTCTGTACTAGCAGCAATGCAATGACCCAGGACAATTCTGAGGGTCTTATGAAAAGGAATACTACCCACATTCAGAGGAAGAACTACAGTAGTGGAAATACAGAAGAAAAACAACTGATTGAACACATAGGTTGATACAGACATGATTGGGGATGTAGACTCTAAATGACCATTCCAGTGCAACTATCAGTAATATGGAAATAGGTCTTGATAAATGACACATGAAGAAACCAGTGGAAATGAGTGTCAGCTACGGGTAGGGGTGGGTGTTGGGGGAGGTGGAGGGGAGAGTAAGAACATAAATCATGTAACCATGGAAAAATTTTCTAAAATATAAAATTTCAAAGAGAAAAAATAAATATCAAAAGAATTAATGAAAAAATATATGAAGAAAGGTGGTCTAGAAATACCAGATTTTCAAGTATATTAGAAAGTAGTGACGATTGAAACTATCTTGTACTGCCTAAGAAATAAAAAAGGTAGATTGGTGGTACAGAACATACATTCCAAACATCTTTTTTAATGTCTATTTATATAATCATGATTCTTTTGTTTATTTTGTTATTAATCAGTTGATGTTTATATTTCCTGAACATTCAAGTAACTTTACATTCCTATCATAAATCGAACCTTGTCAAATTTGTGATACATTGTTTTAGCATCTTTGCTAATATTTTACTTAAATTTTTTGTATCTATGCACATTAATTGTATTTATCCATAGTTTGATTCTTCTGTTTTGATCCTGCAGGAATGAAAGTGAAATAGACTAACTAAAATAATTAAATTAATAAGGGAAACTGGAATGGGTAACTGAATAAATGTACACTGGTAACAACACTGAGCTGGGGAAATAGCTGTGTAACAGATAAAGGGATAACAACCAGGGAAAACAGCTTGGTTTTACAGTGGGTTCTTATTTGTCAACCTAGGTATCTGGGTAAGGAAAGACAAGGAAGGAGTATAGTCACTGAGATATTTAATGATTAACTGGGATAGGTAATGAAGGGGTTTAGGTAAACTGACTCTAAGATCTATGGATCTCCACCCAGGGTATAGAGATGGATAAATTCTACACTACTGGCTAAATCTAACAGCAGACTGCTTGTTAGCAAGGTCTTGCTGGAAGGATGGGATCTCACAAAAGGTCCAATGTTGTTTTTCTTCAAAGCTGGTCACAGGAAACTTGAAACTCAGCAAAATAATCCAAAGTAAGGAGAGGGAGAAGGAATGGTTTCTGTTTCCACCACAAAGCCACAACCACTTCTCTAGGTTCTTCCCTCACTGGGATGCTTGATTGAAGATGTTACTTAATCCAAAATCCAGGGAAACAGCTTCAGGGATGGTCTGTCTCACTAACTCCACCATTAGACTTTCAGGTCCTCAGTGCCAGGTTCAAACTGTCACCGACTCCACTCAAGATTCCGGAATCCCCTGGCCAATCAGTACTATACTAAAATCCTATATTTCTACAACAATCCTCCACAGACTTTGAAGACCAAATCTTTGTTATAGAAAAAATTTGGTGTGATCTCTTATTTTGTTATTTTGGCAAACTATATAATATTGCCATTAATTTTCTTTGAAGGCCTGATAAAACTCACTTGTGAGTCATGGGTATTTTTTTCCCTTCAAAAGTTCATTTATGGATTCTTCAATTTTTCCTGTCAGATTGAATTGTTTAAATTCTTTATTTCTTGCTCTGTTAACTTGGGTAGCTTACATTTTTGTAAATATTCCTTTATTTCATTCAAGGTGTTGACCTGTTAGCATAGTTTGGCAAAATAATTTCTAATAATCATTTCTTTTAATTTGTTGCATGTTCTATTCTTTAATTTCTGATACTTATAACTTTGTATTCCTTTTCTATTTAATCAAATTACCTACCTAATGGTTTATCTATTATTTTAAATAGCTTTTGGCTTTATTTATTTTTCAATTCTGTCAATTTCTTCTTTAATTTTCAGGATGTTGACTTTGATTTTTAATTGCATTATTAAAGGGTTTTTTTCTAGCAGAATTATTTAAATCACCAAATCATTGATTTGCTCTTTCTCTTATTTTGTTGTTGTTAATAAAAGTGTTTACAGATGGGAAATTTCTTCTAAGGATTGCTCTAGCTTCATTTTCAAATTTTTGTATATTGTTTCATTGTTTTTTATTATCTTTAATGAAATTGTTTATTATTTCTATGAATTATTTTTTGATGCAATAAGCCTTTAGTTATCTTGTTTCCATTAGATTTTTAACACTTTTTTCCCCACTGGCCCTTTATTTAATATAATTTTATTGTACTGTGATCAAAAGGTATATGTATAACAGTTTTGCTTTTCTGCATTTGCTTATAAAGTTTTTGTCATAAGATACAATAACTTTTCTAAAGATACTATGAAAAGCTGAAGAAATATGCATATTATTGTATTTCTATCAAGTAACTGGCAGAGATCTATTACATCTAATTTTTCTAAAATTCTATTTAGATATTCTTCTTCTTTCTTTTAATTTTTGTGTGAGATTTACCTAAGATTTACCTAACCACCCCCCATTATGAAAGTTTTATTATCTATTTGCCCTTGTAATTAATTTGATTATCCTTTCTTATTATCCTTTTAAGTACTTAGAAGTTTTACAGGGGGTGTGTGTATCTATGCATGTTGTCAGTATATGTACAAAAATAGAGATACATACATATTAAGTATGAAAATCCATACTTTTCATCAAAAGTGGTTTCCCTGTTTATCTCTTTAGTTAAGATAATTTTTGTTTTTACCATGCCTGAAATAATAATTACTACCTTTGCTTTTTTGTAATCAGTTGAAGTATAATAGATTTTCCTCCAAATTCTTATTTTAACTACATATATTTTTATGTTTTGAGTATGTTTACTGTAAATAACACATGGTTGGAGTCTGCTTTCAAATGGATTTTGTTAAAATTTTCCATTTTATTGGTGAGTTTAATTTATTTACATTCACAGATATGATAGCTAATCAATTATTCATATTCCTCTCTTCTTAAGACTCTAATAACACAGTCTCCTCATGTTCTAACATTTCTGGGTAATTTTCTCTAATGACATCTAGAAATATGATATACAAGTTCTTTATTATGGTCATGGATTTAATTATATAATTAAGTTCTCTCTCCTAGATCTTTTTTCCAGGTCATTTGTTTCTGATATGTGGTATCTTAATTTGTACTTTATTTTCTCATCCTTTTGACTTCATTTAAGAATTACTTTTGTCTCCAGAAGTAATTAATTTTCACTTGGTTCAATCTGATTTTGGGGAGTTTTTGCAAGGGTAAGGCTTTATGGTTCTCTGGTTAAAGTTGTTGATCCTTTTCCCCATTCCTCCATTGCTCTCATTTCTTGTAGAACAACTTTGTAAATTTGTGTATCATTTCTTGGAAAATTTGTACCTGTTTTTATGGTCAGGCTGTTTTTTCTATTGCTATTTTTTCCTCCTTGGTCTAGGAGAGAGAATTTAATTATATAATTAGATCCATGACCATAATTAAGAACTCATATATCATATTTTTAAGACTTAAAATAAGAAGAGAGGAATATAAATAATAAAAAACAGAATTCAGGGAATAAGTGATTGGTTATCTTCTTTGTTATGATACTCCAAGAAATTGCATATTTTCCAATAATATGACATGTCGCATGAGAACTGCAATAAATATTTTCTTAGTGACAAACCAGAGGAATACACAAAATGAATTCTTGAGATCAGGAAGCCTAGTAGAAGTAAATTTAGGTGATTTTAAGCAAATTCAGTTTAAATTATTTATATTGTTTGTAACAATGAAAATATGGGTTTTTGCTGGAAGTACTTGAGCTTTCTGTAAAAAGGTAAAAAAAAATAGCTAAGTAAGGAATACAAAATAGAAAACATTTTTAAATGCCTCTTGTGAAAATTTTGTGAGTCTGTGGAAACTGTTTGCCATGGAATAGTCACTGGGAAGAAAGGATAAAAGTCACATTCCAATGTATCTGCTAGGGTCATTCATTTTTGGTTCCAACAAAGAAACCATGAATTTTAACAAATTCACAAATATGAAAAGAAAGCAGATTGAGAACTAAATGGTAGCTAAGACAGTTCTCCACATAGTTCCTCAATGCTGTCTAAACGTGGAAATTTTCTCAGTCCATCTGTTCCCTTCTCTGAATGACAGATAAATCCCTGGCAGCAGCCCAAGCATCAGCAATAGGAAGATAATTTCTAAGTATATATATATATATGTGCCTGGTCTCTTTCTTTTCTCCTTTTAAATAGTATAATGTCTTACTTATGACCATTTGCACATATGTGTCACTAAAATATTAATTGGCCAAAAGAAAAGTTTGATAAAAGCAAACTCTTAAGAAGGTTTCTCTTGTAACTTTTTAGTCTAAGAAGAAAGCAGAATAGTGAGAGTTCCTATGTCATATTTTCAATAGATCAGTGATTTTATCAATGTGGGGAGCCTCTCTACTGGTGGGGATGACAACTCATTCTATGCCTTTATGTGGGAATATAGTGGAATTTGGGGGGGGGGGGACTTACGAAGGTCACTACTCATTGATCTCAGTTCTTGAGGTTAAGGTCAGATATTAGCAGTACAGAATCAATTAAGAGTCAAACAAGATGTCATTTATTCTGACCAGCTGGGACAGATACCAAGAGGGATGGCATTTACAATGAACCTGGCATAATTAATGCCAGTGTAATTTTAGAAGAAATTTACATATTATTAATTACAGGAGATAAAGGAGTTATCTGAGTAGAGTTGGTCTTACTAAATCAAAGAAATCTGCTCAATAGGACAGATAGAGGGGAGAATTTTCCCAAGATTCTGGCATCCTCCACCTCCAGCAGATGGGTCTTTTTATACCAATTAGAGGTGAAAAGAAGATGGTGAAGGACATTGGCCACCATGGCTGTTGAAGTTCCCTAGGGGTTGTTTACAGCAAAGAGACTAACAGACTAACTCAGAACAAGATGGAGTCAGAATGCCTGGAAGCAGGCTTTTTCTAAGAGTGGGGATTCTAAATGGTACCCAACATATCAAGGAGTTTGGTAAGATGAGGGATGTGAGGAGGCTTTCCAGAAACTGCTAAATGCAGGAAAGTTGCTGACGTCTGTCTCTGGGGTTCATCCAGGGAGGGTAATTTTGTCTACTTCTCCCACAGGAGTCAGCCTGCTGAAGGGGTCAGAATCATTCTCTAGGAAAGTCACTTTTGCAGATGAGAGGAAGATGGATTAGAGTGGGAGAGTTAAGTGAGAGCTTCAGCCAAATGGAAATTGTGATGATCCCTATGTGAGGCAGTAGAGCCAGTAGCAGGTTGGGACCTGTGTAAGTGGGAAGGAGGGAATGTATAGAAAGGATTTGGGGAAGGTAGAAACAAGACTTGGCAATATCTTGGATGGAGGATGAGGGTCGGAGAGAAGTTAAGGATGGTACCAGGAGTACATGCCTGCAGCAGGAAGAAAATGTTGATGTCCTCAACAGTAATACAGAAACAGGGAAGAAGGAAGGGGTGAGAGGAAAGCTAATGATTTCTCTTTTGGATGGGTTGACTCTGAGTTCTCTATGGGATATCTAGTTCAAGATATCTAATAGGCAGTTAGAGATGAGAAATCTCTGACAGAGGTGTTAGGGATGGATAAATAGATATTAGAATCATCTAGAATCCCAGCAGATATATCAAACTAACCATAGCCAAAACTGAAATCAATATCTTTCCCAGAAAAGCCCACTCCCAGGCCCCTCAGGCTCACAACTTAGGAATTCTCCTGGATTCCTCACTCTCTCTCTCTCTCTCTCTCACTCCCTATATCTGAGCTGTTGCCAAGGCCTGTGGATTCACTCCTACAACATTTCTCACATCCGCCCCCTTCTCTCCTCTCACACTGCCACCCTTCTAGCACAGGCCCTCATTGCTTTAAGCCTGGACTACTGCAACAGCTAGCTTGAAGCTTCACATAAAAAAAACAACACTAAAATCATGGCAACTGGCGCCATCTCTTCATGGAAAACAGAGAGAGAAGAAATAGAAGCAGTGTCAGATTTTAGATTCTTGGGCTCAAAGATCACTGCAGATGGTGACTGCAACCATGAAATTAAAAGATGTTCTTTGGAAGGAAAGCAAGTGAAAATCTCAACAGTATCCCCAAAGCAAAGATAACACTTGTCAACAAAGGTCAATATAGGAAACCCATGGTTTTTCCAGGAGCAATATATGGCTGTGAGAGTTGGACTGTAAGGAAAGCTGAGTGCCACAGAGTTGATGCTTTCAGATTGCTGTATTAGAGAAGGCTTTTTAGAATCCCTTGGAGAGCAAATCAGTCAATATCTGAAGAAATGAATGCAGCCTATCCATTGGAAGGACAAATACACAAATTTAAGAGTAAATACTTTGGTAACATAATGAGAAGATAGAATTCAATGGAAAAGACCATGATGTTGGGAAACACTGAAGGCAAAAAGAGAGGAGGAGAGGAGGAGATGGATAGTGTCATGCCAGCAACTAACATGAGCTTGAACAGACTTTTAGTAGAGGACAAAAGGGCTACTATGATCCATGGTATCCTCAAGTATTGACCAGGACAAATCGCAATAGCCTACTGGTGAGTCTGCCTGCCTCAAGATGTTCCCCACTTCAACCCAGCCTTCAGTTGCTGAAGTGTTTTAAACATGGTTCTGACCACAGATAACTCCTCTACTTAATAGATTCCAGGGACCAAATTACTAGTACCAAAAATGAAAAGGGTAAATACACTGTAAATGAAGATGAAATCAAAGTAATTATTATCAATTATTTTCTCTAATTACATGCCAGTAAAACTGACAATCTAAGCAAAATGGATTAATATTTTTAAAAATATAAACTGCTCAAATTAAAAGAGGAAAAGTATACTTATATAGCCTTATTATAGGAAAAGAAATTGAACAAGCTATCAATGAACTCCCTAAGAAAAAATCTCCAGAACCAGATGAATTTACAAGTGAATTCTCTCAGTTATAGAACAATTAGTCCCAATACTAAATAAACTATTTTAAAATAGATAAAGAAGGATTCCCACTAAATATCTTTATTATTATTATTATTTAAATATAGTTTTGATACCTATACCAGAAAGAACAGAAACAGAGAAAGAAAACTATAGACTAAATTTCCTTAGTGCTTTAATGCAAAGTTTTAAAATACTAGTAAGGAAATGATAGGAATATATCACAAAGATGATACACAATGTCTAGATGGGATTCATATTAGGAATGCAGAGTTGGTTCAATATTAGAAAAATTATCAATATGACTGACCATATCAATAAAAAATAACTATCATATCAATAGATACTGGAAAAACCTTTTTAACAAATATAAACTTCATTCCTATTAAAATGACAGAAAGCATAGGAATCAATGGTGCCTTTCTTAAAATAATAAGAAAAATCTATCTAAAACCAAAAACAAAAATGTTATTGGGGATAAACTAGAAACATTTATAATAAGATAAGGAATGAATCAAACATATAAATTATCATCACTATTACTCAATATTTTATTAAAAATTCTAACTGTAGTAATAAGAAAAAGAAATTGAATGAATACAAGTAAGCAATGAAGAAACAAAATTATCACTTTTTACTGATGATGACTATATTTAACTCCAGGGAATCATTAGAATACTAATTGAAAAAATAACAACTTTAATAAAGTTGCAATATGTAAAATAAACCCAAATAAATCATCACCATTTCTATATATTACCAACAAAATGCAGCAGAAAGAAATAGAGAAATTCCGTTTAAAATGTCGGCAGGCTTTGTTAAATATTTGTGAGTCTACATGCCAAGACAAATCCAGGGATTATATAACACAATTACAAAATATTTTTCACACAAATAAAGCCAGATCTAGACAATTAGAGAAATATCAATTGCTTATGGGTATCCTGATCCTATATAATAAAAATGACAATTGTACCTAAGAAAATTTACTTATTTAGAACCGTACCAAACTATTTAAGAATTATTTTCTTGATGTAGAAAAAAATAGTAGCAAGATATAAAGGGAATCAATGAAAAAGAAATGTGAAGGACGTAGCCTAATAGTATCAGATTTCAAACTACATTACAGTGTGGTACCCATCAAAACAATCTGATACTGGCTAAGAAAAAGGGTAGATAGATCACTTGACTAGATCAGGAACACAATACACTGTAGGAGATGACCATAGCAATCTAGAGTTTGATAAATCCAGAGATTCAATTTTTTAGTATAAGACCTCAACATCTGACAAAAATTGCTAGAAACACTGGAAAGTAGGTTATTAGACACTAGGCATGGACTAACATCTCACACTGTATATTTAGTTAAGTCAACATGGATAATTGATTTAGACAAAGGATAATGTTACAAATAAATTAGGGAATCACTGAAAAATGTACCTGTCAGATCTAAGGGAAAGGGAAGAGTTTGTTACCAAAAAAGAGACAGAAAAAACTATGGGAAGTAAAATAGATAATTCTGATTACATGAAATTAAAAAGGGTTTGCATAAAACCAAAGCAGCCAAAAGTAGAAGGAAAACAGGAAAATGTGGGGTGGGGTGGGATTTACAGTAAATTCCTCTGATAAAGACCTTATTTTTCAAGTAATTGAACAAACTTTATAAAAATAAGAGCCATTCCAGTTTTGACAAATGGTCCAAGAATACAAGCAGGCAGTTTTTATTAGAAGAAATTAGAGTTATCAATGGTCACATGAAAAAATGTTCTAAATCACTACTGAATGGCAAAATGTATGTCAAAACCACACTGAGGTCAGACATATGACAGAAAAGGAAAATGGCAAATGCTGGAGGGGATGTGAAAAAATGAATACATGAAAGAATTCTTGGTGGAGCTGTAAACTAATTCAACCATTTTGGAGAATAATTTGGAATTATCACAAAGGGCTATAAAACTCTTTTGACTCTTTGACACTGCAATATGACTACTAGGCCTCTATCCCAAAAGGTTGAAGAAAAAGGAAAAAGACCTCTTTTTACAAAAATATTTATAGGAGCTTTTTCTGTGGTGGCAAAGAGCTGGAAAGGGAGGGTATGCCCATCAATTGGGGAATGGCTAAACAAATTGTGGTATATGATTGTGATGGAATACCAACCTGGGAAGACTCATATGATTTCATGCAAAGTGAAGTGAAAAGAAACAGAAGAAAATTGTACACAGTAACAGTAATATTTTATGGATGATCAACTGTGAAAGATTTAGCAACTCTGATAAGGACAATGACCCAAAACAGTTTCAAAGAACCCATTATGAAAAATGCTATCCATCTCCAAAGAGAGAACTGATGAACTCTGAATACATATTCATACATTTTTTACTTTATTTTTATGGTTTTATTGTTTGTATTTTATAACAAAATACATTTTGTATAACTTCACATGCATAATTGATATCCTGTTTTCAAGTATGAGGGAGAATTAAGGGAGGGAGAGAATTTAAAACTCAAATTTAAAAAATTGTTAAAAATATTTACATATAACTTAGAAATATTTAACAAAATAAATATCATAAAAAAATTAAAGTAAATCCCAGTGCCTCCACATCATCTTCAGGATCAAATATGAATGTTCTTTTAGGCATTCAAAGTCCTTCAAACATTAGAACCCTCCTAGTTTTCTCATCCTTTTCTAACTTACTCCCACCACAGATTCTCTGATACAGTGATATTGTCATCCTGGTTATTCCACAAACAAGACATTTCATCTCTTGGCTCCAAACACAATCTCTGACTGTACCCCAAGACTGGAACAGAATTCTCTCCTCAATTTTATCTACTGACTTTGCTGGCTCCTTTGAGGTCCCAACTAATATTCTACCTTTCACAGGAAGCCTCTTCTAAACCCTCTTATTTCTAGTGCTTTCTCTTTCATAATTGTTTCCTATTTATCCTGTATATAGACTGCTTTGTACAAATATATTTACTTGCATGTTATGTCCCCTCATTAGACTGTAAACTTTTTTTGGACAAAGACTATCTTTTACCTCCTTTTGTATCCACATCCCTTAACACAGTGCCTGGCAGTAATAACTCCTTAATAAATGTTTACTGACTTTGGATTTATATAGAGATAACTAAACTCTTATAGTACAAAGAACTCACCAAGTAGAACACTCAGTCACTAACTTTTTATTAAGTGCCTATTTACTATTTATTATTGAATATACTTTTAACATTTAAAGAATATTATTAAATAAAATATTTAAAGAAATAGTAATAATGAGTATTATTAAATACTATATTACTTATTTATTATAATATATTATTACAATATGATGTATTAATTATTAAATATTAATAAGTTTAATTTAATTAATAATCATCAAATAATTAGTGGAAATAGTATTGAATTAATAAATTTAATTTAATATGAATAAATATTAAATAATTCACTACATATGTATTATAATATGTTGTTTATTATTAAATAAAATATTAATAAAGAATATTATTAAATAAAATGTTTAAAGAAATATTATTAAATATTATTATTCACTAAGTTCCAAACACTATACTAAGAAGTGGGAATATAAAGAAAGGCAAAAAAAGAGTCCTGTTCTTAAAGAATTAACAGTCTAATAGGAACTAAAACACACAAACTCTGTGCCAAATATACTTGTAAATAATTGAGGGAAGACATTAGAATTAAGGAGGATCAAAAAATTCTTCTTCTAGAAGGTAAGCTTTTAGCTAGAACTTACTCCAAGAGAAAAAGAGGAATATTAATTGGCATATGCTTATATGACCTATACTTTAAGAAGATCATTGGGACAGCTATGTGAAAGATGGACTGGAGTTGGTGGAGCATTGAGACAGGGAGACCAACATGTAGGTGGCTGTAAAAGTAGAGGCATGAGGTTCTCAGGGCTTCTACCTGGGTGGTTGGCTGGGTCTGAGTAAAGATGGAAACAAAAATTTATTTATTTATTTATTTATCCTATTTTTTTTATTTTTTATTTTTTAAAAACGTTTATTAATATTTATATTTTAGAAAAGTTAACATGGTTACATAATTCATGCTCTTACTTTCCCCTTCACTCCCCGACCTCCCCCCCTCCCCTGGCAGATATGCATTTCCACTGGTTCTAACATGTGTCATTAATCAAGACCTATTTCCAAATTGTTGATAGTTGCATTGGTGTGGTACTTTCGATCCCCAACCATGTCCTCATCAACCCATGTATTCAAGCAGTTGATTTTCTTCTGTGTTTCCTCTCCTGCAGTCCTTCCTCTGAATGTGGGTAGCATCTTTACCATAAATCCCTCAGAATTGTCCTGGGTCATTGCAGTGCTGCTAGTACAGGAGCCCATTACATTCTATTTTACCACAGTATATCAGTTTCTGTGTACAATGTTCTTCTGGCTCTGCTCCTGGAAACAAATATTTATTAAGAAGCTACTCTGTGCCAGGCACAGTGCTAAGCCCTTTACAAATATAATCTCATTTGTCCTTACAGCAGCCCTGAAAGAAAGGTGCTTCACTGTCCTCAGAGACTAGGAAACTTAGGTAGACAGAGGTTAAATGGCTCACCCAAGGTTGCAGTGCAGCAAATTTCTGAGGCCAAATTTGAATCAGGTCTTCCTGGCTCTAGTCCTGGCATTCGATACTGTTCCCCTGGGGCATATCCAAGAGATATAAAAGCAACATGAACAGATATTGGCAACAGATGTGATATGGCAGGGGAGAGAAAGGAGCCTCAGTGACTAAGTGGACAATGGTGCTCTCAATAGCAACAAATGAGGAAGATAATGAGTTCAGTTGTGGAAATATTTTTGCGTTTTTAAAATCCCTACCTTCTATCTTAGAATCTATGTTCCAAGGCAGAGGAGTTGTAGGAGCTAGGCAATGGGGGTCACACAGCTAGGAAGTGTCTGAGGCCAGATTTGAACCCCAGACTTTCCATCTCCAAGCCTGGCTCTCTGTCCACTGAGTCACCTAGTAGCCAGTGGTGGAAAAATTGAAATTAAAATCTATGCAACACTGGGTGTTATGGATATCTTTTTAGAAGCATGAGTTTGAGTGTCAACAGAAAGTGTAGGGCTAACCAATTAGATCTGAGGATCATCGAGCCTGAATTCGTGGGAGTCGTTGAGATCATCAAGCGAAGTAAAATAGAGAAGAGAAGGAGTCTAAGACATATCCCTGTAGGATACCTGCCATTAGTGGGCATAACTGGGATGAATATGCAGCAGAAAATGAGGAGTCGTTAGGTAAGTAGGAAGAGATCCAGGAGTGAGTGTATAAAAACCTAGAGAGAAGAGTTTCAAGGAGAGAAATTAGAGAAACAAGGAAGAAAATACCTTCAGATTTATGGATGGAGAATATTTCGTGAGCAAATATAGGAGAGAAGATAAAAGGGGGCATTTCTTCATGTGAGACACAGAAGAAGAGTACTAAGGAAGAATTCTAATGTGAGTGGAAGAAGAAAGAGAAGATACATGACCTCAGTTTCTGAACGAGAATCATGCAAAATTCTCAATAAAGAGGAATGAGGAAAGGGTGATGGGAGGCTTCAAGAGGGATGAAAGGTTTAGAATAATCATTGTAGGGAGATAGGGTATCAACTATGGAGGTATAAAAGAATTGCTTTACTGCAATGAAAAACTAATTGAAATTATGTAAAATTAATTTATAGTGGGCCCAGACACCACAGTTTCATTATTTTCTTTAGTTATTTTCAGTAGCATTCAGTGATAACTTTTGGGGTAGGCACATGGGGGCTACACAAGACTTAAAACTGGCCTCACTCTGTTGCTTTAAATAAATAACTTTGTTTTCTCATCCCCCCACCCCAAGATTCATTCTATCAATATGTAAGAATGAACTGCAATGTTCTGAAAAGTGGTTTCATTTCCTCAAGCTACAAGAAACATACTATTAGAAAATGGGGAAAGGAATAAGTGCTACTTTAATGGGGCAACTAGATTGTACAGTGAATAGAGTGCCAGACCTAGACTCAAGAAGACCTGGGTTCAAATCTGACTGCAGATAATAGTTTTTTTTTGCCCTAGAACAAGTCATTTAACTGTGTTTGCCTCTGTTTCCTCATCTGTAAAATGATCTGGAGAAGGAAAAGGCCAAATGCTCCAGTATCTTTGCCAAGAAAACCCAAAATAGGGCCATGAAAAATTAGACATGGCTGAAAGGACTGAATAAAATAATCATTTTAATTACATGAAGAATAAATTCAGTTTATAGAAGGAAATCACTGGATAGGTTAATCATAAACATTCTTTTACTTTCAAAGTCCCTTTCTTCTTTAGTATGAGCTGTCTATTGGGAGACTGAATATTAGATCTTTTTATAAAGCAACAGAATGAAGACCTTGAACAGAATTTTGGTGATGGGAGATACATGACAAAATTGGAAAAGGGAAGAATTTCCATCATTGTTAACAAAAGAGAGTTCTTCCTTTGATAGTCACAGAATCGAAGTTAGTTGGATGGGACCTTAGTGAGGACCAAGGAAATTTACCAAAGAATTAGGATTTTTTGTTTGTTAGTTTTTCATTTTCCTTAGCTTGGTTCCTACCAAGACACATTCCAGCCTTTGATTCCTTACCTTGATCTTTGTTATCTCTTCCTTTCCAATTCTTCCTCCATCATAATTCAAATATGATGGCAATATATGTTGTAATATTGTTAAAATTTAAAAATATGTTTAAAAATAGATTAATTTTATTGCTACTCAGCATTTGAGAATCACAGAATATAGACTAGAGTAAAGTGATCACAAAATACATGGTTGGAAAGGAATGAGCAATATTCTATGTAAACTCTCACATTTGTTAAAATCTCAAATTTAATGATGTTTCTTGCTACATCTTATTGTGGCATAGAAAATGGCTGAACAGAAGTCTGCTGTAGAGCGAAACAACAGAGCTTAAGTATCATATATCCACTTCAGAAAACTGTAATAAGCTGACATCTAGTGGAATTTAAAGCTCAACACAATTCATTCTGCAGGATTTAATTTATTTCTTATGAGTAGCGCTTATATATAAATCTTTGTCTTATTGAAGGTCTCTGTTTTATAGATCTTGTTAATATTTTGCCCCAAGGATAAATGTGAATGCAAAGATGTCTATGGTTTCTAGTTGTTTCCACACTTCACACACATGAAAAACATCTATTCATTTTGAGGCAGTTACTACCTTCTGTTCTTTTGAAGTACAACTACTATCCAGATAGAATCATCAAGCACTACTTTAATGTAATTTTTTAAAATTTATTTTTATTTTTAGTCATTACTCTTCCTGCTACTTGCTTCTAAAAGAGTTCATCTTTAAAAATGTTTTGCAATAATATATGACTTTTCCAAAGGATCTAAAATTGCCCCAAAGGCAATCAAAGATATAAATTAGGTGTGATGTGCTTCATAATACCAACAATGACTAAAATTCCCTGAGAGCAAGAACTGTGCCATTCTTGCCTTTGTATTCCCAATGTCTCACACATAGTAGTTGTACACTTTTTGTTGTTGTTGTTGAATTGGCTGAATCTTTAATATAGATATAACTGCAAAAGGAAATGTTCCAACCATGTAGCAATTCACCATTTAGGTGAAAAGCCCAAATGCTATACTGTTACAAAATCAAAGGGAGGGATGAAACTAAGATAGTGGAGGAGAGACAGAAACCCAACTGAAATCTCTTAATATTCCTTTCTAAACAACTTTAAATCAAAGAGCCAATAAAGGGTAGGGTGAGACACCAAGTTGGGGACTGGCCTAAGCCACAGCTGCAGTAGCACTTGTAGCAAGTTTTAGAGGTAGATGCAACAGCAGCAGCAATAGTTTCAGGACCTCTCAGCCCAGGGAGAGGAAGGGGGTCAGAAAGAGATTATAGGGGACCCATTGCAGGAACTGAGTGCAGCTAGCACTCTTTTAGTGTTTAGCACAACTCTACTGTGAATAAGAAGCTGTAGCGCACAGTTCTGGGGTGGAGAGTTAAGTTTGTGATCAATCTCAAGGTGAGAGTTGGGGGGAAGAAGCCTGCTTTGGTCCCAGGGCAGAAAAGTGTTGCCACTCACTGCTAACAGAAGAACAGAAGACCCAGACCCAGAGCTGAGAAGAGTGCTAGCTCTGGCAGTGTGAAGGAGAGGATGCCCTTCTTAAATAAAGTCCAAAGCACAGACCTGGAAAGCAGTGACCACACCTCTCCCCATATCACATTATCTAGGAAGTACCAGAAAACTTGCAAAATCCCAGTCCAACTCTGAAAACAGCAGCACAAAAGAGCTTAAATCTTGGAGCACTGCCTCTCCAGTTGCAGGTGAGCAAAGACCAATTTTAACATTAAGTTCCAAGTCAAGAAATGGCTAAGAAAATGAGAAAAATAGAAACAGCAGAAAAAGAGCTTGATGTTTAAAAAGTTACAACAGTGACTGGAAGATCAGGACAGACTCGGAAGAAGACAACAATGTGAAGATAGTTATAATCAAAGCCTCAAAGAAAAATACTAATTGGGTAGCCCTAGATTGTTCTCACAAATTTTAAGAAAGGATTTAGGAAATATTAAGTTTCAGGAGAATTGTTTGATACAATTTGTAGATGATTTGCTCTTGGCCTCACCTAATGCCACAGTATGCCAGGAAGACAAGCAAACTTCTTCTTTTAGAGCTATGTAAGAGAAGTCACAAAGTCTCAAAGGTAAAGGTTCAGTGGCATTTCCCCAAAGTAAAATATAAAATATTCCCCAAAGTGTTTATTTTAACTGCTGGTGCCCACTCCATTTCCCCTAAGCCCATTGAAGATATTCCAAAATTGTGTGCACCTTCCACTAAGAAACAGTTGAGGGCAATTTTTGGAGCAACAGGGTTTTGTAGGCAGTGGATCCCTTGCTATGGGGAAATCACTAAGTCCCTTATATCTCTATGACAAAAAATTCCATCCCTGAACTGCTTAGATTAGAGGTGGAACACCTGTCAGCTCTTTCAAAATTAAACACACTATCCTGTCTGTCCCTGCTCTAGGCATTTCAGATTACAAAAAGGCATTTACTTTGTATGTACATGAACACAGAGGGGTAGCTTCAGGTGTTTTAACTCAAATTTTAGGACCTATTCAGCATTCAATTGCTTATTATTTGACTCATATTCAGGACCCCCACCATATCTTAGAGGCATAGCTGCCACAGCTTTGTTAGTAACTAAATCTACTGATTTAGTATTGGGATGCCCATGATCCATAATTTGCCCACATGAAGTCAAAGCATTGTTGCTAAGACATAGAATACAGGCATTTTCTGATCAAAAACTTGCAAGGTACAAGGTAACCTTGTTGGGTGATGAGAATATTACCTTAAAACACTGTACAGTTCTTAATCCTGCCACCTTACTTCCAGATTTACCACTTTCAGGAGAACCATTACACAGTTGTGAATCTTTAGTGACCATGGTCAAAAAGCCTTGAGATAATCTTCTAGACACTCCTTTAGACATTGGAGCTGCTGTGGTCACAGAATTTGCCACTGTGTGGTCACTTCACTGCCCTCAAATATGTGTTCAAGGTTCAGAACTGATAGCTCTAAAACGTGCCTGCATAATTGCCAAGGATAAGAAGGCAACAATTTATACAGACTCTAGATATGCATTTGAAATATGCCATGCTCCAAAGGTGTTTTTTAACCTCAGCTGGGAAATGTATCACAAATGCACATGTCATTAATAAAGATTTTTTCTGCTTTCTAGCTGCCTGAAGCCCTAGCTATAGTTCATTGCTTTGCCCATACAGGCGGAACCGAACCTGTTTCTAGAAGGAACCACCAGGTAGATACTGCTTGCTGCCTCTGAAGGACTTGAATTAATTTTAACTCTGGCAACTGTAAGAGAGAGATTTTAGGTATTTATAGATATGTATTTAAAATGTGGTCGCCAGGAATCAACAATTCAGATTGATTCCATAATTAAAATAGAGCCAAGTCTCAACTCAAATTAATCCTTGTCTTGCAATGAACAGGAAGTGGAAAAATGGAAACCAAAGTTTAAAGGTAAACAGATCAATGGAGTATGGGTGTCATCTGAAGGAAAACCTCTACTCCCTAGAAAATTTTATCACCAAATATGCTCATCCATTCACAAAAAAACAGTCACTTTGGCACCCAGGGCATTGTAAACTCTGCTAAAAGAGTATGGCTAACCCCTGGTATAACTATCATAGCCTCTAAAGTATATGCAGCCTGTCCTACCTGTCAAGCATATAATCAGCATGCTTTTCACGGCAAAGTTTTTCATGGGCTTCCTCTGGTTTACACACCTTCTGAGCATTTACAAATTGATTTTATCACTATGCCAAAGGCTGGACCTTATAAATTTTGTCTGGTCATAGGGGATCAGCTGACCAGATGGCCAGAAGCATTTCCTTGTGCCCAAGCCACAGCGGCTTTTGTTGCCAAGATGCTCTTAAAGGAGATTTTTCCTTGCTGTGGCCTGCCAGCATGTATTGATTCAGACAGGGAAACTCATTTTACTAATTCGGTTTTGTCTCAAATTTAATGTACTGTATCATCCCCAGAGCTCAGGTCAAGTTGAAAGAATGAATAGAGGTCTTAAAACTATGATTGCAAAATTGTACACTGAGACTCATTTAAGATGGCCTGAAATTCTCCCTTTAGCTCTCCTCTATCTTTGAAGCAGGACCAAGGGAGATCTATACATCTCACCATTTGAGATGCTTTTTGGAACCCCCCCCCATGCAGGCTAAACCTTTTTCTCCTGTGTATACATCATTACTTGGAGGAGAGACTTCTATTGCTTCATATATACAGGACTTACAGATCAAATTGTGAGAACTCCATGAATATTGAGCTGCTGTACAAACAGGAGCTATAGACTTCTTGCTTCAAGACCTATACCCAGGAGATAAGGTGTACCATAAAGAAGTTCCAGCACACTAGGGAAACACAGTCTGCCTGGGAAGTCCTATTAGCCACTCCAACAGCTATTAAAATTGGAGAAAAGGACTCTTGGATTCATTGTTCACATATAAAACAAGTACCTTCTACAGACAGTGAATCACCATATCCTGTAATGCAATTTAAAATATATATTTTTTCTTTTACTCCTCTTATGATTGAACTGGAGATATAAGTCCATCAAGTTGGACACTGTTTTGGCTGATACATTGTCATGGAATCAGTATTAATGCTTTTTTTTTATTTGGAAGAATAATTTTAAAATATCCCTTAGTCCTAATATCACTGCATACCCCAAAGCTTTAGACAATAGAAACATGCCATTAATTGTTAAATATTATGGGACTTTGATTAAAATTATGTCTGATTTCAGAAGAAGGAATCACAAAAGAGCCACTGTACAATGCTAAGAAGCACACGGTCAAAGAAACCAATTAATTCCAGTGGGATTGATGAGAATCTTCGCCAAGACAGATTTCAAGATTTGAGGAAGTGGCTGTTTGACAGCAGACACAGGATTTCTCAGATTTTCTATAAATACCCCAGTTTGGCTGCCATTTTGGCTCTCCTCTCCCAGAGAGTGAAGGTAAAATCAGACCAGGGAATCATATTTCCCTTTTGTTTCAAAATCTAGCCCCTTTTTCTCTCTTTAGAGTAGGGCAATTTCCTATAGTCCTGGCTGCCAATGGGTAAGTGCTACATTGTTATAATTGTCCTACAAACTTGCAGGACATAAATCACTTTAATTGGGCCCTGAGTCAAGGACCTGTTGTGAGCTTATTCTTGATTTCTTAGAATTTTATATTCATGTACACCCATGACTCAGCCACACAATCCTGGGATGATTCTGATTTTGGTCAAAACCTTCCTCAGGGGGGATTGTATAATTGTCATAAATTCAAGTTAATTTTTTTCTTGTTTGAGAAGAATTTAAGCAAAATAAGCTTGTTAAATCACCAAATTGAGAAACTGAACTGTTTGGAGAAGGCTCCATATGGAAGCCTGTGGAGGCCATACCCTGCATCAGCAGATCCAGGGTGAACTTTGTGATGTAGTGAATTGAACTGAAGGGGGTTGAACACATTTATTTTTATTGTAAATTTTATGCCAAAGGGGATTACCCCCAATTGACTTTTTGTCAATGAACCTACCAATCATAAGTTTTGTTCTCTTTCTCTTTTATTTCTCTCATATCTCCAGTTGTTGCAATTTCCCACTAGATAGTGCAATATTGTATGCACCTTTTGTAAGAGATAATAGCTGGTTATTTGTAATGATTCATTGGGGAAACTAGGCATGTAGATCTGGGAGATTTCAACATGCTCATCTCCCACTAGAATCACAGGGAGGATTGTGATGATAGAAACCACTCCTTACCCACACCCTATATTTTGCTTACATATGGAGCGGGACATAGGGGCATGGAGGATAAAAGGTTTGGAGATCTCTCCTCTCTCTCTTTCTCTCTCTCTCTCTCTCTCTCTCTCTCTCTCGGCACTCTAGGCTTTGAAGGCTAAGTCACTTAATGGGTTTGGGATTTTGGCTTAGGTACTTTTCAGGATAGGTGAGATTTTCTGTCCCCTTCCTTCAATTCCCTTTTTCATATATCTCCATATTTATTAAAGTTACATTGTTAAGAGATACTAACAGACTCATGACTTGAGAGTTGATTTTATAATTGTGACCACAATATTTTATTAATATTACATTTAATAAATTTTATTTTCATTTATTACAAAAGTAAAAATTCCCAGGAAACTTATGGAATATTTCACATTCACCATAGAATTCCTTATATTTTAGCCATTCAGGTATGACTTGGGTTTTCTTAGTCCTTTCAACTATACTACCCTCCTGGAAGAGGCCATCTCCTCTGAGAAGTGTGTAGCTACAGAAAGCATCTCCTGGGCAACTAGCCCTGAATCAGGAACTCTAGCCCACTTGACCATTGTTGGAAACAGCCATTTGCCAGGATCACTTTTTGTTGAATTGTACTTAAGAAAAGCAACACAAAATAGAAGTAGCCAAGGCTCAAGGTCCTATCTCAGCCTCACATAGGAAAACATCTATAGGTTGCCATTGCTTTGTGCTCCCTGCAGGCTGCTAAAGCTCCCTGGTGGGGAGTAGGGAGTAACTGGCAGGAGCGGGGGAAGGATAGAGAGGGAGGAAGGGAAAGAAATTATTTTCTTCCTTTGCTGGAAGTTTAACGTTGAGTTAGCCTAAATGTGTCCCACAGAAATGTTAGCCTATCAAGGGAAAAAGACAGAAGTTCTTTTACAGTAGCTCTTCTCTCCTCATCTGGGGTTTGGTTCTTGACACCTTCATTTCAGCCTCTACAGTCATCAAGACACAGGACACAGATGAGTCCCAATCAAGAGCATATGGGCAATTATATCTGTCCTTTAGTAAAATGCCAGAGGCACAGGAGTATCTCAATACATAGTTAATGGGTTGGCCCCTGATACACAGATGAGAAAATTGGGACCAGAGATGTAGCTACTCCTGCTTTATTTTACTTTAGTTAAAACATAATATATTCTGTGCCAGCCCTTTACCTTTACTCTGTGTGTGCTTCACTGCTTTAAATGTGTTCCTTTTAGCAAGCATATGGTGAAGTTCTGGTTTTTAAGCCACTCTGCTATCTAACCGCTTCTATTTTATAGGAGCATTCATTCCATTTACATCCACAACTATGATTATTAACTGTATGTTTCTCTCTTTATTTTCCTCCTGTTTATCCTTTTCTCTCTCTCTCCTTTCAACCTTTCACTGTTCTTAAACATTTTGTTTCTGACCACCACTTCTCCCAATGTTCCTTTCCTCTTTTCCATTTTACCCCTTCTCTTATTCCTCTCTTCCTTCTAGTTCTCTGTTGAATAATATAGTTTTTGATAGATGACTGAGTATAGATGTTATTCTCCCAGGGAGGTAAAGTTCAGTGACTTGTCCAAAATCAAAAAGAGAGTGTCAGAGGCAGGATTTAAACCCTTATGTTCTTATTCTAGAGTCAGTTTCTTCTACCCTACCAACCTGCCTATTTCTTGTTTCATGGAATCTTTGAGTTTATTGCTATAGATCCTCTCAATCAACACATAATTCTATGATTCTCCTTGCAGTTCCTTGAACAATCCATTCCATCTTCCAACTCCAGGCA
Organism: Gracilinanus agilis; assembly: GCF_016433145.1. Lineage (NCBI taxonomy): Eukaryota > Metazoa > Chordata > Mammalia > Didelphimorphia > Didelphidae > Gracilinanus > Gracilinanus agilis. The sequence goes on from NC_058135.1 coordinate 88,979,729, forward strand.
TTTCCTCTGATTGTCCTCCATGCTTGGAATTCTCATTTCTGCCTCCTAACTTCTCAGTTAGAATTCCATCTTCTGTAAGAAACCTTTTCTGGCCCCCTCTCCCTTTATTCTAGTGTCTTCCCTCTCTCAATTATCTCCAATTTATCTTACATATGACTTGTTTGTACCTCGTTGTGTTCTCCATTAGACAGTGAGCTCCTTAAGAGTAGAAACTCTTTTACCTTTATCCCCTGTACTTAGCATAGTGTACCAATCACCTCTTGAAAGAGAGACCAAAATGAAAATTTCCAGGAATATTGTAGCCATATTCCAGTTATCAAGGTCAAAGAGAAAATATTGTTAAGTATCCAAGATAAAACAATTCAAATATCATGGAGTCATACTCAAGATTTATGCAAGAGAGCTGAGTTATTATGTGAGTCAATAATCTCAAAGGAAAATGAAAATGTGAGAAAGAGATGCATTTGGAGAAAAAGGAAGGGAGTGGAAGACTGGGGAAAATTATTTTTCAATAAAAGAAACACAAAAGAAAGAGACTTTAGAGCAGAGGGAAAGAAGCAGGATTTTAGGAAACATGACCCTCATCCTCATCAGAACTGGTTCAAACAATTGTGATAGAAATCTATCTTACTCAAAAGGGAAATAGGAAGGTAAGGATAAGAAAAAAGAGGAGGGGACTGATAAAAAAGGAAGGCACATTAACAGAATCAGAATCAAAACAGGCTTTTAAGGAGGGACAGGATAAGAAGAAATAAGGATAAAGAAAAGAAAATGGGATAGAAGAAAATACACAGTAAATATAATTGTGAATTTGAATGGGATCAGCTAACTCATAAAATGGAATTGGAGAAAGAACATATTAAAAATTCTAATCCAACATTATATTATTTATAAAAGGCCCTTGAAACAGTTTAACAAAATTTTGTTTCAATTTAGAATAAAAGTAAAGATGGAAAGAGGAAAGAGACAGATATTTAACTATTTAACCTAGTACTACCTAAAAACTAGCAAATATTATATCAACCTATAAACTATCTAAAAACTGTCTTTTGAGAGTCTCTCTAATAACTCTTTATCCTAACTAACCACTGTAGAATACAATATGTGTATTCTAACTAAGTCACTAAACAATAGACAGCTACCAACCCACACACTCTCCTTCAATCAGATTCTCCAGCAACTTCCTGCAGCACCCTGCCCTGAGGAAACCTTAGAGGGAAAGTTCCTTCTCACACTTCCTGCTTGCCTTTATCTCTCACTCTACAACAGTCATTCTTACCTCACTTCCTCTCTGAGAGCACTTTCTATTTCCTTTCACTGTGGACTGGTCTCCATGGTAACAGAATCTCTTATCTTTGAGCCTGGCTCTCTGTCCACTGAGTCAGCCAGCTCTTTCCCCAGTCAAATTAGAGCAAGGGATTAAAAATTCCCTTTTACAAAACACAAAGATACACCTAGAGTTAAAACTGAAATTAAAAAAAGGCAGAGGTAGTAATCAGGATCTCAGACAAAACAAAAGCAAAAATAGACATAAAAAAGATATAATAGGGAAAACAATATTTTGCTAAAATGTACCCTAGACAATGAGTTAATATTGAAGGGGACTCATGCTGGGTGTGCAATCCCTCTCATCAATCCCCCTTCCTTTTTTTCCTCATTTCTTTCTCTTTTTTGCGCACTTGCTACATAGAACAGGTGAGGAAGTACTAGGTCAAGAACAATCACTTCCTCTTATTTTCTCCCCACTCCCACCCCCACTTTCACCCTCCCCACCCCCACCCACATAGGCTAAATTTACCCTGAAACTTGACTTGAGGTGTGTACAAGCCTCATTAGGTTTTGAGAGGTGTGTACGAGCATGGAAGAGGGTCAGGATTGGGTTGAGGAAGGTGATTACAAGCCAGGAGGAGGACAGGATTGGATGTCAGGTTGTGAGATCCTCTGGGGCAAGAGGAAATTCTCCTCCTTGAAACTCTACTTCAACACCTGCCTCAAGTTTAGCAGGCGCCTCCCAACTGAGTTATATCTTGGTTTCAGAGGCCCTTTTCTGGAAGAGAAATAAAACTGACCTGTTGCTTTGTCATCTCAGAGTCTTTTTTTTTTTCATTTTGAGTTGGTGGGCTCAGGTACCACACTATATTAAAAAAAAAAATTTACATCAAGTTTCTCTGGTAAAGTCCCAATTTCTCAAATACGTAGGGAAGTGAGTTAATTTTATAAAAATAAGAACCATTTTATAATCAATAAATGGTCAAAGCATATGAAAAGGTTATTTCACATTGATATGTTACTTGCCTGCTTTGTGAGTGAAGGAGGGGTAGGAGAGAAGGAAATAATTTGGAACTAATTTTTTAAAAGACATTAAAATAAATAATAAAATTTTAAATAAAAAAAAGACCCAAAGGAAATTTTCATTAGGTAAATTCTCTAGTGTGGATTTATGGATAAGAATTGGACAGGATGAGGGCTATTGAGGTTGTGATCTGTGCCAAACCAGAGATCACAAGTGAAGTAGTCCTAAATTATTTACCTATTCAGTACCATCCCAATAGAATTGCCCAAAAATGATTTCATGGAGCCAAAAAATAAAAATAAAATTCACCTGGAAGAGCAAAAGGCTAAGAATATCAAGGAAATTAATGTGAAAATAAATAAAAGAAAATGGTTTAGCTGTACCAGTTCTTAAACTATTTATAAAGCAGCAACTATCAAAACAACCAGATACTGGCTAAGAAATAGAGGAGAGGATCAGGGGAATAGATGAGGCATTCAACATGCAGTACTGTAAATTACTATAGTAACCTGGTATATGATAAATCCAAAGATTCAAGCTTTTAGAAGGAGAACTCACTCTTTAACAAAATCTACTGGGAAGACTGGAAAACACTGGAGAAACTAGGCACAGTTTAACAATTCCTGCCATGTATCAAGGTAAAGTTAAAATGGATACATGATTTAGAATACCATAAACAAATCAGGGGAGCATGAAATAGTTTTAACTTCCCTTACCCATAGATGGTAATATCTATGGGTAAGGGAAGAATTTATGTCCAAACAAGACTCAGAAAACATTATGATATAAAATAGATAACTTTGGATACAATAAATTAAAAAGGGTTTGCGCACACACACACAAAACAAAACAGAAAAACAAACAAACAAAAAATGGGGGAAAAAGCAATACTATATGATAATCAACTGTAAAAGACAACTACTCTCAACAATACAATGATCTGGGATACTTTTGAAGGACTTATAACAAAGAATACTAACGACCTCCAGAAAAAAGAACTGTTAGAGTCAGATACAGATCTAAGCATACTATCTTTCACATTAGTCTATTTACAATTTTATTTTGGGTTTTTGATTCTATATATGCATTCTCTTAAAATAATGGCCAATATGGAAGCATGTTTTATAGGATAATAAATGTAAAATCCAGATCAAATTGCTTACTATCTCTGAGAAGGGGGAAAGAAGGGAGGGAGGGAGACAATTTGAATCTTATAATTTCAGAAAAAAATGTATGTTGAAAATGATTACATGTAATTGGGAAAATAAAATACCTTTTCATAGAATACAGAACATTCCCCAATTGATAAATGGTAAAAGGTTATGAACAGGCAATTCTCAGACAAAGAAATTAAAACAATTTTAATTCATATTTTAAAATGTTCCAAATCATTATTATTAATTAGAGAAATGAAAATTACAACCCCTCTGAGGTACCACTTTCCACTTATCTGACTAATATGACAAAAAAGAACAATTATCAATGTTGGAGGGGATATAGGAAAATTGAGACTCTAATACACTGCTGGGTGAGCTGTGAACTGATATAACCTTTCTGGAAAACAATCTATAACCATGCCAAAAGAGCCATACTGCTAGGTGTGTATCACAAAGAGATCAAAGATAGAGGAAAAGCACCTTCTTGTACAAAAATATTTATAGGAAATCTATAAAGAACTGGAAACTGAAGGGATATCCATTCATTGGGAATGTCTGAACAAGTGGTGAAATATGATTGTGATGGTATACTACTGTGTCATAAGAAATTGTGAACAAGATTAATCACACACACACACACACACACACACACACAAACTTGGGCCCAGAGTGAAGTGAGCAGAATCAGGAGAAAGTTGTACATTATAAGATCAATAATGAATAATGGTCATCTGTGAACAAATTATTATCAGACATACAAGGATCCAGGACAATTCCAAGGCATTCATTAGGAAAAAGGCTATCCACTACTATGAAAAACAGTGACAGAGACTGAATGCAGATTGAAGAATGCCATTCTTCAATTTATTTCCTCTATGAGTTTTTTTCCTAGTGTAAGTAATGTGTCTTTCTTCACAACATGATGAACATGGAAATATGCATTGGATAATAACACATATACGACCTGTATCATTTTATCTGACATCTTGGGGAGGGGATGGGGAGAAGAGGAAAGGGAGAGAACATGGATTGAAAAATGTCAGAAAACAATTATCAAAAATTTACCTACATGTAAAAAATACAAATTAAATGGCATTTTATGTGTCTAATACTTTACATGCTTTATGGTACCTCTAAATCATAAAGTAATGATTTTGACAAAGAGAATAAAACTAAAGGAAAAAATAGTTTGGAAACCATCTTGCTTCACATCTAGAGCTTTTTCTTACGATCACTTATTACACAGTAGTTTGAATTTCTTTCCTATGTATGTCCTCTTGTCAATTAAATCCAGAAAAAAACCATTTGGTCAAGCTTCAAATTAGTTCTAAAAGGTTTCTAGAAAGCACAAAATTTCAAAGTCATATAGTCTTGAGAACTGAAGCTGACCCTGAAATGACCTAAGCATTTCAAAAAGCTGAGTTCAGTAGATTCCCACAAATTCCTTGAGAATGGATTTCTAGTTTTGTTGGCATTTCCAATTAACTTTTCACACAATTTGTTTTTCAAAAATATCTTAGAGAAAGAATATTACAAGATAATAATTATTTTAACTTTATTCGTAAGTTGTCAGAAATGCAAAGAAGAATAAAAAAATTATGACAACTCCTATAGAGATTTCTATTAAGTTAATAATAAGAAGGGATGTGTATGTGTGTATATTTGAAGTAAAACCCCTAAGGGGCAAGCAGAAGTTGCTGAAAATGAATTGTGAGAATAGTTCTCTTTCTGACATTGGATTAAAGGAGGCAAGTGGGTTCTCTAGCTGTTGTGACAGTAGCATGGTTGTAGTTAATAAGCAGTTATTAGTTATTAATAACTGTTATTACCTACTATGTGTCAAGCATAGTACTGCTAAGTGTGATAGATACAAATAAGAAAAATGGAGACAATCCCTGCCCTTTAGGAAAGTACAATTGAATGGGGAAGACAATACCCAAACAAAAGCTGAAAAGTCAGATAATAGGACACAACAGAGTGTGGGCCATGGTGTACACAGAGTCAAAACCAAGCAGAACAACTGGTGGAAAATTAAGAATTGGAAATTCTGGGCCACCTATACTGTGAGGCTTTAGGAACAATTTTTCACTTTTTGAGAATATAGAGGAGGTACCAAGTCTAAAAATTGAAGCAACTTCCATGAATAAATCTGAATTGCATTTATATTTTTGTGATATACAATGAAAACTGGAAGTTAAGATTAGGAGAGACAGAAAATGGTAAAATTGGTAAAGAAGTATACCATAGCCGAGTTTTAACTATCTGAGCCCTACTGTCAGACTATAAGGAGCTGAACCCCATCTCTCATGTCTCCTAGGTATGTAACCCTAGGCAAGTTAGTCTCACAGGTTTTCATTTTTAAAATGAGGAGAATAATATTTATATAGCCTGTCACAGAGTTGTGTGAGAATAGTATTTTGTAAATAATAAGGTGCAGATAATGTCCATGTTGGCAGAAAAGCCCAGGGAATTGAAACTAGTAGGACCATGCAGTTAATATGAGAAATTGCAGAACAGATGGGACACATTTAGTGGTACAAGTTTAAATGCACAACTAAGTAAAACTAAATAAGCATAAAATCTCTCCCCTCTAGGCAAGTCTCCATAGGACAGCTCTGTGACTGGGTGCCGGGTACAGAGAGGAAGATGTAACTCCTGATATCTCCAGATAAAAATACAAGTTCTCCTATGAGATCCCTGGTCCCAACCTTACTTTTTTCAGACTCAGTTATAACTATTCTCTTGTAACCTATGGTTTAGTCAAACTAGCCTTCTAAAGTTTTCCTTACACAGGATATTCCACTTTCCATCTCCATTTCTTTGCATTGACAGTCCTCTGAATATCCAGATTGTTCTCTTTCACATACAATCCCTTACTTCTTTGAAGCCTTGGCCCAGACAATATCTCCAAAAATTATCTTGTATTTATACACATGTTAATATGAATCAACTGATTTTTCAAAATCTTAAAAAAAAAGGATCAGATTGTTTAAAAAGACTGCAAACCTATAAACCATATGATTGTCCCAATTCACACAAACATGAAAAGAATGCAAATCAAAAACAACTTTGCTATTTCACTTCCCAGTCAGGAAATTAGCAATGAAAAGAGAAGAGAGAAAGAATCAGTGATGGAGAGGCTGTGGAAGCCTAAATATGCTAATGCACTTGAGTTCCTCCAACAATTGTGGAATACAATTCTGAATTTTACTAAGCCTGCAACAACTAAAATAGTATGTTTTTGTCTTAATTTCTCTCTGAACATTTCCAACAACAATGTCCAAATCTATTCAGAATTGTTCACTGATATGTTTATTTTATTTTACTTTTGTCAACTTGGAAAAACACAGAACCACTAAAGTAGCCATAAAACCAAATCTTTAAACAGGATAAGAGACAGTGCTCAATATTCAGCCACCACATAGAGTCAAGCACATAAAAACTACACAGGGCCAAAGGCTCTAGGATTCTGGGAATAGTGTCTCTGAAAGAATTACCACCAAAGATGATTCTCCAAAAAACAATAGAACTTGGGGACTTATATACCTCTTGGGGAATGAAGCACAACAAACATACACTGACAGATTGCATGCAGGTTTAGGAAAGGGGCTGTAGACAGAGGCTGGGGTACCAGGAAGTAGTCTACTACAATGGTTACAAAAAGGTGGTTCTTGCACAGGTGTTGGTCTTCTTGGGAATGGAGCTCTGATATAATGGGGGAAAACTTCTAAGACAAAAAGGGTGATTGAGGATTTGAGCATTTCTATCACTCCTATTCAGAACACTTAATGGACACTAGGTAATTCCTTGTTCAATCTAAGACAAAGTCATTTTGGGACTTCCCCTAAAGGCAAGGGACAGAGGCAAACTTGGTTTTCCAAAAATTAAGTTTACACACACCCCTTGTGGTCAAGGCTAAAATTCACCTTTGTCCACACTAAAGGACAAAGGATTGTGTGTCTAAGAAATTTTGACCTTGATACTAAGGATTGAAAACATGGGACATACATATAGACGAATGGCATTCTGTGGGTGCTCCCCATATGCAGCAGAGCATTGACAGTTGGCCAGAAGATGGGCCCTCTATATCTAGCAAAATCTTAACAAACACTATTTCCCAAAGTCTTTCAAGTCTTTCAAGTCCAATGGGTCCTGATGCAGGCTTCCATGTCCTTTTTCTTTTGTAGGAGTCTCTCTTGCATACAGGTTCTCAGAACAGTTTCATTGCTATAAGAGAAAACATGAGAAATGTATAATCAAATTCTCTCAGAGGAATTAATTGACTCTCCGTATATTTATACACTATTACATATTGGACTAAAATATGCTTTTAATTTTGGACTGATTTAAATGTTATCAGTCCTTAAAAATACTTGACCCTGGTGCTTAGAGCAATATTAAAAGTAACCTCATTAGTTTTTAACATTATTATTTCTATTAATATCTATTTATGCCAATTACAAATATGCACAAGCTATATACTTGGTCAGAAAAGACTGTGTTACCCTACCAAAGTAATCATATTGTAAACGCAACATTAAAAATAGATACAAACTAAACTATAGAAATAAAAAAGCAAAAATAAAATCCACATCACAGGCCTATCAAGGCTTGTAAATCTGAAAATGACTCCACACACCATTTATGGAAAAATTAGTAAAAATAAAAGCTAATACTAAGTAAACTTCTAATTAAGTATCCTATTTTAAAACCCAAAGCAATATTAAGAATGTTTGCATGACAATTTCATTTCCAAAACAATTTAAAATTAGATTTAAAAATTCTCAAAATTAAAAATTAATTTCAAAAATTAAAATACTTCTGACTTCCCATAAATTGACCATTCTTACATCCCCATTTAGGAGACTAAGATGCTAAGGATTAAAAAATACTTGTTTTAATTCACTTTTAACTTCTTATTTAACAATCATAATCATGCAGATTAAGGAGATTTTGCAAAACCTGTCTTTTGACTTCACTTCTAGTTCTCTCTCTCCTTTCGATCTTATCTTCTCTTCTCTTCTCTTCTCTTCTCTTCTCTTCTCTTCTCTTCTCTTCTCTTCTCTTCTCTTCTCTTCTCTTCTCTTCTCTTCTCTTCTCTTCTCTCTCTTTCTCTCTCCCTCCTTTCTTCCCTAATTCATGCCCCTCTCAGGTTCCCTGTTATGTGGATCATAGCATTCTTCTTCTCTATTTATGTTAATGACATTGCCTTAAAACACATTACAGTAAAAGGATTCCTGTCTCAGATAACAATAGCATAGGCCATACTTCACTACTAATTAAAATTCATTATTTATCTGCTTAATTGCTTGAAATAGTTAAAATTTCTACATATCTGCCTCTTTATTTTCTACATATTTTAGCTAGCCTATCTAAGACTTTCTACCTTTTCATGATTGCAGAAAATTTACCATAACAGGAGAAAAGAGGGAAGTAACTAAAATAAGGGGAAAATGTTCCTCTAATTTGGAGTATTAATGCCATGTTTAAGTTGTCAATGATGCACAGACACGTGTAGAACCTACCTGGTATAAAAATGAAGTTTTTTTTTCTAGGGAATCCAGTTGAGTACTGTTGTGAGGGTTATTTAGCAATTAATTTAGTATTAGTGTTGGACCTAGCAGGAAGGGCTGGAGGATTCCAAGATGGAATGAAGGAGCAGGAAATGGGACTCCATTAGTTGTTGGGGACATAACTGTTGCTAACCCTGGGAGATCTCAGAGTTAGGGAAAACTGCATCCAGATTCCCTGGGATCCTGAGAGGTTGAGGCTTTCAGCAGTGGACAACAGACCTGCAGAGCAGCACCAAGTGGGGAAGTGGTTTGTGAGCTGGTGGACAGAATTGCAAACTCACTCTTCCTACCTGGGTACCTTGGATCACGTTGGCTCTTGGCATCCTGTGACCATCCTTGGATTACCACGAGACCCAATTGAAAGCCATCCTCAGGCCCTTTAGCTGAGCTGACCAAGCCTGGCTGGAACCAGGTTTGGAGGAGCTTTCCCTGTGATTTCAGTACTGCTTCCTCTGGGCTCTGCCTGGCTTAGGTCAATAGAATAGTGTAGTCAAATCCTTCCCTTGCCTCTGTGGTTTGCCCTTAGGTTGTAAGTATAGAATCCCTTAATCCCATCCTTCATTATTATTTCCCTCAATTAAACTGTTATAAACTTTTACCTTTGCCTGCTGGTTCCATAAACCCTGGCCTAGGTGGGCTGAGTGACGGTTGGGCCAACTGCTATTCCTGTGACAGTTAACAGCTTGGCAGTAAACCCTGGTCTCCCTCTCCTGGTTGGTCCTGTCTCTCCTTCAACCCAGTGTGAACCCACAAACCATTTAGATTACATTTTAATAATAATAGTTAACATCCCTGGTGCCCCACCATTACAGTATCCTTTCAGCCTTCCCATGATCTGGAATTATACCTGCAAATTACCTGAAGTCATGCTCAGGATTGCTCACATCACTAACTAGTTTTCTCCATAGCATTCTTTCCATTATCTTCCCATACAATTCATTCTCCAGTGGCAGTTCTCTCTAATCAAATTTAGGGTAAAAAAATAACCTATCTCCTGCTGTTAACAACTATATCCACAAACATTATTAGGCTTTGTTATTTCTTCCTAAATTCTTCTGACATCACCTTAAGAAAATAACGTTTTGCAATTTTACATATATACAGAACATATTTTATGCAAACTTAGAAAAGCACTCTATAACTTTTGTAGTAAATTTTCAAATTAACAGATATTTTTTTGATCCTCATAACAAAGTTAAATACTACTGAGTTGAAATTTTCTTACTTTACCTAGATATGAGAACTAGCTCTTTTCCTTTCTACTTATCAAGGGACTTCATTCCTTTATACCTAGTTCAAAAACAAACTCCTAAAAGACAATTAAAGGAAAAAGGAATACTTACCCAGTTCAGTAGTCTTTGTAGGCTCAGTGAAGTCTTTCCTCTGTGGTTGTGAGGTTCCTTGAAAAGATGTTTTTGGTGGATTCTTTCTTTAAGTTCCAGGCTGAAAAAAATCTTACCTAGGTTTTAGCTTCCTAGGAAATGGCTGGGATAATTATTAGGGTTTCAGAGATCCTGAATGAATTCTCACAAGAAATCTAGCAAAATTAACATCTACAAATTCTAATAACTTCACCCACACTTCAGGATGGGAGTGGTAAATACAGAATGTCACTAGAGAATTCCCAGGGCGGGGGTGGGTGGGAGTCTTTCCTAATACCAGCCTGTGCCAATGGTTGTCTATCAGAGAAAAATAATATTCAAGAGTAGATGCTGAATAGGGTCAGTCTTCCCAACTTAAAAAAGAAGAGATAAAGGTAAATCACTATAGAAAGGCAGTCATCAGTATTTCCTAGTCTTTAAAAAACATAAACTTATCTATGTAATGGTTGCACTCTGGAATTTTACTAAAAACTCCAAAAATTAGGCTAGAGTGTATAGCCTTTCCTTCACAAAAAAGTAGAATGAAGCAGAGCCAAGATAGTCATGTAATAGCAGGAGCCTTCTGAATCTCCTTCTAAATAATCATTAAAAGGCATCTCAAAAGAATAGAAATCAAAATGTGATGAGTAAACGGGCTCTCCCACTGGATACAATATTAAAGGTAGACAGTGAATCGGGATTCCCATTCTATAAGGGGGCAAAATGGCACTAATCAAAGTGATTACCTCTCCCCCACACCACCTTCTGTGCCATAGTTAGCGTGAGGGCAAAGGCAATCTCTAACTTCTTGGGGGCTGGCTGAAACCACCACAGTCTTACTTTTGAGAACAGTGCAAGGCCTTGGCAGCAAGTCTTGAGGCTGAAGAGCCCAGAGCTTGGGCAGAAACACAGCTTAGGCAGCAGGGTCTAGAAAGATAGTCTCAGTGCAAAATGCTTTAAAGTGTGCACAAGGAAGGGAAGATACTACCAAGGCAAAGCCCTGCAAGACAGAAGCTAAGAAAGCTATGATCACCAACATGAAGAAACCCCAATCTACCAGTGGCAAAAGGAATAAGCAACAGCAAATAAAGCTCTTGATCCTGGATAACTTCTATGGAGAAAAAGAACAAAATACAGAAGCAACAGTGGAATGTGAAAAGCAAGCAAATACTGCCAAACTTTCCCCCCAAAATGGAAATTGGTCACAAGCTTTTAAGAACCTCAACAAAGTAGACTCCATGAGGATTTTTCACCAAATATAAATATTTAGGATTATTAAGGAAACATTTAAGATTACCTTTAAATCAAAAGAGTACTTAAATTGCAATGGCTATACAATCCCCATTTCTTTACCTTTTTACTCTAATATCACCTGTGGCTCCAAAAATTTCCATTTCCATCAAAAATTTGCATTTCTATCAGTTACACCCTAACCCTCTCTTTTGGTCTAAGGCAGAAGTCACTTCCAAAAGAAATTTTGACTGTTCAGTTAAAATGCTCAGGGTCTTTTACCATTAAACACATTAAACATAAGGCATTTTCCCAAATAACACATGCATCTGTTATGTAAAGGATGGCCGCATGGAATCCCTGCAAAATACAGGGTCAGCCTCACCCAGAATTCCAGGGGAATTAGAAAAGCCTTGTTCTCTAGACATAATAAGTAATAGTTTAATAAAACGTGACATTATAGCATTCAAATCAAGAGTTAATACTGTGGAGGTGGAAAATTTGCTACACCTGAGCTAAATTTCCAACGTCCTTTTAAGTACATTTTCATTTGATGTACAGGGGCTTGGCAGATAAATTTGGCTGAGACCCACGCTGCGGGGCTCTTTTTTAGAAGCTTGAGCTTTGCTTTGGTTAAGGTGTGGGTCTCTGGCTCTGTGTTCTGCTCACTTAACTGAAGGAATCCTCTCCCCTCTTTTTACTCTCTCTATTTTGCTGTAATAAAGCCACTAAAAAGCTACTAACAGCCTCATAATTTAAAGTGTAATTATTATAATTTTTGGTGACCATGAAGGGATACAATGTCTTCTGCTGTGGTCTCCCCCCCTTCCCCTCTCCTCTCTCCCTTCTTCTCCCTTTTCCTTTCTCCCTTTGGGAAACCTTTCAGAGCTATATCTGTATTAGTGACCAATATTGACCTAATGTGCCTTTTATAACATTTTGTGCCTTTTATGAATTTTTTTCCTAGAATATATTATTGCTTTTATACTTCCATTGTTTTATCTACCTCATTTGTACTTACAGTGTGGATAATGGCAAGTTAAAGGGGAAATGAATCTTATTTTTTGGCAAGTAGCTTCTATATTTTACCTCTTTGATTGTGAAATATTTACATTCTTAAAATATTTCTTTCTTCCTACATGTGTGACACAGTATTTGATTTTTTTCTCTCATTTTTTGTATTTTAAGCACATCACCAGTATTAAAAAGATTTTTTAATTGTTTTGATTTTAGCAATAGAATAAGTTAATATGTTCATTTGCCTAGCATATAAATGTGTACCCAAAAAGCTTTGGACTATGGCAACTAGTTATTTTAATATTATGAGACTTTTGCGCAATGAATATGTTTAAATCAAGGAAAAAAAACTGACCACAAAGGAGCACAGAAGTTAACCTACAAAGTGCGAAAAGAAGCACAAAAGGTAAAAGAGACAAAACCAATCCTATGGGGATTGATGACATTCTGCACAAAGAGCGCAAGAACTTGATCATGTATTGTAAAAGTGAAATTTGGGAAATGTATCAAACTACATTTCCCGTGGTCCAACGGGTTTCTGTTTCCGGTTCTTTGGGTGTGGGGAGGCCTACATCGACGCAGAGAGGAGTTTATAATATCCTGGGTTAGGAGGGAGGCTCTCTCTCTTGGCCAGCAGATTTGGGAGGAGACAGGAGACAGTAATGGCGAGGGCGGCGATTTTGAATGCTTACAAGCATGTGGTCTAATAACTTTATCTATCAGCATGGCTTTAATTAAAATACTAATATTTATTATTAAAGCAGCCTTTATCATTTTTCATATTTATAATTTTGGCAAGCTTACGAAGTTTGGAAATCGAATTTTCAATTTTCCAGATAGCCTTTCAGAAACGATAGCCATGCCTGCTTTTTGGCCGTCTGGCTCAGCTCTTTTGAGCACTTTTTTAAAAAAGGAAAGTGACTTTCCTTGCCATGCTTTTGCTAAAAGCAAGAGCACGTTTTTGCCTCTGGCGGGACTCAGCCAGCCAGTCCAGCCCAAACCACCTTGGGAGGGAGGTCAGGCCAACCGATTCGGGCTTTTGGCTTTACACTAAAATGCCAGAGCCCAGCCAGTGTGTCTCTGCCGTTGATCTCAATTCCTACCACTTCCCGACTACAAGCCTGCCAGCGTTCCAGTCCCAGTGCTGCCGCTTCCACTTCAACCCCGAGCTGCTTTTCCTGAGATTTCCGAGAAGGAACCCAGTCCTGACTTGCCAAGATCTTCGGAAACTTCCCTGGCTGCTGCCTTTGCCGAGATCTCGACCTCCAGAGACTGCTTCAGCTCTGCCTCAAATGATTTGGGTATATTCCCCTTTCTCCCTATTTCTAGCCTTCCACGTGTTTCTCTAAAGACCTAATTTAGCCACCCACACAAGCTCTACACTTGGGATTTTCTACAAAACTTTTTCTCTAGCCCCGAGCCCAACGACCTGACCCCACGTGGACCTAGCATTTACCTTTAATGGGGCCGAATGGCCTATTCAGACTTGCTTGTGATTAAAAACTGAACTCAGGGGAAGAAATATTCACCCCATACCTGCTCAGAACTTTGAACTGAGAGCAAAGACTGATTTAAAAAAAAACCAACAAAAACCTTAAACTCAGCAGAACTCAATCAAAAGAATCTTAAATTGAACCAGGGGTGAACTTTTAAAACCTCGGAATAGAATGAGCCTTATTGCTGTTTTTTAAGAGACTGTATCTTACTGTATTTTGCTAATTAGTTTTGTAAATTAATCTTGCTTATTTCGTTGATTTTCCTGTTGCACTGAATCATTTTAAGTTAATGAAGTTTGTGGCTGCTAGATTAATTCTGTTATGATTTTATTGTAACTCCCAAATAATGAGAGAAATCTATTAGAACTGGTAAGAGGTTTTGACCAGCTTGTTGATCTGATACTACTGGATTTATAGAACACGTCTTTTAAAATTTACTCTGTCTTGGTAATTGTAAAGAACCTTGAAGTTTCCTTGCTTGAATATTACCTTGTAGTTTTACAAGAGGTATTTTTTAACTTTTACTTAAAATCCTTAAGAATTGTTGTCTTAAAGGATAAAGCTTTTATATATTTTATTACAAGAAGCATTATTGCCTGGAATGGGTAGATGCATTCCTACCCAGGATTTTTTTAAATACAGAGAGTCAAGGAGCTCCTGTATATTCTTTGCTATGGAAGCAATAACAGCATTTGCCAAGGGTTACAGGTTGTAACAAGTATATGATTTTGAACATCATTATTTATTGTTTTAAAATGTGCTATTGGAAATAATGGTACTCTATTTGAATGTTCATTGTGAATCTGCTATTTGTAAAACCCACTTTCTCTCACAGAAAGTCTCATTTTTGGGTAACATAACCCTTCTAGTTCTAAGCTATATATATTTTTTTGTTTTTTAAAACATTTTTTAATTAGAGCAATTGATTTTTCCTTTTTCTCATCTTGTACTGGAAGTACATATATAATCATTATTTATCCTTTTTCTGATTCTACAGCAAATACCTGAGCCTATAGGACTGTGATTAAATGCCTTTCTGTCTGATTCCAGAAGGGAATATGAAAGCCGTTAATAGTGCTAAAGAAAGCACATGGTCAGAGACTTGACTGACTAAGATCTGCATAATTGCAGCAGTTCTATGCCAATACTTTAGGGCTTGGAAATTGGGGTTTGAGTCCTGGAGTCCCAGTCTTTTCTAAAACTTTAGAGGACATGGGTCCCCTCGACTTATTCCTAGAAAGCACCTAAGATTGGTTATTTATTTGGCTCAGTTCCCTAAAAAAGCTGATGATAAGTCAGATCAGAGAGAGACATTTTCCTTAAGTCCTGGCCCTGAATGGGTAATTGCACACTGCTGAATTCACTTTAATTAGACCTTCATTCAAAGGTCTAAGTTTATTTTCCCCAGATTTTTTGCACATTTTACATTTCATTCACAAGTAGTTTTCTTCTTTTTTCTTGAATTTTATTCTTTGTATTTTGCCATCCTTAGCTGACCTGAGGTACCTTTTTTTTAGAAAAAAGGTGTGTTTAAGATTTACCTCACGGGGATATCTGTTAAGTTTTTTAAAATTCGATAATGTAAAAATATATGTATATTTAACTCTTTTAGGAGTAATTTCACGGGGAATTGTATAAATCTTAGAAGAAAATGTATGTTTTGTAATCTATAATGTAAAGTTTAAGTTCTTTTGAGAATAATTTCAGGATAAGGATCTTGCCATTTCCCCAGAATCCAGACGATGAACCTGTTTTGGTGAAGACACCATGAAGATGTCTGAAAAGCCTTCACTGTACCATGAAGACCAAATTTTGAACTTTGGGGTGCAGTTGATTGAACTATGGGGAGTTGAAATTGAATTGTGTATATTGTTTTAATTGTACACTGTTATACCAATAGGGGACTGCCCCCAAATTGGTTTTTTGTCAATGCGGCTAATTTTAACCATTTGTTCATCTATTTCTTTTATCCCCAAATTCCTGAAAATTTTAGAAGTTGTTTATTTTTACAGGTCCAGCGAAGAAAAAGGACTAACCTTTTTTTTGTTGGACCTCACGGGGAATTATAAAAGTGAAATTTGGGAAATGTATCAAACTACATTTCCCGTGTTCCAACGGGTTTCTGTTTCCGGTTCTTTGGGCGTGGGGAGGCCTACGTCGACGCAGAGAGGAGTTTATAATATCCTGGGTTAGGAGGGAGGCTCTCTCTCTTGGCCAGCAGATTTGGGAGGAGACAGGTGACAGTAATGGCGAGGGCGGTGATTTTGAATGCTTACAAGCGTGTGGTCTAATAACTTTATCTATCAGCATGGCTTTAATTAAAATACTAATAATAATTATTATAGCAGCCTTTATCATTTTTCATATTTATAGTATGAGACTCCAGAATGCTGTTGTTTAACATGTGTGAAATGCAGGACTTCCTCGTACCACACTCTTCATCAAGTATATAACATTGATTATTCTGGCTCCATTATCCTGGAAAGCAAAAAAAGGGTCAGACCAGGGAATGCTATTTCCTGTTTCCTTTGAGATCTAGTTTTTTTTTTCTATTTTCTTTCATAATGTGGCATCTTAATGTAGTTCAGACTGTTAAATTGGGTTGGTAATGATTGTTGTTGCAGGCTTATGAGACAATAATTACTAAAAGAACCTGTTGTGATTTGTGAATTTTTTTCTTTCCTTCTTCCTAGAATTTTTTTTCATATTTTTTAATATTCTGTATTTCACTCAGAGGTTATTGTTAAAATTTTTTGGATTCTTTGATATTTTTAATAATTGATTCAAAAGGCTTATTAATTTACCATGTATCCCTGTGTGATTCTTATATGCATCCTGCTATCTTCCTCAGCGGGGAATATGTTATTATCCTCCTAAGAGGGGACTATGTTATTGTTATGAATTTTTTATTTTGAATTTGAGTTGAATTTAGAAAAAGAGACTACCTCTCAGAATCCAGAAGGTCAAATTTTTGGAGAAGGCACCATGAAGATGCCTGTGGAGACCGCATGCTGCTCCAGGAGTTCATGAGCAAACTGAATGTGCAGAATTGAAATTCGAGGGGTTGATTACATTTGCTTGTATGTACTTTATTGTACCAAAGGGAACTGCCCCCTAATTGGTTTTGTTCTTTACTCACTTTTTGTTTCCTTATCCTCACTTTGTTGTATTTTCCCTGTGTAAATATTGTATATACTTTAGTTATGTTTAAAATGATCCATTGGGCAATCTCCCTAAGATTTCTCAAAGGATCATCACATCCCAAAGGAATGTGGAGGTGGAAAATTTGCTCCACCTGAGCTACATTCCCAGCATCCTTTTAAGTACATCCTCATTTGACATACAGGGGCTTGGGAGATGAATTTGGCTGAGACCCACACCATGAGGTTCTTTTTAAGGAGCTTGAGCTTTGCTTTGGTTAAGGTGTGGCAGGTGTGGGTCTCTGGCTCTGTGCTCTGCTCACTGAACTGAAGAAACCCTTTTCCCTCTTTTTACTATCTCTATTTTGCTTTAATAAAGCTACTAACAGCCTCATAACTTAAATTATAATTATTACAATACCTAGAATAAAGATGTATCATACTATTAGCATCATAAAAATTAACTGCTGTTGATATGCAATATTCTCCACATTCACCATGCTAAAACTATAAAGGAAAAGACTAAAATTTAAAGTTAAGAATCCTGGACTCTCTTTTGTCTCCTGCTGAAAAGTCTGACATCCAGACCACAAATTAGTATAATTTCAGCCTTTGGGACAAATCAACTGTTAATACAACTTTAGACATTCTTGGCTAACGTTTAAATTGGAAACTTTGAATGTTACTAGAGAACCCTCCATCTAAGAAATACATTAGAAAAACAAAAAGAAATACAAATCCAGAACTTAAGTTCTCAAGCTTCTATGAGAAGCTTTTTTCACAAAAATTACAACCATTAAAAAATCTTAAGTTATAACATTTCATGTCATGAGGAATTTTTATCTATTTTAACTGATTCAAAGCAGTTACCCCAAAATTAGATTTAAACCGTTGGGTTTAATAACCTTGGCTCCAAAGCCAAAAACATACCCAAGTACAGGGATTGCAGTCAGGTTAAACTGAACCCCATTTTTGTCAAAGAAGAAAAAATGGTTAGGGTCAGAGTTAGGCAACTTTTGCCAACCATGTGTATATCAATAGTCCAATCCCCTAGTTACCTGGAACTTAGAAACAGTCACCTGAAGGGATCTTGCTAGAGCCCACAGGAAATTGTTTGCCCATGAACCCCTGATTAAAGATTGGTTCCCTTTTCCCAAATACATGAGATCCAAGTTCTTTGTTTGAGAGTTTCCACTTACACAGCCAATCTGCTAAACTGAATCCGGACTGGAACTCCATGGATTCCTGAGGACGTCTCACGTCTGGCATCAGCTAATAGGCAGCTTAGGTAGCTATAACTTCAAATCTCTCTGGGGCCTCCATTTATGTCAACTTGGAAAAACACAGAACCACTAAAGTAGTCTTGAAAACAAATCTTTAATCAGGACAAGAGACGGTGCTCAATATTCAGCCACCACATAAGAATCAAGCACTGCAAAACTACACAGAGCCAAAGGCTCTGGGACAGCTTGTGTGACCTTAAATAGGTACAAAGCTGATGCAGGTGGAAAAGATCCCCATTCTTTTTTTCTTTATTATGAACTATAAGCTCCTGAAAATCAGGAACTGGGTTTTGTTCTGTCCTTGAAGACCTGGCTTATAGAGAGGCCCTGATTTGCTCACCAATTCCACTTGCTGGATTCTTTCATCTCTTTGTCTCTTTCCCTTCTTTTTCCATTTCCTTTTTTAATACTTTGTCTTCCCTCACTAGAATGTAAGCTCCCTGAGGGTAGAGTCTGCCTCTCTTTATGTTTGCCTTTGTGCTTAATAAATGCTTATTGACAGACTTGACTTGATCTGGTCCTGTTTTATCCTCGATATAGCAAATTATTCTCCCTAGAAAACTCTGTCTACCAAGGCAAGGCAGCAGTCTGCAGTTTATAATCTTAGAAAGTTTGATTTTTGTAGAAGCATCTAGCTTTTGTTTGTCCAAAACAAGTTTTTAATTCAAATCTTAACACCACCAACTGACTTTCCACTCGCTACACCTGTAATGGTACATAGAGTTTAATAAATGCTTATTGGATTGTGTTCTATTTTGTGTTATTTATGGGGAATGATGATGGGAGTTAAAACCATGTCATATATTTCTTTTTCTAGTGTCATTGTTTTTGTTTGTTTTGTTTGGGGGTAGAGGTTGAGTTCTAGATCTGTGATGGCATAAGTGAATTTACTTTTTTGAGGAAACTCCTCCAGTGTACATTTGGTCACATGTGTACCTTACATTCTTAGAATTATTTGAATTTACTGAAAAGTTAAATGACTTGTCCAGAGTCACAAGTCCAGTAAGCTTCAGAGGTGATACTTGAACCTAGGTCTTCCTGTGAGTTTTTTGAGTGCAAGGACTGCATTTATGTTGTTTGTTTGTTCTTTTAATAATCCTCTACTGGCTAACACATGAGCAAACCCTCATTAAAATATTTGATTAAATGCTGTCTTCAAGGCTGGCTGTCAGTGTGCTATTTCACTCTGCCTTGCATTTCATAGTTATGTGATCTGTATGATAACTATATTTGTATACCTGCTTTTTAAATCACATGCTGAACTGAATAAATCATGAGTTTTCCCCATTAACTTCCATACAAGTTATGTCTGAATATCTGTTTGCAGAATTTAGCTTTAAACATCCTCAATGGAGGGAAAACATTAATTTAGAACCTTCGCATAAATATCAGAGTAATCAACATTAAGAGCCTCTGTGGAAAGACATGGTCTTAATAAAAATTTATAGTCACTGTCTTGAATTTGACCTAGGTTTCTCCCCTACCTTCCTCATTATTTCTTGGTATACGTGGTCTTAATCATTTTCACCAGGTTCTATAGAACTAGGAGCATAAAAGCATGTCAGTTTGCGATAAGCAAGAATGTAACACAATATATTTACAAATTTTTAGAAACTAATGGATTATTCCAACCCCTTTTTAATAAAATGGAAATCATCAAATATACAGTTATAAATGAATCATTGCTTCCATAAAAATGTAAACTAATGAGCAGATGAAAATATCACAGATGAGGACATGCCAATTTGTTTTAATCTAATGGCATCGCCATATATATTATCAAATAGTTCAAGGGAAAGGAAAGCTACTGGGAAAATAAGCTTATTTAAAATAAGCAAAGAAAGAATAAAGCTAAACTACTATTCTTTAAGCAGGATTTAGATTGACAGAAAGACAATATGGTGCTTTTAACAGTGGATGAATGCCAGCTGGTTATTATACAAGGGAAGCCTTGTAAATCAGGCTCCAGATGAACCTGGTGAAAAATATACCAAAATCTCATCTTTAATTTGAAACTGGGCCAATAACATTACTTCCAGAGCAATTAAACAGAGCATCCCTGATATCAAACAGAATCAGGAGGTTACATAATGAATTGGCTTCAAAATACAAGGGATAAAGTGTAAAGAATGTCCTGTAATTAGGTGGGTTTAAAAAAATTGGCTTAGAGCTGGGTTCAGATGGAAAGGAGTAAATCTGGAGCTGAAGACATGGAAACTACGCCAAGGATGGTTGGAGGATGGACCAAGATCAAATCTTAGAACTAGAAAGTTTAACCTAAATGCAGGAGCAATAAAGTCATAATTTCAAATTATTTTTAAGGGTGGAATGGCATATGGATACAGTCTGGTCAGGCTCAGCCCTTTACCTAGAGAAGTAATTAGAGAGATAGAAACAAAATCAGTTAGTGAGTCTATTAAGTGCAGCTCCTAAAAACAAAATGCATTCTACCAACTTTTATATTCATTCTTATCTAGTTTACTCATGTTCCGTATAATCAGAGGTGTCTAGATTTTACTCAACCTAAATCAGTGCATTTGTGAAGGGCTCCAGTTCCCTCTGACCTCTTGAAAATAAATCAATGTTGACCTAATCATTGTGGGTCTCAAATCACCCTGCACACCACGGCATAACTCTTTTCCTGGGGCACCTGGATGAAGGTGAAACAGAAGATACAGTTCATATGTGTGCTAACAGACATATGTGAGTGTAAGATACAGAAATCTTATGGTTAGTTGGCAAAAGAATGTACAGCTGGGAATTGTTACTGAACATCCAGAAGTGAACTAGCACACACTATAAAACTATACATTTCAATTTTAAAAATTTTAATATTTTATTTTTCCCTATTACATGTAAACAATATTAGTCTTTTAAAAATTCTGAGTTCCAAATTCTCTCCCTCCCTCCTTTCTCCCTTCCCTGAGAAGGCAAGCAATTTGATATAGATTAAACATGTGCAGTCATACAAAACATTTTACCATATTAGTCATGT
Source organism: Gracilinanus agilis (assembly GCF_016433145.1). Taxonomy (NCBI): domain Eukaryota; kingdom Metazoa; phylum Chordata; class Mammalia; order Didelphimorphia; family Didelphidae; genus Gracilinanus; species Gracilinanus agilis. The sequence goes on from NC_058135.1 coordinate 89,001,274, forward strand.
TGTGAAAGAACCCAGACCCAAACAACAAAAACCAAAAAGAAAAGAAAAACAATAAAGTTTTAAAAAGTAGGCTTTGATCAGCATTGAGATACCATTAATTCTTTCTCTGGAAGTGGATAGTATTTGTCTTCATCAGTCTTTGAATCATTGTGTTGCTGAGAATAGCTGTCATTTGTAATTGCCCATTATACCATATTGCTATTACTTTGTACAAAGTTCTCCTGGTTCTACTCATTTCACTTTTCATCCGTTCACGTAAGTCCAGGTTTTTCAGAGAGCTTGTCATTGTTCAACCATTACCCAACTGATGGGCATTCTCTCAGTTTCTAATTCTTTGCCACCACAAAAAAATTGCTATAAATATTTTTGTACATTTAGGTCCTTTTCTTTTTTAAAAAAAAAATCTCTAATACGGAGCTAATAGTGGTATTGCTAGATCAACAGATACTCAGTTTTAGAGCCCTTTTGAATATTGTTTTAAATTGTTCTCTAGAATGGTTAAATCAGTTCATGATTTCACCAGCAGTGCATTAATGTCTGTTTTCCTATTTCCTTTCTAACATTCATCATTTCATTTTTTGTTATGTTAGCAATCTGATTAGTCTAAAATGGTACTGCAGAATGGTTTTAATTTGCATTTTGCTAATAAATATGGATTTAGAGCATTTTTTCATATGACTAAAGATCATTTTAATTCTTTCCTCTGACTGACTATTCATATCCTTGACCATTTACCAATTAATTCTTATGATTATAAAATAAAAAAATTCTTATAAATTTGACTGAATCCTCTATATATTTGAGAAATGAGGCATTTGTCAGAGAAACTTGCTATAATATTTTTCACAATTATGATTGCTATTTCCTTCCCTCCTATTTTTCCCCATTTACTCTACTCTCTCTCTCCTTTCACCCTCTCTGTCATCAAGTGTTTTGCTTCTGACTACCCCCTACTTTAATCAGCCCTCTCCCCTTCTATCATTCCTGCTCAGTTTCTTATCCGATTCTTTTCCTACTTTCTTGGAGGGCAAAATAAATTTCTGTACCAAACTGAGTGTGTGTTATTCTCCCTTTGAGTTAATTCCAATTAGAGAAAGGTTCAAAGGCTCTGCCTCTCCCCACTTCTCCCATCTTTCTCTCTAGAATAAAAACTCTTTCATGTTTCTTTTATGTGAGGCAATTTATCCAATTCTTCCTCTCCCTTCCTCCTTCTCCCAGTGCATTTCTCTTTCTCACCCTTTAATTTAATTTTTTTTAGATATCATATTCAACTGACACTCATGCCCTCTGTACCTGTATACTACTAGCTTCTTTCTGTTTGTCCAAATATTTTATACTAGTATACTTGGCCAGCTGCCTTACAAATGTCTGTAGCTGGTACAAATAGAAAGAAAATTGGATTGAAGACCAAAGAGAGTAATTTGGTTTTGCCACTAACTCTGTCTTAGAACAAGTAACCATACTTCTCTGAGCCTAATCTTTTTTTTTCCATGTCAGATAAAAGACAGATGATCCCAAGGTCCCTTCTAATTTTAATGATCTGAGAGAAGCAAAAAGATTTGGGAAACAAATATATAAGGAAGTAAGTGAATTTTTTTTAATTTTTTTTTAATTTAAACATTCATTAATATTCATTTTTAACATGGTTACATGATTCATGCTCCTACTTTCCCCTGCACCCCCTGCACCCCCTGCACTCTCCCCACCCATGACCGACGCACTTTTCCACTGGTTTTGTCATGTGTCCTTGATCAAGACCTATTTCCAAATTGTTGATAGTTGCATTGGTGTGGTAGTTTCAAGTCTATATATCCAATCATGTCGACCCCAACCCATGTGTTCAAGCAGTTGTTTTTCTTATATGTTTCCTCTCCTGCTGTCCTTCCTCTGAATGTGGGCAGCATCTTTACCATAAATCCCTCAGAATTGTCCTGGGTCATTGCATTGCTGCTGGTACAGAAGTCCATTACATTCGATTGGAAGTAAGTGAAATTTACAAAAAGTCAAGCCATTCTCCAATCAACAAATGGTTAAGGCACATGAATAGGCAGTTTTCACATGAAGATATCAAAACTACCAATAAACATAAGAAAAAGTGCTCTAAATCCCTCCTGATTAGAGAAATACAATTAAAATAGCTCTGAGATAATACTTCACATATAGCAGAATGGCAGAATAGGGAAGTGATAAAGAGGGGATGTGGCAAAATTGGGACACTAATACACTGCTGGTGTAGTTGTGAACTGGTCCAACCATCCTGGAGGGCAATTCGGAATTATATGCAAAGGGCTTTAAAAGAATGCATCCATTCTACTGTTAGGTTTGTAACCCAAAGAGATAATAAGAAAAAAGACTTGTACAAGAATATTTATAGCTGTGCTCTTTGTGGTGGCAAAAAATTGGAAAATGAGAGTATGTCCTTCAATTAGGGAATGGCTGAACAAATTGTGGTATCTGTTGGTGATGGAATACTATTGTGCGCAAAGGAATAAAGAACTGGAGGAATTCCATGTGAACTGGAAAGACCTTCAGGAATTGATGCAGAGTGAAAGGAGCAGAACCAGGAGAACATTATACACAGAGACTGACGCATTATAGCACAATTGAATGTATTAGATTTTTATAATAGTAGTAATGCAAATGATCCAAGACAACTATGAGGGACTTATGAGAAAGAATGCTACTCACATCCAGATAAAGAACTGTGGGAGTAGAAACAGAAGGAAAACATATGATCAATCATGTGGTTTGATGGGAATATGATTGGAGTTCTGGTGTTAAAAGATCACTCTACTGTAAATATGAATAACATGGGAAAAGTTTTTGAACAATGATAGATGTATCACCCAGTGGAATTACTTGTCAGCTCTGAGAGGAGTAAGGGAAGAGGGATGGGAAAAATCATAAATCATGTAACCATGGAAAAATCTTCCTAATTAATTAATTAAAAAAGATTTGGGAAAGTTGTAACTAAACCTTCCTTAACATCTTTCTTGTTTATAAGATTTTATAGCACTGCTATATAATTTGTTTGATTTGATCCATTCTATAATCCTGAGAGGTAAGTGATGTGATCACTGTTGTAGAAACTAAAGCTCAATTAAATTAAGTAGGTGGTCCATAGCAACATAACCAATAAATTGTAGTTATAAGTCAAACCCTGATCTTTTGATAGCGATCAGGAATTTTCCCCACTATATCAGACCTTTATTTATGCTGAACACTAGGGTAGGCTTTGGGAGAGGTTCAAAAGTCAGATAAGACACTGTCCTTTACCTCAGAGTTCAGACAAGAGTGCCATCTTTGTGTAAAAGTGTGTTTATGTAATATGTATATATTATGTATTTTAAAGTTTGTGTTTAATAAAATAATTTTTAAATTACATATTTTTATTTCTTGATGCTACCAGGTAGCATCAGGTCCTTGGAGCTATATATGTGGTAGATCTTAAGCCCTTGAAAAGACTATGCCCCAAGATGGTTCCTCAAATCTGATAAATATTTTTAATTTTTATTTTATTGATGTTTTATTTTACATCGGCTCCATTTCTTCTCTTACTACCTAAATAACTTTCATATAGAAAAGATTGTAACAGGGAAAAAAAGCAGTTCAGCTAAAACAACCTTGATAACTGACATTGATAGTGGTAGCAGTAGTAACAATAGTAGTAGTAGTTATAGTTGTAGAAGTAGTAGTTAAGTAGCTAGCTATAGCAGCTAGTGTGTATTTATATATATATTTATATAAATATATATATAAATACACACTATATAGCACTTGAAGGTTTATAAGGTACTTTACATATATTATTCCATTTAATCATCACAAATGTGAGATATGAACTATTTTTTCCAAGCTAAGACTGAGAGAGGGTGATTTGCTTGGGGTCACACAGCCCTAGATTTTGAGTCCAGTTCTTCCTAAGCCCGAGTTGAGCACTATCATGTGAGAAAATATTTGTAAAGCATTTAGCACAATGCACATAGAAGGAATCTAAAAAAAATGTTTTTCCCTTTCCCTTCCTCTGTGCCAATTAGTTAAAGAGGGTACATTTTTTCAAGTTTCTAGGATCCAGCCTGGTCATTTAAACTATATAGCTTTCAGTTTTGGTTTTTTGTTCTTTCTATTTACAGTTTTAACAATTGTATATACTGGTTTCTTGGTCCTATTTACTTCATTATGTAAGGTTCATATTGGTCTTCCCACACATTTCTGAATTCTTCATATTTATCATTTCCTTCAGGGCAGTAATCTATTTGTCTTTTTCCCAATCAAGGTTCATCTTTTTGTTGTTGTTGTTGTTGTTGTTTTCATTTCTTTGCTAGAACAAAAAATGTTGCTATAAATATTTAGGCATACAAGAGATCTTTCTATCTCTGATGTCCTTGGGTATATGGTGGGATCTTTGGACTAGAAGTATTTTTTAAAAATAAAATTTCGTTGATATCTTTTGTTTCTATAACACCTACATTTCCCATTGTGGCCCCTCCAAGAGAGTCACTCTATAACAAATAATCAAAAATTGAAAGGGGGAAAAATCAAGTAAAACCTATCTAATATGTGTAAAAAGTTTGATGTTGTCCATTGTGTTAGGTGGGGATATTTTAGTTACTTTCATAGAATAATTCCAGAATGCTTTCCAGAATGATAAAACCTAGCCACAACTCAAGCAGCTACAAATTTGGGAAACTATCTTTTATAGTCCCACCATTAGTGATCATTCCCATCTTTTGTCATTTTTGCTAACCTCAGACTACATATATATGTACATGCATATAAACATATGCTTGTGCTAAATGGAGCTACAAAAAATTGTGAAACTATACTGTCCTGAGTCTACTACAAATTTTTAATATCTAATCTTGACTGGGCATGAGAGCACCTTTTATTGCTTTTAAATTGATTTTCTAGCCCACTTATCCAGCACTTATTCCCAAACTTTTCTTCTTTTCTGAAGCCTCCTATATCATCTCCTCTACTTACCTTTTCAACCCAAGACCAATTACACCTTATACTTCAAGCACAAAAATTAAGTTTATTTGAAATGATATTATCTTTCTTTTTATTATCTCACAACTCCCGGATATTCCCTATGATCTTTTCTTTCATCTTAGACTCTGAAGAAGAAGAGAGCTGTTCCTTGCCAGATCCAACCCCTCTATACACACACATTATTCCTCCTGTCTTCACCAGCAGATTGCCTAAACTCTCATCTTTTTTCTCTCTAATCTTTGATCTCTTCCTCCTTCTATAATATTTATAAACACATCCAGGTATCCCCCTTAAAAGTTCTCAATAGATCCTACCATCCATGTTGGTTTCTAATATCTCTTTCCTGGGACTTAAGGTTAATTTGTTTTAATTTATTTCATTATATGAGGAAAGTGATCAGCTAATAAAGATATTATCTTTTTTTCCCCAAATACAGGTCAAATAGTTTTTCCCAAATGCAGGTTTCTGAAAACTATTGTTTCCAATTACTCTCCTCAGTTTCTCTAAAGTCCTTTGAAGTCTGGCTCCTCACCTCATCATTCAACTAAATTTTTTCTTTCTCCAAAGTTATCAATGATTTTTAAATTCTCAACTTTAATCATTTATGTTCCTTATTCTTTTTGATGTTTCTGCAGATTTCTGATCTTGTTGATTGTCCTCCCCTTCCTGTATCATTTTTATCACTTCTCTGTGTGTGTGTGTGTTTGAGTGTGTGTGTGTGTGTGTGTGTGTTTGTGTTGAACATTATTCTCTCTTTGGTTCCCCTTTGTGCCTCAGGGTATCCTCTTAGTTTCTTGCTAGATCATCATTTATATATCATGGCCACAAATCATGACCGCAAACCAATTCTGTGGTATGGGCCTTCACATTCTTTTCTATATACTCTTGCTTGGTAACTTCATCTGTTTCATCGTTTCAATAATCATTGGTATTCAGATAACTCCCAGAGCCCTATGTTTAACTCTAGTGCCTCACCTAAGCTCTTGCCAATTGTCTATTAGACATTTTGGATCATATATTCTATCAAATTATCTTCCCCCTAAACCCAGCCCTCTTCCAAGTTTCCCTATATCTATGAAATCCAGTCACCCTACTTTATAACCTCAGAATCATCTTTGACTTTTCATTTATATATACCCATTATATTTAAAGTATCTTAAAAGTCTTAATGCATTTTTTAAGACTGGTAAGCTTTTAATTAAGCTCTATTTTTGTTAAACTTTGGTAACAATATTTATGGATATTTTTAAGCATAACTTAAATCTACACTAAGATCTTATGCTTTATGTCTCACATATATATGTATATACATATCATTCCATATCATCACATTTACATGCACATCATATCATCATATATATCATATCAACATAATCAGCTTACTTCTCCACCCTCTTTCTGAGTAAATTCCTTCTATCTTCTCTACTATTAAGAGTAATTTTTGAGAATTACAGAAATGCTCTTTCCATATAGACATAGACATATAACCATTTTGACCATAGTGAGTCCCTTAAATTTCCTCTTTCTTATTTACCTTTTTTTGGCCTCTCGTGTCTCAAGTTTGGACTTCAAATTTTTTGTTTAGGTCTGGCTTATTCCTCAGGAATGCTTAGAAATCTTCTATCTTATTGAATACCCATTTTTCCCCCTGAAAGAATATACTCAGTTTTTTTGGATAGATGACTCTGGGTTGAATTTAAAGAAAGAAAATGAAACTTGAATACAAGAGAAAAACAGTCAGCATTGTTATTTTGCACATAAGGCTCTTTAACCAATTGAAATATTTCACCTGCATTTGGAGAAAAAAAAAAGATAATATCTTTATTAGCTGATCACTTTACTCATATAATGAAATAAATTAAAACAAATTAACCTTAAGTCCCAGGAAAGAAAAAAAAAGAAAAAAATCTCCCAAATTCTAATTAATATGTCATTATGAAGTACCTCTTGGTTGTAACAAGGTTTATAAGGGAACATTAGAGGATTGAAAATTCAGTATTTTACTATTTACCAAAGACCTTATTGATTTAGGCCAAACAATGGCAAGAACTCCCTGAATATGTGAAGAAAATGAATTTGGAACATTTTCCAAATGTTGGTGGTTTTTTGTTGTTGTTTTTAAATCTCAGATCCATGAAGTGACTAGGTAACTTTTTCTAGAAGAATTCCTGGGAGGGATGAATACATGCTAATGGTTGATAATTTACCTCTTAGCTATAAATGGATACCTTCTTAGACGTGTTTAAAAAGTTTAAATTTTTTCAGTAGTTTACATGCTCCCTTTGCACTTTATTTTGGACTTACTTGGCCATCTCCATTTTTCACTATTCATCAGGGCTATGATAAAAGCTTCTAAACAGTTTCCTGGTCTCATACCTCTCCCATTTCTCATCTAGTTTCCACATAACAACCAAATAATTTTCCAAAATCAGAAGTCTGAATGTCTCTCACTCAATAAACAACAGAAAAAAACAGATTAAACTAGTTCATACCAGTTCGAACTAGCTTGAAGCAGTTTAATCCAGCAAAAAACTAATTTGAACAGTAAAAAAACCATGTCAACTAGTTTAAACCAGTTCACACAAGTAAAAACCAGTTTAACACAGTAAAAATGAGATCAAACTAGTAGACACTAATAAATACAAACCAGTAAAAACAAGTCCAAACCAATTTAAACCAATTCACAGTACAAACAATTAAAAACAATTATAAATCAGCTCAAAACCAGTGAGGAAGAGAAAAAAATCAACAAAATTAATAAATATATTAAGCATGTTTATCATTTTTCAGGAAGATAACCCTTCTTCACTCTAGGTATGGCATTGCATCACCTAACTGCCCCAATGGACATTTTAGTCATTTTCCCCCTTAATTTCAAATTACTTTCTAAAATGCTTTCACTGATTAGAGCTTTGCCAACAATTCATCAGTATGCATGTCTTCCCACAATTCCTCCAACATTGATTTTTCCATCTCTTGTCATCACCTGTCATTTATTTAGGTAGTTAAGAATCCTCCTCCTAGACATAGCTGTGAAAGATCTAATTGTCTTCAATTTTAATTCCATTAGTCATTAATATAAGGATATCATGACTACAAGGCCAGAATTTCTGTTTCTTTAGCAAATAATATAATTTGTCCTTGATTAAAGGCATAGTAGATATACCACTGGATTTGGCCTCAGAAGATGTGAGTTGGATTTCAGCTTTGCTACTTATTTGCTGCATGACCTTGGCAATTCTCATAAATCATAAACTAGAAAGATGGAAAACAATCATAAACAGGATTTCAGTGCTGAGAAGAACCTTACTCATCTATTAAAGCCAGTATCTTAACAACGATTTGGTCTACAACATCCAGTATTTATCCAGTCTTCACTCAAAGACAACTGATGATAATGTAGGAACTTAGAATCTCCTCACCACTTAATTTCTCTCATTGTTGAAAAGTTTTTTGTTTGTTTGTTTTTTCTCTGTTATAGCTGGTTGAATCTTGCCTCCCTGCGACTTTCACTCACTGCTCCTAGATCTACTTTCTGGGACCAGGTAGAATTATTCTAATCTCATTTCCATGTATAAACTCTTCAGATATTTGAAGACAGTTATTATTTCCCCTTTAAATCTTCCCTTTTCTAGACATCCTCATTTCCTTCAGATGGTTCATATATCACTTATTTCTCTCTTAGACTTTATCTTCTAGATAAGAGATGTCAAACACTAAATAGATTAAAATATAAATTGGGAAGTGTTTCACAAAATAAAAATACATTGCAACATAGATAATGTTAATTTGTGGTTTTCTAAGTCGCTGAGGCTAACAGAGAACTGTTTTTATTTGAGTTCCATACGACTATGCTAGATGTTTACCAACTTGTCAATGTCTTTCTTTAGTCATTTGAGATATCTCAACTGTAATACCCCAAATGTGGTCAGATCAGAATAGAATACAGTGGGATGGTCATCTCTCTCATCTCAGAAATTATTTCTTGTTTAAATCAGCCCAAGACTAAATTAACTTGGATCTTGGACATTATTGGCTCCAGTGCCTTCACTTTACAGATGAAGAAATTAAGACCCTAAGAATTTAGATTATTTGCCAAGTAGGAGATACAGATTAATTAAAAACAAAACCAAAATAAAAAAAAAAACCTTTTATTTGAAAAAAAAGAAAAACAAAAAATATTCCATAGAAAACAAATAAAAAGCCTCTAAGAATTATTTTATCTGTCCCTTACCTGGAGATCTCAGCATTTTTGGGTGTTGGGGGGAACCTAGGTTTTCTCTTCTCCTTTAGCAGCCCAGTGTCTTTGAAACCTCAGTGGTTTCTTTAGCAGCTTTATCTGCCATCTTTGTGAAGAGTGTTTCTCTTGTTCCCAATTAACATGAAGAAGATCTGTTATTACTGTTTCAGAACTTACAAAGCAATTCATGTAAGATGCCTGTCTTAAAGGAACACAGCATTAGAGATGTCCACTGTGGAATTTAAAATAAACAAACAAAAAACCTCATTGGTTTTTCTCAAGCTGCTCTGAGGCATTTAATCCAAATACATAAGAGTCCTAAACTCTGCATTGTTATACCAGGTCTTGAAATAACACGTTAGAGTTAGACTTCTTTGCTTGGCATTTTCTTTTAAAGTTGGCTTTAGATGCTATGCCCTTAGACACTGTGATCTGTCACTGTTTTAAGTCTTTAAGTCGATGCTACCTTTCTGTATTTGGTTACAAGAGACTTCTATGGTCCTGAATGAATTATTTTTGGCTTTCAAGTGAAAGTGAATGAAAATTGAAATTAATTTTATCTTGAGAATATATAAGACAATACAAAACTTGTATTTTCTAGGATCTCACCCAGGGCAGAAAATCTTCATTTCCTCCTTTAAAACCTTTACAAAGATTAATTAGTGGAGAGTGGGGAGGGGTGGGAGGGAGAGATATTCAATTTCTAGAACACTAAAAAATTATTAAAGGTATGTTTTCTATCTTCTGTTCAAAATTTTAACATGTATCCTTGCATGTGCATGAAAAAAAAGGAATGGAGGGAAAATGTATCTCATGGATCACAGGCTTTATAGCTATTTCTCTTTCTAGACAGAATTGTTATGCCCCTGGAAGACAGGGGCTGTGTTTTGCTTCTTTTCATATCCCTAGCCCGTGACACGGTGCATGGCACATAATAGGAGCTTAAATGTTTTCTGTCTTTTCTCCTGGTGTTTCCAGACCTTTTCTCACTATATTTTCTAGAAATTTCCAGAAGCTACTCCTTAGAGAATTTAAATTCCACCCAGATTCCCATGGAAAGGTAAGGGGATGAACACATGATCCAGAAAAGAAGGAGTAATCAGCAGCTCCTAAATGCCCCAGACCCAGTGGAAGTATTGATTTGGAGGGAAAGGATAATGAGACAGACACTACGCTACTGCATAGAATTAGAGAGAATCCCTTTTAGAAGGGTCAAGGGATTGTTCCTCTAGTATTCTAACATGTTTCATGTGATAAAATAGATACTTTGCAGCCAGTATACAAAGCAATTAAATAATAGAGGTCTAGTCCCGTGCTTTGGAGTATATTTTGATCTGTGGATACCCTCTATTAAAACAAAAACTCTGTAGAATTTCTGTCCTTCTTCCATAGCTTTCAATAACTTAAGAGTCACTTTCATGTCATGATGGAGGATAAGAATTATTGATACTATTTTTAATAAAGTAAACACCTTCCAAATCACATATTGCTACTTGGGTATTACTAAAAATCTTCAAAATCTAAACCATGCAAAATGGTTTATAGCCACCAGGTGTCATTCTTTCCCCGTTGTTGGAGCTTTAAAATCCATGAAACTTGTAGATACATGAGGCTCAATGAAATATAAATCTCAAACAGTTATATCAAAAAACAAACGTTCTTTTGCCCTTGTGAATTCTTCCCTTCTTTCTTTTTCATACCTTAAGCATCTTACACATTGATTTTTGCACTTTTTCCATGATTGTCGTAACACAATTTAACATTAGTGTATATTTCTGTGGCAAATTGTACCTCAATTGAAATTAAAAAAAAAAAAAAAAGATTTGGATGCATTTAGGAGAATTATTCTATTTTATACATGTTTTGATTTGATGGATATAATTAGGACACGGCTACCAGGGCTTTGCCCTCGGGCGCTGAAGTATAGAGGGTGCTGACAGCATCTCTCCTTTTTAAGCAGGCATAAACAACTAATTGCCAGACGAATTAGCTAAAATAAGAAGCTACCATGTATTTCTTCCTGTAGCTTCCCTGGCCAGCTACTTCATCATCTCTCCTCATAGCTTTGTCTATGGCACGTTGTATCTTAAAGTTGGAGATCTCCAAGATGTGGAATTTGCTCAAGGTGCCAGGATTGCTTGTTATAACCCTCAGGTGAATTTCATAATCAGAATAGAAGCTGGATAGAACAAGGGCAGGCAGGAACACTGTTTTGTGCTTCCCTAATCTGTTTATGACATCATCCTTTACTTCTTTTCTTTTTTCCCCCTTTATTTCTAAAACATGCATCCTCTTTGACTTTATCTTGTATATGTTGCAGATATTGGTCTATGCCTAGTTTCTGCCATACTTTTTTCCAGTTTTCCCAGAAGTTTTTGCCCAAGAGTGAGTTCTTCTTCCAAAAGCTTGAGTCTTTGGGTTTGTCAAATACTAGGTTACCATGGTAACTCACTACTGCATGTTGAATACCTAATCTATTCCATTGATTCACTACTCTATTTTTCTCAAGCAGGACCAGATGATTTTGATGGTTGCCACTTTATAATACAGTTTGAGATCTGATAGAGCTAGGCCACCTTCCTTCACATTTTCCCATTAATTCTCTCGACATTCTTGGCCTTTTATTCTTCCAGATTAATTTTATTGATATTTTTTCTAGCTGTATTAGTTTGATTGGTATGGCCCTGAATAGGTAGGTGAGTCACCTTGTTTGAAGAGAGCCTTTAAAATAATGTTTTATTTTTCTACATCAAAAAAAATTTTGTAGTCAACCAACAGGAAAGACTATGATATCTTGTATTTTCTATATCTTTCAGTTTTGCAATGTGAAAGATGTTGTCTGTTGTAAGGTATTCATTACTTATTATTATTACTTATTATTATTACCCTTATGAAGGAAGTTGATACATGCATATATTAATATCATAAGATTTTTATAGGGATAATAAATTGTCTTATGGGTCTAGCTGTCGTTTCTATCTTGGTCATCTGCTTCAGTATTAATCAAGTATTTTCCCCAGATACCTTGTGTATTAATCCCTCACTTCTCTAAAAATGGCATTGCTTCCAGCATAGATTTTCTCTCTGTGCATTTGATCAAATTGACCTAATATTTCTGTCTTTATCATTTTAGTTCCATTTTCACCTTATTGAATTTCAGAATTATGATGTTAGAAAAAGGATGAGTATGATGTCTCTGCTATCTTTGATGAAAACAATGTGTTATAAAAATCAATGAATGAGCCTTTACTTAGTACTTTATATTTTCCTGGCACATGCTAAGCCCAGCAGATGTAGAGACAAAGGTGAAATAGCCCGTGTCTTTAAGAAATTTGTGTTCTAACAGGGTTGAAACAGACGTGTGTGACTGTGTATGTGTATATGTTCTTGTATATATATATAGAAATATATACAGATATGTATAGATATATGATTAATATACAAATATATTGAATAAGTAAAATATGTATATGATATAAATTTGTATATGTCAACAGTCATGACTGATATGTGGGTTTACATACATATATACAATGAACATATATATATATGCTATATATGAGTATACTTTATAGAATTAGTATTTAGAGAAAATTACAAAATGTAAAATAAATAATTTTGATTATATTAAATTAAAAAGTTTTTGTACAAGGAAAAACAATGCAACCAAAATCAGAAGGGAAACAACAAACTGGGAAAAAATGTTTATAACAAAAAATTCTGACAGAGGTCTAATTACTCAAATATACAAGGAGCTAAATCAATTGTATAAAAAATCAAGCCATTCCCCCAATTAATAAATGGGCAAGGGACATGAAAAGGCAATTTTCAGATCATGAGAAAGTGTTCTAAATCTCTAACAATTAGAGAAATGCAAATCAAAACAACTCTGAGGTATCACCTCACACCTAGCAGATTGTCTAAAATGATAGAAGGGGAAGTAATGAATGTTGGAGGAAATGTGGCAAAATTGGGACATTAATGCACTGCTATTCGAGTTGTGAACTGATCCAACCATTCTGGAGGGCAATTTAAAACTATGCCCAAAGAGTGGTAAAAGAATGCCTGCCCTTTGATTCAGCCATACCATTGCTGGGATTGTACCCCAAAGAGATCATAGATAAACAGACTTGCACAAAAATATTTATAGCAGTGCTCTTTGTGGTGGCAAAAAACTGGAAAGCAAGGGTATGCCCTTCAATTGGGGAATGGTTGAACAAATTGTGGTATATGTTGGTGATGGAATACTATTGTGCTCAAAGGAATAATAAACTGGAGGAATTCCATGTGAACTGGAAAGACCTCCAGGAATTGATGCAGAGTGAAAGGAGCAGAGCCAGAAGAACATTGTACACAGAGACTGATATACTGTGGTAAAATCGAATGTAATGGACTTCTGAACTAGCAGCAATGCAATGACCCAAGACAATTCTGAGGGATTTATGGAAAGGAACACTACCTACATTCAGAGGAAGAACTGCAAGAGTAGAAACACAGAAGAAAAACAACTGTTTGGACACTTGGGTTGATGAGGACATGATTGGGGATGTAGACCTGAAAAGACCACACCCATGTAACTATCAATAATGTGTAAATAAGTCTTGACTGACCACACCAGTGGAAATGCGAATTAGCTATGGTGGGGAGAGGGGGTCAGTTGGGGGTTGGGGGAGGTGAAGGGGGGGGAGGGTAAAGTAAAAACATGACTTATGTAAACATGGAAATTTTTTCTAAAAATAAAAAATTATTAAAAAAAAGAAAAGAAAAGAAATGCAAAATAATTACTGAGGAAAGACACTGCCAACTGGGAGGATCAAGAAAGTTTTGATGTGGAAGATGCCTTTTTGACTGCATCATTAAGATTACCAAGAATCATTTCATTTCCTTTTTTTGTTCTCTTTGTTCTCCTCTTTCCAATTGCATCTTTAAATGCCCTCTGGATGACTTCATTTAGTTGGGTGTCTTAACAAGCTTTCATTAAAATGGTTTTACCCTCCACTGCTTTTCTCTGCTTTAAAAGGTGATACTATTCATAACCTTCCATCATCCTTTGTCATAAAATTTTATAAATGAGTTTATGTTCTAAAACAGTGTTGCCTTTGGCTATCACCTCTCTTTTCTTGGCAAAAATTATAGCTGTTGGCTGAATAAGGAGTATTTTATATCTTGATTTGGTTCCATTATGATTATTGATTTATATTGGTTAAAATTCTTTATGAAATATTTGTAGCCTTTCCACCTATATCCCATTTTTCAATGAAATAATTTTTAAAAATTGTTTCAGGAACAAATTATTTTGGTTGCATGCCATTTTTTCCAAGTTGATTTTCCCAGCTTTGAATTAATTTTTATCATGGAAATGTCAGAAATTTTATTACCTATCTATTCCAATATAAAAACCTTTACACTTTTGATATGTTTGGTACTTGTTATTTCCAGAGCCCAGTGATTCTTTTCTCAAAGAAAGAATTTAAGATACATAGGCATACAGCTTCCATTTCACAATATCCTCCTATTCTCACCTTTACATTATAGCTTTTGAGTATCAAAAAATAATGTTGACTTAATTGGGAGCTTGAGTTCAGTGAATTTCTCTCTCCTTATCTCTTACAATAGATACTGAGAATAAACCTTTATCTATAATAATCCCTGCAAATACTTATCCAGAGATCACCAAATGGCCTCTGAAATAATTTTGCATACATTTGAGAACAATAAAATAAACTTATTTTTTGGCCTGGCAACTGTTCTGCCATTTGGCTACAACTTCTTCCTTCTGGTTTCATTTGTAGTAAGAATGTCAAGGTTTTTCTGATAGGGGCATCCTGTGCAGTGACAGAGAGACTAGGAATCAATTCTCCAGACACTATCAAGGATAAATTAGAAAAAAATGTAAAATGCAAAATGGAGTAAATAGTAAAAATGGTAAGCTATAATCACAAAGAAATCATCATAATGTAAGTCAAAGAAAAACATAACTGAAGAAGACCTCACCAACCTGGGGATTCCTCTTCCCTCCAGCCTACAGTTTCTTCATTACTCACAGACTGGCTCAGAATGTCTCTTTATCCCTTTTGCCAACATCAGTTGTAGCTGGTAATTTTAGTGCTCAGACTTAATCCTTTGACACTCTCTGAATGCTGCTCTTTGAGTAGGTTGCGTCCCCAAATCAGCCTCAAGTTCCTAAAGGGAGGGAAGATGTTAAATATTGAAGAGAGACAACTGTAGAGTTAGGGAAAACCAAGAATACTATTCTGGTTACAACTGTTTAATAGTGTACAGGTGAAAACAGACATCCAGCAGATATTTGTAATGACTTCCAAAGTTTCTCCTCAGCAGCATCTCAAAGAAATCCCTTTCTGCATCATTCTAACTAACCTCCTGATGTCAACCTAGGTTCTGAAAAAAGGAAGTAACTTCTTTCTTTTTGGCCAGTTTGTACCTTGAGCCCTTTCAGAAGAAAAAAAAAAAGAGATTAAGCCAAATGTTAGTTTTCATGAAAGTAGGTGTGATTGTGAGGCACAGAAGAAATTTTTAAAAACTCTAAGAAATATTTAGAAGGCAAATATATCAGTCTAAAATACAGAGCAAAATAGAACAGGGGAGAAATTAAATTTCAGGAGGAAAATTCCCTTCTTTAGAGCAATATTTTAGAATGATTTTATATTTTCTAAGGAAGGTAAAGGAAAAAGTGGAACCAGGTAGTCCAGAAAAATTCAAATCAAGATTCAGGAGAAAAGATGGATGAATGAATGGGATGTTCCCACTTTCTTCCCAAGCCTGAAGGGATTGTGGAACTATAAGGCTAGTGCTTTGGAGGAAGATCACAGAGGTAAGTGTAGTAGGGCTTGGGTATTGACAGCAGAAAGGTGATGCTTTGTAAACCTAGCAAAGCAATTTTGCTGAGTTAAGATATAAAGAAAGTCTTACAATGAACTCTCCTGAAGAGATGTATACAATGCAGATTTATTTCTCTAAAGAAAAAAAATCTATAGACACACTCATATTATATATATGTATATATATGTTTTTTCAGGGGGGAATCTTATCTATACATGTGTATGCATGCACATACACAGACACAGCATTCATCACAGTTTTGAATTTCATGAGGAAGTAGGAAGTGGTTGGGACCTCAGAAAATATTAAGGAGAATGACAAATGGTGGGTAGTATGACATATATACATGTGTATGAAAGGTAATATGGCAAAGTGAGTCACAGGTCCAGACCCAATACATGTATTTAATGAAGGAAAACCAAATATTAACAATTACAACCCTGGGCAAATGAATTAAATTCCTCCATTGAAAAGCAAAGGAATAGAGGAGTGGATAAGAAACAAAACCAAGCAATTTGCTATATAAAATAAATTTATTTAATATACATACATATACACATACATTCTTTTATATACAGAGTGAAAAAAATGTGGTTATGGGGCAAAATTTATTATCTGGTGTCTAAAAAAGTGGGAGTTGTAATCATGATTTCAGATATGAGAAAAATAAAAATTGAATGTCAAGAGAGACAAATGGGGAAACTACTGAATGGTTAGAAGCAGGTTGGATAATGGCAAAGTAACATTATATGCACCAAATGGAATAGATAATTTGCAAAATTATTTTGATAGCAACACAGTGACAGTAGGAAACTTTAATATTCCCCTCCCAGAGATATGTAAACCTAATAAAAATACAAAACACAAATAAAAATAGCAAGCTACATCATTTGTTAGAAGAAATAAGATTTGAATGACCCATGGTGACTTCCACATTGGGATTATGAAGAAAATATATCTCTTTACATTTCATAGTACCATTATAAATAGTCATTATAATCAATTAATAAATAAGCATTTATTAAGTGCCTATTATAGGTTAGACTCTGGGAATTCAAAAACAAAAAAGAAACATTCCCCACCCTCAAGAATCTTTTATTCTGTCCAAGGAGACAATATGTATATATATGCATGCATATATAAATATATACATATGTACATGTAAGTACACATGTGTATTGTGAAGATGAGATTAACTCTCCCCTGCCCATTTTTAGATTTAATCACCAAAAGTATATACACCCCACTTATCCTTAAGTATGGGGAAGTCGGTGACCCAAGTGTGTGAAAGTGGGTGATAAATCAGAATTGACTGACTGTCCCCTGGGTAATCCTAATCAAAGTTTTAGCTGTAATTGGTCCACATAAGTGGAAGGAAGGCACAGGAACTGACTGAAAGAAATGGTCTTTAAAAGTGGCAAGAATTTCCTGTGAGAGGGTTTTTACCTTCAGCTTGACCCTGGAAGAGCTCTGGCTAAGGACTGCTTTCTATTTTCTATTAGGACTACCACATGGGTGAGTTAAAAAGGCTGATTTCTTTCTCTGGCTTATTCTGGAGGTACTAGCATCTGGAGAGGCCCCTCATCTTGGAGGAGACCTCTTGGCTAAACGCTTTGTTTAATTTACCACTTTGCCCCCTTTGCTGGGGCCTCTTAATCCCTGCCTGGTTCAGACTAGACTGGAGTAAATATCTACTCTCTTTGATTTTCTTAGTTTCACTCTTTCTCATTTTGTAAATAAACTACCATAAAAAGTAATTTGGAATTGAGTAATAATTCCTGGTGACCACACTCTTGTAGATTTAGTCCAACCCTTTTATTTTTACCCCTTACATTTTGGCTGTTATAGTATATATACATATATATTTATGGTGGTTTAGTGGATAAAATGCTGGACCTGGAGTCAGGAAGGCTCATCTTCCCAAGTTTAAATCTGGGCTCAGACAGTTACTAACTGTGTGACCCTGGACAAGTTACTTAACCCTATTTGCCTCAGTTTCTTCATCTGTAAAATCAGCTGGAGAAGGAAAAGGGCAATTACTCCAGTATCTTTGCCAAGAAAAATCCAAGTGAGGTCAGGAAGAGTTGGACGTGGCTGGAAACAATTGAACAACATAATAAATATAACATAAAAAGAAAGTCCTAGCAGTTAAACATTCACAAAATGCTTCTTCTAGAAGGTAGTGCTTGAATGGAGTTCTGAAAGAAAGGAGGATTTTAAATAGTGATAAGAAACTTCATTTCTGTAATGGGGGATAATCAGTACAAAGGTTAGAGGTAGATGGTGTGGTGTCATGTATAAGGAACAGCAAAGAGGGCATTCTGCCTCCATTAAAAAGTGAGACAATGAAAAATAGGCTAGCACAAGTCTGGGATAGGCTTTAAAAGCTCACAGAGGGATTTGATTCATTCCACAGATATTGGGGATGTTCTGGTGTTTATTGAATAAGAAAATGGAATGGTCAGATTCACACTTTGGGAAAATTTCTTTAGTGGTTGTGCAAGTCTTAGATGGAAAAGACTTAAAGCAAGAAAACAAAGTAGGAAACTATTGGAATGGTCCTGGGGAGAGGTTATGAGGACCAAAATGGAAAGGCAGAATAGACATGTGATTAGAAAGGAATGGATTCAAGACATGTTGTTGAAGTAGATTTGATGTTGCCAACATTTGTCAATTGATTGGTACGTGGGATGAAAGTGAAAGAGAAATTGAAGGTAACCCTAGCTTATAAGCCTAAGTGACAGAGGGATGGCAAAACTTTTCACAGAAAAAGTGAAGAGGGTTGAGTTTTTGAAGGAAATATAATGAGTTATCTAGGTCATGGTCATGAAGGAATCATAAACAAAAGGGAAAAGATAGAAATTATAAACGTATTTTGTAGATGTAAAAATAGTAATTAATACAAACAAAATATAGAGCATTAAAATAAATATCTTGAACAATGAACTGGTCAAAGAAGGAATCATAGAAACAATTGTGTTCAAGATAAAGTCAGTTAGAAAATGAAACAACATAGCAAAATACAGGGGATATGACTAAGGTAGTACTCAGGAAATTTTATATATTTGAAAACAAAAGAACAAAATAGAAATTGGAAGGTCAATGAAAGAAGAATATAATTTAAAAGGCTTCAAACTACCAAATAACTATTTTATAAAACTAGAATAAAATAATAACAAAATTCATCTGAAAGAACAAAAGGTCATTCTTATCAAGGAAACTAATAAAAAATATGAAGGTAGGTAGCTTAGCAGTACCAGATCTCAAACTGTAGTATAAAGCAATAATCATCAAAGTAGTCTCATACTGGCTAAGGAAAGGAATGGTAGGTCAACAGAATAGATTAGATACACAATATATAAAGGTAAAGAACCTTAGCAACTTAGTGTTTGATTAAACCCAAACACCTTAGCTTTTAGAATAGTATTTATTTAAGTTTATAATTCACATAAGTTTATAATTCACTATTTCTAAGAAAAACTGCTTGGAAAATTGGGAAACAATATGAAAGAAACTAGATATAGGCCAATATCTTACATTTTGCTTCAAGATAAGGTCAAATTGGGCATATGATTTAGATATTAATAGTGATATCATAACTAAATTGGGGGAATATAGAATAGTTTACCTGACAGATCTTTGGAGATGGGAAGAATTTATGACCACACAAGAGATATGGAACATTTTATAAGATGTAAAATGAATAATTTTGGGTATATTACAAAACTTTTGTACAAAGAAAATTCATATAACCAAGATTAGAAGAGAAACAACAAACTGGAAATTTTTTATAACAATTTTCTCTGATAAAGGTGTAAACTAAGTCAAATTTATAAGAATCCAAATCATTCTCCAATTGACAAATTGTCAAAGGATATTAAAAAGCAATTTTCAGATGAAGATGAAAGCCATCAATAATCACATATAAAAAAATGTTCTAAATCACTCTTAAAATTTTTTTAAAGCCCTTACCTTCCATCTTAGAATTAAGTATATTGGTTCTAAGTCAGAAGAATAGTAAGGGCTAAGCAATGGAGGTTAAGTGACTTGCTCAGAGTCACACAGCTAGAAAGTTTCTGAGACCAGATTTGAACCCAGGACCTCCTGTCTGTAGGCCTGGCTCTTAATCCATTGAGCTATCCAGCTGCCCCACTAAATCACTCTTAATAAGAGAAATGCGAATTAAAACAATGCTGAGCTACCACCTCACATCCAGCAGATTGGCTAATGTGACAGTAAAGGAAAGTGATAAATGTTGGAAAGGCTGTGACAAATGCATTGTTGGTTGAGTTGTGAGCTGATCCAATCATTCTGGAGGACAAATTGGAACTATGCCCAAAGGGCTATAAAACTGTGCATACCTTTTGATCTTGTAATATCATTACTAGGTATTATCCCAAAGAGATAATAAAAAAGGAGAAAGGACCTCCTTGAACAAAAATATTTATAACAGCTCTTTTTGTAGTGGCAAAGAATTGGAAATTGTGGGGATATCATCCATCAATTGAGGAATGGCTGAACAAATTGTGAGACATGTCAGTGGTGGAATGTTATTGGGCTATAAGAAATGATAAGCAAAATGATTTCAGACAAAGCTGGAAAGATCTGCATGAACTGATGCAGAAGAAAATAAGCAAAACCAGGAGAACATTATATACAGTAACAGTAATATTGTAAGATGATCACCTGTGAAAATCTGGCCACTCTCAACAATGCAATGATCTGAGACAATTCTGAAAGACTTATGATTGGGGAATTCTGTCTACTTTCAGAGAAAGAACTGATGGAATTGTTTGGATGTCTATCAAAGCATATTATCTTTCACATCAATGGATTTATGGTTATATTTTGGGTTTTGTTTTTGAATGAGTGTGCTCTTACAACAATGACCAATATGGAAATTAGTTTTGCAAGATACTAAAAAAAAAATAAAATAAACAAAATACCTTAAAAAAGCCATAAATTAATAGAAAGTAAAAAGACTACAGAATTAATAAAACAAAAAACTATTTGTTAAAAGGCTAAAAAATAGGTAAACTATTACCTAAGCAGACCAAGAAAATAAAATTTAAGAGTAATGAAATGAGAATCATCACACACTACCTCTCTGTTCCCCTTCCCCACTTTTTGGGTCTATACCTATACTTTCCTTGGAGCAGATAGTTGGTGCAGTGGATAGAATGGCAGGCCTAGAATCAGGCAGACCTAAATTCAAATCTAGCCTCATATACTTACTAGGTACATGACGCTAGCCAAGTCACTTAACCCTATTTGCTGCATTTTTTAAATCTATAAAATGAGCTAGAGAAGGACATCATAAACTACTCAATTATTTTTACCAAGAAAACTTCCAATGGGATCATGAAAAATCAGACAGAACTGAAATGACTGAACAGCAACACTACAACATACTTTCCTTATGGGCAACTTCTCATAAAAAAAAATTATCTATACAAATGTGCTTCAGCAATTATTCTACACCTTACTCTTCAAGTAGCATTGGCTAGCTAGAGGGTAACCACATTAAAAGAGTAACCAAAATTATTTTGTACTAGTTAAACATACAAATAAACAGCAAAACTGGATCAGGGGAGCTGACTAGGACAGTAAGAAGCAGATGCAATAAACAAAGAGCAGTGTAGTGTTGAATTAAATCCAAGAAGACAAAATATGAAGTGAAGCACTTGCTTTAGTTGTTGTGTTTGTTCAGTCATGTCTAAGTCTTTATGGCCCCACTGGGGGTTTTCTTGGCAAAGATATTAGAATTGTTTGCCATTTCCTTCTCTAAGTAATTTTACAAATGAGGAAATTGAGGCAAGCAGGATTAAATGATTTGTCTAGGGTCACAAAGCTAGTGAGTGCTTGCAGCTGAATTTGAACTCAGGAAGATGAGCCTTCCTAACTCTATCCACTGTGCCACCTAATTGTTCCTAATGATGGACTAGGAGATAGCTATCAGGTATAGTGAATTCTGCACTGGACCTGGATAGAGTCAAGAAAAACTGAATTCAAATCTGGCTTCTGACATTTAAACTATATGACTCTGGGTCCCCAGGCCACTAACAGAATATAAACTGCTTCAAGGCTGAGCCTCTTCCATTTTTGGTTTTGTACATTTGGAACCTACAAAAATGCTTAGTAGGAGCTTCATAAATCGATGCTGGCTGAATCACACTGAAATGTTAGAGGAGAGGCTTAAGCACGGATTTTCTGCCTCCAATATTATTCAGCACAGGGCTTCAGATGTCTCAGTCTGCACAAGAGGTTTGATATTTTCTGGAAATCCTGCTTCTTGACAGGACATACAGCTTATTTAGGGTGAGATAAAACTAGATCTCTGCTCTTGACAAATGGCATCTGAGTGATTACTGGATTTTCTCCTCTTCTTGTAGTCAAAGCTGGGGCCAAACTTTAATCCTCACTTCTACTCGTGGACTCTGTCCTTTATACATTATGTTCCTTATGTATTTGCATTGTACCAAGAAAATGTTAAAAACTGAGGTTTTAGAAGTTTAATGCTATTTATTCCCACTTATGTCTCTGTGATACAGATGACTTTCAACTGATAAAAACCTAAAGCCCAGATAGTCTAGTTTCTGAAGAGTCTCTTACTTGCTTTTATGTCTTGATTCCATTCATTATCTATTTTGCATCACTTTTATGAGAGCTTCGTTGTTGTTCTGTCATGTTTCAGTTGTATCTCATTCTTTGTGTCTCCGTTTGAGATTTTCTTGTCAAAGATATTGGAATGGTTTGCCATTTCCTTTTCCAGCTCATTTTACAGATGAGGAAACTGAGGCAAAGTTAAGTGACTTTCTCAAGAGCTAGTAAGTGTGTGAAGCTGCATTTGGACTCAGGTACATGAATCTTCTTGACTCTAGACCTAGCACTCTATCCACTTTGCTACCTGACTGCCCCTTATTCTGTTTGGAGTTTCTTAAATCCCAAACCTCAAGAAACCACATCCTTTATACTACTTCTAACAATGCAGCCACCACCCCTTCCCCCAATTACACTCCAGCCTGGCTACTGTATTGTAGTGTATATTGCATTAGCATCACCTGCAATCCCTTCATAAAATCATCATTACTAAAGGAAACTGGCAGAAAGGAAGATATTAATTTAATTCATAATTAAATAGGAATCATTTATTACTTCCTATAACCCTAGTAGGAAATTTTGCATTAAAAAAGATTGCACATCAATCTAAATGAATTTCTAATTGGTTGAATTACAGCTAGTCTGACAATGTAAAGAATTATAAGTCAAAAGGAAAAGATTTTCTGAGATGGAAAATTCTTGGTGTCCTTTAAATAATCCTAAGGAAGCAATTATCTTCACCTTTATAGAATCTTGGCTCTCTTCCCAGTAGCCCAGCTCAGCATGTGGAGTTTAAATTCTCTCTTCTGTTCCAATTTAAGCATTTTAATACGTATTTTTGTATATAAAACATATTTGGAACCTGGGATAGTAGAAAGAGCCTTGAAATCAGGAAACCTGGGTTAAAATCTGGCATCTCTCATTTAACATGAATAATGGCAGGTCCTTTAATCTTCTTGAATCTCAGTTTCCTCTTCTGTAAGATGGGGATAATGATACCTCTGATACTTCATTAGATAACCATAAGTACCAATTAGGATAATGTTTGCCAGACTTTTTGTTAACCTTAAGGCACTATATAAAATTTAGCTATTATTATGCAAATACTTTTTATCATTATTATTAATATTAAAATGATTGTGTTCTGTGGAATGTCCTTTTGCCTCTTTTCACCTCTGTTATTATGAGCATGGGACTTTGGGGTTATGTACAACTAGGGATTAATATTAACTACAAGCATAATACATCCCAAGAGGAAAATCGCTAGCCCTATTCTCTACAGGTATTTCTGAAGATCCATTAGCGGTAAAGGATCCAGAGCCATAGAGACACCTTAGCAGCTGTTGCAGTAGATTGTCCTTTACACTTTATTCTACTGGCATAGAAGGCTGGTTCAAACAAAATATAGCAGGTGAAATGGGCAGGTTTCCAATGCCCATCCATTTAGTCATTCAGATGCCTTCATATTGCCTTCTCTACCTCAGACATCCCACTGTCCAGTGCCTTCAGTTGGCCCTCTTGGTAATTGATTATTCCTTAGCATCTGAACATTTCCTGTCCTGCTCTCCCCTGCCCAAGGGACCTGCATAAGGGACCAGTAAACTGACAAACCAGTTCAAGGAAGGGTTTTTGTCTAACTAATTAGGCTTATTATTGTTATCTCTTCCAGATAAATCTTGCATTTTAATAAGAGTCTTCATGTACCTTAATCTACTGGAATTCTTAATGGGTGGGATTTTTTAAAATAGGAAATATAGGGGGACCCTGCTTTAGTCCTTGCACACTGTATCCATTCATCAACTGGGGCTCTTTGGCATGAGTAACCCAGGTATTATTGAATATTTGACATAAAATAATACTCCTCTCCAGAATATTGCCATTTCCACGTGACCTGCATATTTATTACCTTTCTACTAGGCAATAGGTGGCTAGGTAGCACAGTGGATTCAGTGCTGGGTCAGGAGTCAGGAAGACCTGAGTTCAAATCAGACCTCAGACAGTAGCTGTGTGGCTCTGGGCAAGTCATTTAACCTGCTTGCCTCAGTTTCCTCATCTGTAAAGTGAGCTGGAGATGGAAATGGCAAACCATTCCAATATCTTTGCAAAGAAAGCCCCAAATGGGGTCACTAAGAGTTGGACATGACAGAAACTGAACAACTAGATAATAATATAATTAGTTCTATTCAGAACTGGTCAGATGGCTCGACTCAAAAGGGAGTTGTTACTGGATCACTTTCATTATGGGAGGTATCTAGTATATTACCCCAGGTACCCAAACTCAGCCTTATGTTGTTTATTTTTTTTTCAGCGACTTGGATACAGGCATTGATGGCATGCTCATCACATTTATGGCTGACATTAAATCAGGAGGGACAGTTTATGATGGCTGACAAGTCAAGGAAGTGAAGTAAATCTAATAGGATGAAATTCAAAAAGGGATAAATGTAAATCCTTTACATTTGAGTATAAAATATATCCAAAACTACAGGCTGGTAGACAGCAGTTTGAAAAAAAAGATTGAAGTCTTTTAGAAGAATGAAGCTCAATATGAGTCAGCAGTGTATTTGGGCCACTAGCAAAGCTAATGCCATTTGGGGTTTTATTAGGAGAGTCACAGATTGTAAGTATAAGAAGATGATAACGATATCTCTATCCTTATCTTGAGTATTGTGTTCATTTCTGGGCAAGAAGTTTTAAGAACACTGATAAGTTGGAGACAATCAGAATGGTGAAGAACCATGAGTCTGTGCCATATGAGGATAGGTCAAAGGAATTAGGCTTATTTATTTTGAAGAGGAAAAGACTTAAGTGGGAAGTCAGGGTGTATACGTAATAACAGTGTGCAAAAAGAGTTGCCACGTGGAAGAGACTTAGAGAATGTTAAGCTTTTAGAATTTTTCTGTTTGGTCCCAAAATGCTCAGCCCCTAAAATGGGTTGAAATTACACAGATGCCAATTTTATCCTGATGCCAGAAAGAAAAATCACTTTCTAACAGTTAGAGCTGTCTAAAAATCAAATGAGTTGCTTGAAAAGATAGTGAGTTCCCTCCTCCATGGATATTTGGACAAGCAGAAGCTGGATGACTTGCTTGTCAATTATGTTATATAGATGATAGATGATATAGCTATATAGATATAGATAGATATAGATACCGATATATAGATATATCTTGTCAGAATAATGGCCATTGAGATCCCTTCTAACTTCTAAATTCTATGAACCTGGGGGAAACCCTGGAGAAATTCATAGCAGAGAAATGTTGGGAGAATCAATAATGCAACACTACCTAAATGATCCCAAGATAAATTTCCATCTGAGTATCTCACAGAAAGCAAAAGAATCTCAAGTCCCACAAGAAGTGCCAGACTATACGTATGGATGACAGAGATCACTTCCCTCTCAACTCCTCTCTACATATCATCCTCATTTCCAAATTGGTAAAAGACAGCTCCAGGGACTTAGAGCTAACCTTTGCAACAGTGTTGGCCCCGTTTGAATTAGAAGTCCTACAATCCCTGGCAAGGGGGCTAGCAAATTATATACAGGCCCTAAAGAATTATAGTTATTTTGTTGACTGAAGATTGGAAGACTGATGCACTCACTTTATTTTATTTTTAAGTTTTATTTTATTTTTTTCACATGTAGATACAATTTTTAATAATATTTTTCTGACATTTTGTTATCCATATTCTCTCTCTTCCTCCCAGAACTTCTCTTCAAGATGTCAGGAAATGTAATATAGATAATACTTATGCTATCATGCAATATATTTTCATATTTGTCATGTTGTGAAAGAAGAAACATATGGCTTACTTAAGAAAAAAGCTCATGAAGGAAATGAAAAATGGTATGCTTCAATCTGCTTTCAGACTCCATCAGTTCCTTCTATGGTGGCGGATAGCTTTTACCATCATGATTCTCTTGGATCCTTGCACTGCTGATAATAATTAAGTCATTCACAAATGATCATTATATATTATTATTTACTGTGTAAAATGTTCTCTTGATTCTTCTCACTTCACTTTGCATGACTTTGTATAAGCCTTTCCAGTTGTTTTTGTTTGTGATAATTTTGCTTGTCATTTCTTATAGCACACTATTATTCCATCATGATCACATGCCATAACTTTTTTAGCTATTCCCCAATTGTTGGATTTCCATTCATTTTTTTAATTCTTTGCCACCACAAAAAAAGTCCTGCAATAAATATATTTGTATAAGTATGTCCTTTCCTCCAGACTTTGATCTTTTGGGGATATGGATCTAGAAGTGGTATTGCTGGGTTAAAGTAAAGCACAGTTTTATGACCCTTTAGGCATGATGCCAAGTTGCTCTCCAGAATGGTTATATTGGTTCACAGCTATACCAACAGTGTATTAGTGTCCCAAATTTCCTATATCTCCTCTAACATTTATCATTTTCCTTTTTTGTCATACTAATCAGATGGTATCTCAGAGTTGTTTTAATGTGCATTTCTCTAGTTAATATTGATTTGGAGCATTTTTTTCAAATGACTAAAGTATAGTATCAATTTCTTCTTCTGAGGGTTTCCTATTCATGTCCTTTGAGCATTTATCAGTAGGAGAATGCTTTGTTCTCTATATATTTGAGATATGAGGCCTTTGTTGGAGATTCATATTCTAAAATTTCCCCCATTTTTTGTTTCCCTTTCAATCTTGGCTCTCATTGGTTTTGTTTGTGAAAACTTTTTAATTTAATGGAGATGGTATCTATTTTACATCTTGTAATGTTCTTCATGTCTTGCTTGGCCACAATTTTTTCCCTTATTCAGAGGTCTGATAGGTACACTATTTTGTGCTCACCTAATTTCTTTATGGTATCACCCTTTGATTTTATCTTGGTATGTGTTGTAAAATATTGGTCTATGCCTAATTTCTGCCATACTGTTTTCCAGTTTTTCCAGCAGTTTTGTTCAATAATGAGTATTTCTTCCTAAAGCTTGGACCTATGGGTTTGTCAAACTCTATCTAGGTTATTAGTCATTTATGACTGCATATTGAGAGCCTAATCTATTCCATTGAATTATTACTCTATTTCTTAGCCAGTAGCAGACTGTTTTGATGGTTGCCATTTTGTAATACAGTTTCAGATCTGGCAATCTTGTTTCATATTTTTTTTTCATTAATTCCCCTCCTTGGCATTTTATTCTGGATGAATTTTTGTTATTTTTTCTACTGCTATAAAACAATTTTTGGAACCTTTAATATGGCACTGAATAGGTAGATTAATTTAAGTAGAATTGTCACTTTTATTGTATTGGTTTGACCTACTCATGAGCAGTTAATGGCTTTTTCTTCCCCAATTGTTTAAATCTGACTTTATTTGCATAAAAAGTGTTTTGTAGATGTATTCATATAGTTCCTGGGTTTAAATTGGCCAGAGACACTAAGGTATTTTACATTGTCTGAAATTACTTCAAATGGGATTTTCTTGCTATCTCTTGCTGTTGGACTTTATTGGTAGTATAAAGAAATGCTGATGATTTATGTGAGTTTATTTTATATCCTGCAATTTTGCTAAAATTGTTAATTGTTTTCATTAGTTTTTTGGTTTATTCTCTAGGATTCTCTAAGTTCGCCATTATTATCATCTGCAAAGAGTAATACCTTTGTTTCCTCATTGCTTATTCCAATTCCTTCGGTTTCTTATTCTCTTTTTGCTAACATTTCTAGTACAATACTGATAAATAGTGGTGATAATGGGTATCCTTGCTTCACTGCTAATCTTACCAGGAAGGCTTCTAGCTTATCTCTCTATTATATATAATTCTTGCTTGTTAGAGACTTTACCTTGTATAGTTAAATAATGCCCACTCAGAAATGTGTGCACAAATGAATATAGGCATAGATAACTTTTAAACAATGAGGAATCAAAAAGTCTACCAATAATATGATAAGAATATTATAAATATGAAAAGGCCAAAAAGAAGAAATAGAGAAATATCCAAGTATTTTTAAGGTGGAGAAAAAGCCTTAGAGCATCAGAATCATCAATTGAAAGGTCAGCATTTATTATCATTTAAACCTGATTCCCCTCTTACTATTTTTTCATTATAAACCTGGATGCCATTAGAAAAGAGAAAAAATCTGATGCTATGAATGATCATTGTTCAACCCTGATAATTTTCATGAAACATTTTAACTTTCTGACTGGTACTATTTGTTCATTGAATTTGTCAGTTCAATAAAAGGTCCTGAAGTGTTTTTGATATCCCAATAAAGCCTTTAATAGCATAACAATAATCATGAAACAAATATTGCAAACTATTTATTAAGTGACACATATACACCTCATAAGCACACTAATATTGATGTCCTTGAAGTGATTTAACATTTTGAAGTGTCTTTCAATTCATGAAAAAATTTTCATATTCTATAGAATTTCAGATTTTTAAAAACACTTTGCTTTATTCACATTCTTTGAAAGCTAGTCTTTCTGCTGTGTGTGTGTGTGTGTATGTGTGTGTAGGTGTGTGTGTGCGCGCGTGCGTGGGTGCACAATGCCTATGGTCCTAGTTATCCTAGCTACCAGGAAGACTAAGACTGGCAGACTTTTTGAATTCAGTAGTTCTGAACTACAGTTGGCTAAGACAATGAATCGTGTGTTTGCTTATGGTATGGTACCAATAGGATGAATACCTTCCCAAACCTGGATCCCAGCTTGTCTGGGGAAGAATAAAGCTGGTCCAATTCAAAGATGGATCAGGTCCATATAAGACCTATTTCTGAACATTGATTCTGAAGTAGTAATTGGCCAGCTTTTTGTTGATATTTCTAAAGAGTATTTCTTTTTTTAACTTTTTGGGGGGCATCATTCAAAATTTTAAGCAAAGGTTTTCCAAGTAGCCTACAGCTAAAATGTCAATTGTCTTTGCTTCCTGACTTCTCACTCATAAGTAAAGGAATTGTTGGGAAGCATTTCAGAAAAATGAAGGAAGCACAAGTGACCAGAGAGGTGGAAAAGAAAAAAAAAATTACGATCTCTCCATTGCATACTTCTCTTCATTCAGTGTTTTAGCCAAAAAAAAGTAGATGGGCATCTATTATGCCACCATCTCCAGGTGTGCTTGCTGACTAATAATCTTTGTCATTCACAGAATCTTGCACTCTGGAGAACCCTAAGTTCAGAGGATAAAAATCTTTAGAGGGAGTGCATGTAAGGCAGTGATGAATACCCTAAAACCAGTAAAATAGTTTAAAATGTTAAATGACCAATGTGTTACAGATGAGTCCTTTTGGGACTCCAAGCATGATCGTCACATCTGTCCTGTTGGCTTAGAGTCATCCTGTATGTTGTATTGTAATGCAATGATGTGATACCTCTTGGCCATACTGGACTGTCTTCGTTCGTAAGCATATACAGGGATGACTGAAGCATCTGCCTAATATCTGCCCCAGTTGCCATTTTCTTCTTGCCACAAGCCAAAAAGTTTCCTTTCTAGCTCTCAATCTTTTTATTCTGATGGCTTACTTTTTTACTTTATCTTTGCTGATAATTTTCCACATACATAGCATAGCCATTAAAGGTTGAGTAGGTGATTGTTGCCTCATTTTTGGCTGCTAAATTTTGTGGTAGGGAGACTATTAAGTGAACATGTTGGAATAAGGTGTTTTGAACTCTTCACCAAAGCTGGAAACAGTGTCACTAGGACGTCAGTGAACTATGCCCTATTTTAGCATGTGCCATTCAGCCAAGAATTTGGTATTTAAAATTAAAAATACACCTCGAGGGAATGAAGTGTAATATAATTTGAAGCTAACGTACAATAGCCTTATAAGGAAGAGCATTATAACTGATAGTCTTGTGAGTGGAGTGTATGTTAAGTTTTCATATGTAGATATTATGTATCTAATAGGTTTCTACTGTAGTGATCTACTTCCTTTGTAATTTGTAGTCCTAAAGACTTTTTTAAAAAATAAAGGCCATCCTTCAACTTAAAAAAAAAATGGATCAGGTGCCTCCAAAGTGGGAAAGGGTCCATGAATAGACCCTATATATTCAGCCTAAGTGACATTAGGGATCCTGTCTGAAAAGAAAAGAAAAGAAAAGAAAAAAGGAAAGGAGAGAAAAAGAAAAACATAAAAAGAAAGCAAGTCATCTATGTAATAAATTATTTACTTACCAAAACTCCTATAGGAACTAAATGGCAAGGTCAAGGTGTGAACTCAAGTTCACCAACTTGAAGCCTCCACACCATATTGCTTTTGACTAATTAAGATTTAATAATGAATACTATTAAAGATGCAGGGAAAATACTTTCTCCTTGACTTTATCATTTTGGACTTTGTTATTGTTGCAGTTAAGAGAGAAGGACAGAGATAGAGACAAAGCTAAACCAGCAGAGATGCCAGCTAGCTGCTCAGGGAAGCACCAGATTCAATATCTTAGTAGATTTACTCTGAGATTGCATCTGATATTCAATTGTGCATGTTCACAAACTGAATTTTGTCAGTTCACCCACAGTCAATCAGACCTTGAAGGAATCATTTCATAATAACCAGATTCATAAGAGGCTGTATATAAATTGGAAGGCTAACTTATTAGCACTCTAAGGGAAAATGAACTGAATAATGACATTCTTTTGTGAGGCTGAAATACTATTCTATCTCCTCATCTCCCCTTCTCAGGCTTCTCCCTTTTCTCCCCTCCACTACATAGTAAGGGCTATAGCCTCATCCAAAAGAGACTGTGATCAACCATTCAGAAATTGAGAAGATAGGCGGGAATAAGGTCCCACATTCTTTGCAGTAGCCAAATGGAGCTTAACTATGTGACCAAAATTACTCTTATTCTACCATCCTACAAAGTATCCTGCTGCAATCCTCCACTCCGCCTCTTCTCTCAGTTGTTTAAACTTCTAACCTCACCTTTTCTGAAGGGTGGGGGAGAGTTGACCCCTCAGGGTAATTAAAATCAAACTACTATTTGGGCATCTAAGAAGAAAATACATAGATATCATTGCCAAATTGTACCCACCCCAGCAAAAAACGCTTTTCCCACCCCACTTATCAACTTGTGGTTACAACAGATACCCCTCCCATGCACCTATGTGCTCTAAGGCAATGAATAAGAGATGCAATCTGCCATGCCTTTTTTTTTTTTCATTTAGGGGAGAGAAGATATTATTTATTAACCCTAGCCATCCCTTGCCTCACTGGTCCCCACTTGACTCATAAGACAACAGGCACAGAACTGCAAAGAATCAGTCCTAGTACAGTGATCAATAGATCCACTAATTCTAAAGGATTCACATCAAACACCAGATCCAGGAGGTGTAGATGGAATGACTTGCACATGATGTATAAATAGGATGGCTTGGGATTTCCATTCTAGATGTAGTTACATTATCTTTCTCCCCTAAATCCATTCATCTTAAGATCTCGCTCTTATTACCAAGGACACCACCATCCTTCTGGACACAACAGTTCAATACTTCAGGGTCCGCTTTACCTACTCATTCTCACTCATGTTAGTTACATAGCCTTTGGTTGCCTAATCTTATAATTTCAACCTCACCAACATCTCTTTGATCCATTCCTTTTATTCCATTCAGTTACCCACCTAGATCAGACCCTGATCATATCTCACATGGACTGTTCCAGTAGCCTCTAGGTTTTTTTCCCCCCTCTCTCTCCAGTCTCTCCCCTTGCCAGTCTTCCCTCCCCAGGACTATCAAAGTGTTTTTTGTTCCTTTCTTTTTGATTTCTTCTTAGCTCTTTACATTTTCATTTTTGACTTTATTATTCCATTTGAAACTTCTCTCCAAAGTTACTGACAATGTCAGTGTCTTAATTGCTGAATCAATTGACTTTTTCTTAGTTCTTTGCCACCTTTGGTATTATCAGTCATCCTCTTCTCTTCTTGATAGTCTCTTCTCTCCAGGTTTACATGCAATACTCTTTCCTTTTTATTCTATCTAACCATTATTTTTTCTTCAGTTCAAATCTATTTTTCCAGTGATGTGTAATAATACATCTTAATATGTGTTTTCCAAAATTATAAGATCCCCCTCAAAATAATAAACAGTTATGTGCTTTAAGAAAAACTGTATGCTAGAGAACTACACTCCCCTGAGCATGCCTTGGACTGCCCAGGGTTTCCTCCCCTGGCATAGGATTGGTCTTCAAATGGACTAATCCTATGTTAGGGAGGAGCTTTTTGAATTGGACTTGGAGTAGGGGAGCTGAGGAACAGAGGAGTAGAGAAGGGCCTTGCCAGATTAAAGGTCCATTTTCCTTTGATCATTTTCTCTACTCTTCTTTTATTTTTTAATCATTAGACCATATATATTCAAAATCATCAGCAGGTGTCATCTGCAATGGGAATAAGTTAGAAGCCTTTCCAATAAGATCAGGAGTGAGGCAATGATGCCTAATATCACCTCTAAAATTTAATATTATACTAGAAATACTAGCCATAGCATTTAGAGAAGGAAAAAGAAATTGAAAGGATTAAAGTAGGCAATGAGGAAACTAAACTATCACTCTTTGAAGATGATAGGATCCTAGAAAATCAACTAAAAGACTAGTGGAAATAATTAACAATTTTAACAAAGTTGCAGGGTACAAAATAAACCCACATAAATCATCAGCATTTCTATATATTTCCAACAAAATTCAGAAGCAGGAATTAGAAAGAGAAACTCCATTTAAAATCACTCTAGACAATATAAAATATTTGGGGGTCTATCTGTCAAGACAAACACAGGAATTATACGAACATAACTATAAAACATTTTTCACACAATTAAAACTGGATCTAAATAATTGGAGAAATGTTAATTGCTCATGGGTAGGATGAGCTAATATAATAAAAATGTCAATCTTTACCTAAATCAATCTACTTATCCAGTGCCATACCTATCAAACTACCAAGAAACTTTTTTATAGAATTAGAAAAAAATTATAACAAAGTTCACCTGAAAGGACAAAATCATAAGATCCAAACATTCCCTTCTTGGAGATGGTAAACAATTTCATCTCGGTCATATATGTATTATCATGGAAAACATGCTTTCGTATTGGTTATTGTTACAAGAACAGACATGTAAAACCATAAATAAACTGATGTGAAATATAATATGCTTTGATCTTCATCCAATTCCTAAAGTTCTTTCTCAGGAGAAGGACAGCATTCCCTGTCATTAGTCTCTCAGAATTGTTCTAGATCTCTGAATTGCTGAGTGACCATTCTTTCTAATTCATCTTTGCTAAATCTTCATGCAGGTCACTTCCATTAACTATGGGAATCCTTGAAGACTCTGTCCTGAGCCTCTTCTATTCTCCCTCTATACTACTTCACCTGGAGTTCTTATAAACTCCTATGGATTCAATTAATATGTTTGTGTAGTTGTTCCCAAGATCTACTTATTTACTGCTAATTTGGCAACTCACCTCCAGTCACTTCTTCCAGGTGAATTAGATATCTTGAACTGGGCATCCTGTTGACATCTTAAACACAAATTTTAAACTAAAAATTGAACTCATTATCTTTTTCCTCTAAACCCTCCTCTCCTCCTAACTGCCCCTATTGCTGTTGAGGATACTGCCTTCCTGCCATTATCCCAGGCTCAAGCCCTAGAGATCACTATCAACTCCTCATTTTCCCCCAACTTCCGTAGTCTGTTGCCAAAGCCTGTTGATGACACCTTCAGAGCATCTCTTGCATATTCCCCCGTATCTCCTCGGAAACTGCCACCATCCTAGTGTAGGGCATCATCATCTCCTTCTTAAAAACTTTTAGTTGTCTATTGGTAGGTTTCCCTGCTTCAAATCCCTCCCCATCTATCCTCCAGGTGTCACATATATAGCACAAATTGGACCATCTTATTCCTCCACTCAGTAAATATTAGTGAATTTCCACGAGCTTCAGACTCAAATATAAAATCCTCTCTTTGGCTATTGTAGCTTTTAATAAGTTCTGCCCCTGCCTTTCCAGTTGTCTTAAACTTTGCATCCTACCTCCTGCCCTGCAATTCAGGGTCACTGGCCCCCTTGATGTTCCACCTTCAAGAAACTTCATCTCCTGTCTCTGATATTCTTCATTCATTGGGTTTCCCATACTTGGAATGCTCTCCCCCATCATTTCTGTGCCATGGGTTCCTTTAAGTTCCAGCTAAAACCCCATCTTTAAAAGGAAGTTTTTCTTGATCCCCTTTAACTCTAGGATCTTCCTTCTAAGACCGTCTCTAATTTATCTGGTATATAACTTGTCGTGCATAATTTTTTACATGTAGCCTATCCCATTTGACGGTGACCTCTGTGAGAGCCGGACTACTTTTTACTTTTCTTTATATTGCCAGTATTAAGGAGCAACTAGGCGTTCCAGTAGAAAAACACTGGTCCTGGAGTCGGTAAGACCTGGGTTTAAATCCTCTCTCAGTCATTTATTAGCTGTGTGGTTCTAGGCGAGTTACTTACCCCTATTTAACTCAGTTCTGCATCTATAAAATGGGACACACTGGAGAAGGAAATGGTATTCTATTCTTGTATCTTTGCAAAGAAAACCCTTTGGGCAAAGTCAGTGGGGGTCACATAGAGCCAGATAGGACTGAACCACCACAACAAATATCTTCAGTGCTTAGCACAGTGCCTGGACTGTAGAAGTCACTTCATCTGTCTGACTGTTTTTTGCCCAAGCTACACTGAACATGAGAATACTGAGATATATCCCTCTTCTTTTGCAAAGAAAGCCATTTCAGGTAGGAATAGTCTCAATCCCTGAATCTACAGAGGGAGTTCAGAGAGATCCTGAAGCTTCCCTAACTAACAATAGAGAAAATTTACTTTGCCTAATAAGTGGCTTAATACGTGTTATTTAATTTATTTACTATAATTAGCAGTACCCTTTCAGGTCAACCATGAATAAAAAGTGAACTTGTTATAAATGTTCAGCTCAAAAATCTTAATTCTTATACAGAAAGTAGTTCATTTACAAAGATAATGGAATCTAGATCTAGTCTTTCTCTTCTAAATGACTGAATATTTAAATGAACTAGCATAGCACTGAAACATTATTAGAAATAGGATAAGTCTGTTCCCTTCTGTTGTCATTTCTTATTAAAATTTGTTCTTATTCCCCGTTTTTGGAGGTTGGAATACCATTTCACTCATGGAAAAATAGCACAGAACATCAAAATTGGAAGAGATGTCAGAGGTCAATCAGTCCCATCTATATATGAATTCAAGTCTGTTTTTAAGATTCCTTCCTTGGGGTCTAGGTATTACCACTTTTGATGATCTATGTATGTTTGTATCTATCACAAATTTCTGAAAATAAGCAAGATTCCATTATTAACAGCCATGCGAGTATAGGATAATTTTTAAAAAGGATTGTTTTAAAGATTTTAATTCATAAATAATATTTTAAAAACCTTCAAACCAAGTCCACTTTTTGGATGGAAGAGTTATTTTAAATGGAATAACTCTGATAACGAAATGACTAATTTGGGTTTAAGGTATATTTTCTCCCCATTACTTTTTAACCTGTGGAGTAGATATTACTGGCATTTGTTCAGTCTTATCAGTCATGTCCAGCTCTTCATGGCTCCATTTGAGATTTTTCTTGAGAAGGAACTAGAATGGTTTGCCTTTTCCTTCTCCAACTCATTTTGCAAATGAGGAAACTGAGGCAAACAGGGTTAAGTGACTTGCCCAGGGTCACACAGCTAGTAAGTTCCTGAGGTCATATTTGAACTCAGGTCTTCTTGACTCCAGGTCTGGAATTTTATCCATTGTACTGTGTAACTGTCTATTGCTGATATACCATTGTTATTAGGTCCTTGCATTGAATTGAAAACATCATATTTCATATTTTAAAATATTCATTTGTTTGTTATTTTGAAGTAGAAGAAACCTATTGCTTTCCCCAATTTGCACTCTGTTCTTCCACCCAAATTTATGAACAAGACTTCTTTGTTTGAAGAATTTTGAATTACATAGGGTTCTGTGAGTTTGATCTATATTTTTGTAATCCTGGCATATTTGGTAATATCTGAGGAATTTCACCAAAAGGCTAAGCAGCAAAGCATTTTGGCAGGGAATTCATGTGGAGCCACACTCTAACTTTTCAGGCTCTGAGAGACACTAATGAGCACTTTCTGCTTCACAGTTTGTTTATCTGTCAGATTCTGCTTAATTAAGTCTAGACGTTCTGGAATGCTTTGGCTCATGTTGTGCTCTGAAATTCTGGAGCATTACTTCTCATAGCAGAGAAGGCAGTAATGTATATAACTTTCATTTCAGAGCCCATGTAACTGTACCCTGAAAATCTCTTGATCTCATTCATTTTTTTCTGGAACTGATTTAGTTCTCGGTTAAGGTTCTTTCATGCTCTACAGTCAGCATATTACATTGGGAAGATTCTGTCTCAGCTATATATGCCACAACTCTGCTTCCCTCCTTTCTCCAAAACAGCTAAGGTTTATTTACTCTTTACCTAAATTTAACCAACTTTTATTGGTTAAATGGCAAAATCTGAATTAATTTACATATATGCCCCAAATGCAAAAAATATATCTTTCTAGAAATGAAAAGATAACATGACATTAGAGCATATTGTGTGTTCTCTAATTCCTCTGTAGTCAAAATAAATCAGTAGATACTGAATTGAGAGAACTTTGTCATCTAATAATGTCTGCATGCCTGAACTCCCTCTTTTTCTTACCACAGAAAAATCTAGTCTTGGATTGGAATAAACCCCTTTCTATTAGGGAAAGTAGGGGGCACAATAGAGAGAGTACTAGATCAGGCATCTC
Source organism: Gracilinanus agilis (assembly GCF_016433145.1). Taxonomy (NCBI): domain Eukaryota; kingdom Metazoa; phylum Chordata; class Mammalia; order Didelphimorphia; family Didelphidae; genus Gracilinanus; species Gracilinanus agilis. Next base: position 89,038,723 of record NC_058135.1, read on the forward strand.
AGACACTTAATAGTTATGTGATTCTGGGGAAATCAGTTCACGTTTGCCTGCCTCAATTTTCTTCATCTTTAAAATGGAGTAATAATAGCACTCAACTCCCAGGATTGTTTGAGGATAAGATGAAATTTTTGTAAAGTACTTTGCAAAATGGGAAGTGCCATATAAATGCTAGATGGGTCCTCCAAATATTCAACCTAGTCAAGTTAAATCCTATCTGACTCCTAGTCTACCATGCTACACTGCATCTCCATTCTTCCATTTTCCAGCTCTTTTCTTCTACGATTCTTGGTTTTGATTTCTTCAGCAGCATCTGTAGGTAATATTTCTGATATAATGTTCAGACAGACCCGAACAATTATAATGCTGGACAAGTGATAGGATCAGGACTATCCTTGGTTCAGCTCTCTTTGTTCATGTTGGGCTCCACCTTCCACCTTTCCTTTAGGAGATTCACTGGGTGAAGAGTCAGAGAAGGACCAGAAAATTCAGTTTGGGTGCCCTGAAGACTTCTCTGACCTGCGACACTGAGAGCAAAGGGGCCCAGACTTTCTCCCATTTGAGACTCCTCCACCCTTGCTACCCCAGGGAGGTAGGTTACCTCTAGGACCAGAGAAACACTAACTAGTTCCTTTACTCAGAAATGCCATTAAATATCTGTTTTGTCCAGTGAGCTGTTGTTATGATGATTTGTTTTCCTTGTAGCCTATTTCAGTCCTTCTTACTCTGATGCAGTACTAGAAAGCCCCTTATAGCTCTCAGATCTTTACTGTTTTTTTCCTTTTTTTTTCTTTTTTAAACCCTTACCTCTTGTCTTAGAATTGATACTAAAATGGTTTTAAGACAGAAGAACTATAAGGCGTAGGCAATTGGGGTTAAGTGACTTGCCTGGTCACACAGCTAGAAAGTGTCTGAGGTAATATTTGAACCCAAGACCTCCTGTCTTCACACCTGCTCTTCTATCCATTGAACCACCTAGCCGACTCTTCTATATAATTTTGCACTGCCTATTTAGCACTTTAAACTGGATATCCCATTAGCATGTCAAATCCATTGTGTCCCAAACAGTACTCATGACCATTCTCATAAAACCCATTTCTTTTCCAACTTCCCTTTTGTATCAAAGGCACTAACACCCTTCCAGGCACTCAGCTTTTCAACATTGGAGTTGTCCTCACTCTTTCTTCCTCTCTCAAATCCACCTGCCTTCTGTATGCACGTATCTAATCAGTTGCCATATTACATTTTTACTCCATCTATCCTCTTCTCTCACATTTTTACTCCATCTATCCTCTTCTCTCTATGAATGCCACTCTAGGTCAGGCTTTCAGCAACATCTCATTTGGAAAGCCTCCTAATTGGCCTCCCTCCCTCAACATATTCTCCTTTACATTTCATCTTCTGAACAACTGCCAAAGTTATATATTAAGGTACAGGACGCCACTTCCCCTTTTGATAAACTTAGCAGTGATACCCATTACCTACAGGAGCAAAGAAAACTTGGCATATAGACTTTTTCAATCTCATTCCAATATTTATTGGACTTTCCAGCTTATTATTATTATTATTATTATTATTCTCCTTCACATGTTCTTTAGTCTATCCTCATTATCTTTTTTATTCTTCCCAGAAGTGACATTCCAACCTCTTCACGGTCTAGTCCTCATGTCTGGAATGCACTCATTATCTATCTCTATCTCTTAGAATCCTTGACTTCCTCCTTAGTTTGCTGTTAAGCTCTGCTTAGCACAAATGGAACCTTTTCTTAGTCTCCCAGTTTCTAGTCTCTCTCTCAGCTAAAAGCTCTTGTATTTATTTTATATGATTTATAGACATGAAGGATGTTTGTGTGTGCATGCCTGTGTGTCTCTCTGATAGAATACAACCTCCTTGAAGGCAAGGCATGTTTCATTTGTCTTTGGATCTCCAGTGCCTGGCACATGATAGGTACTTAGGTAATGCTTGTTGTTTGACTTGACCCTGACTTTGTTTTCTTTAATATGACAAGAATTTAAGTGTCTACTATATGTTAGGGACTGTGCTAAGTACTAGCAATACAAAGACAAAAATGCAAACACATCTGCCTTCAAAGAACTTATGTTCCATCAGGGGAAAATATGTACACACACACACAAATACACACACATGTATACATACCTATGCATGTGTGCATATATATCATATATGTAATATAAGTCTATTTAGGAGAAACTACATACATATAGACAAGAAGAAAATATGTGCAGAACCTTCAATTCAGCTAGGGATGCTAAGAGACAAAGTAAGCAAAGAAGGAAGCATTTATTCAACACTAATCACAAGGCAAATGTTTTGCTCTACTCTGGGGATTTATGTCCTCAAGAGGCTTATATTCTAATGGGGGGAGAGACTTAGAACATGATCCATAGAAGGGAGCCTGAAAAGTAGGGAGAGGAGACCTAGGGAAAAAAGGGAAAGTTCTTGTCTTGGGGAAGAGGTATGGTGTTGAAGTTTCCAAAGTCAGAAATGATATTCTCTGATTTCAGACCCAGGACAGTTTATTCTGCACCCACGACAATTTTGATTTCTGTCATAATTCTCTCCTAAATTCATCCTGCATCTCCTTGTTACTTTCCTGATAGCTGTTACCAAGACAACAGAAGAAGTCTCCTCCTAGAATTTGGTCTGAGCATGAGCAGGGCTACTCTAATGCATAGCAGTGATATGATAAGGAGGATAAATGACAAAAGCTTAGACATCTGGGGCTGTTTGGTGTTTTCAGGGAAGGACAAGGGAAAGGACAGTCTCGGTGCCTGTGTGTGACCTGAGTATATGACTGATTGAATCTGACGTCTCCTATATCAGGGAGGAGCATTATAAAAGGGCTCTACAAGTCCAATGATCTCATTTCCCCAAAGTTTTTGTAGCTAGTGTTTTTTAGACTCAGTACTTTCCTTAAAGGGACATTGCTTCAGAGAACATTTTTTTCACCAATCCAGAAAGTACATTTTTGTATTTCCAACACAGAGAGGTATATAAAGTGATGGGGTGTTGAAAGCCGTTAGATGTAAAGAGCCAATTGGAGAAATAGGGTCAAATTTAGGGCCTGTTATCTGGATTCCCTACGTGACCAATCCAGGCTGAGGTAGTCTTTGTGTTTGGTCCTGGTCACCTGAGCCCTGAAAAGCTCTGGTACCAGCAGGTAGATTAATCCAAAAACAACTTGACCCCTCCAAGAGGCTATTAGGAGTCATTTAGAGAAACAGAGTCTGTAATAGATGTTTTATCTGGATCCCATTACAAAATCATCGGCAAGTAAAACTGGGTGTATGATTTTTCTGCACTGCATGTCAGATGCAGATAGAATGGACCATCTAAGGTAAAAATCTGAGGCTCCTCTTTTGACTCATTTTTAGATCCCCACATTCTCTCAACATTCTTATTGGAAAGCTTTGAGTCCTTAACCAGACCAGCAGCTACTGAGTTAACAATTCCTCTCCTTGACAATTTCTCTCCTTGATAATTAAGAAGCCTGAAACCTAAAAAATATATTACTTAGATAAGGACTGGAGCCGGACAATTTAGTCCAGACTATCTGACCAGGTGCAGATCTGTAAATCAAGGCAGAACGCAATTAGTAAACATCTCCATGAAATTTATTTCTGCTTCCAGAATTATCCCTTACTAATTGGTGGTTGGAACTTGGCCCTTGTCTTTACACCCATATTTCTATTTTTTAGGCTTTAATGAATTGTGTATGATTTATAACCCCTTCACAGCTGTGATTCTTTCTTTGTGTTCTTTGTTTGAAACCAGTATAAAATAAAGTCCAAAATCCCATAGCGTGGGATCAGCATGGGCTAACCTCCAGTTTGGCTGTTCTCAGTTTCTTTTTCCTGTCTTAGCAATCCGATGGCTTAAAACGCCACTCAGGACCCCTACCATATAGAGCTGGTCCTCTATAATGGGGGGGGGGGGTGACTAGTACCTCTGGAATGAGGGTTTGTCAAGCCCTTTGAGGGATGCTCGTTTATTTCTGGTGTCTACTTGTCACTCGACTCTCATTTGTGGCTCCAAAAAGCTATAACTTGTGCAATGGCCACATACCAGTAAAACTGTCTTGGCAAACTTTTTAAACTAGGTTAAGAGTAACTAAAAGACCTCACTCTTGTCCATGAGTTAGTACTGTGTCTATCCCAAGTGTGCAAAGACCTCCCCTGGGGCAATGGGCGGATGAGAACAATTTGTTCCAACTTCTGTGAAGGTGGTTGAAGTAGGCATTTGTGGAGCAATTAGAGCTTGGCCAAATGAAGAAAAGACCAAAGTCATCCAGTTCACTCTGGTCATTTCAAGTCCTTCTGACTTTGATCTAACCCCTGGACTTTGATGACTCTGAAGAGAGTGTAAGGTTGATGACTGTTCAACGTGGCTTCACTTCCATCCAATTAACTTGTAAGTACAGATATCACCAAATGATGTCATTGGTCCTTTTTGAAATGAAGAACAAACAACATCTAGCAAAGATCAGCTTGCTTCATGGATGGAATATAGATTTACAGGGTATTCCAGAAATCTTAGTTTAGTTTTAAGCTTTGATAAGCTTAAGATTGAATTAAGACTTTGGGGACATTCTGAATAGTTAGGTTTCTTCTGTGGTTGTGAATGAACATTCTCTCTTTTTATTTTTCTGCCTCTCTCAAGCTTTTGACTAGTAATTCCACATTCTCAGTTTTTTTCTAAAATACTTAAAAGAAAAAGAGCAAATCATAATGTAAAAAGACACATGGAAGGAACTGATTAAAAATCTTTGAAGTACCTCTTTTTATTGAAAAATGAAATAAATTTATAAAACTTACATTTCCTAAGGACATTTAATAGCCAGAAGTTTCCTATCATATGGGACAACAGGTGGAGTACATGATGGTTGATGTGCATTTTAGTTGCCAAAAAAGTAGTCTTCATGTTCATTCTCCTTCTCTTCTTTCCATGAGCATCCCTTTTCAGAAACTCATTATTACAGGAAAAAAACACATTTTTTCAAAAGTAACAATTTCTCTTATGAATTGTTCATAGATTCATGTTATTTGTTTACCTTGCTCAGGTATACATGTTGGAATAACTCTAGCATAGGATGCTAGATCCATATAGATATAATTATGACATAACTAATCCTGAAACATAATGTAATGACCACATTAGTCATTTTTCAGTTGTGTCTTATTTTTCATGACTCCATTTAGGGTTTTGCTAACAAAGAACTGGAGTAGTTTACCATTTCCTTTCCCAATTTATTTTATAGATGAGAAAAATGAGGCAAACATTTGAGGGTTAAATGACTTGCTCAGGGTAGCATGGATAGTCAATGTCTGAGGCCAGATTTGAAATCAGGGAGATGAGTCTTCTTGACTCCAGGCCAAGCAGTCTAACCACTGTGCTACTGTAACCTAAGAATCCCAAGTGGGGTACAATCCACAGAACCCCAAGATGCCAAGAGCAGTTGAGGTCGATTGGAAGCAGGGTATATAAGGGGAAACCCCAAGCAGAGGAAATTCACTGGGTTTGGGGGGAGCTAGGGAGGAGGGTGGTTTAAACCAATTTCTCATAGACCTAGCAATTCCTCAAACCAGCTGATCCTTGTGCTTCTACCCTGCAACTTTATATGATCTCTAGTCCAGACTGGCTCTCATTTGAAACAGACAACTATAGCTGCTGATTGACCTTATAGGTAGTTAGTAGAGACAATCCATCATCTTTACAGACCTTCAATCAACAATAGCAACAATTCATCTAAAGCTTACTCATTTACTTTATAAGTTAATCATTAGAGTTATAGATCAGAAAGGGGAAAGATTTGTGAGAAGGGGAAGAGGGGCTTGCCAGGTCAGGGTAAACCCAGCCTTAAGACTCAATCAATTAGCTATAGTTTCCTTCTATTCCCTCTTTCCTTTCATCTACCTCCTTCCCCATTTGATTCACCATGTTATTAAAGAGTTTATCCTTAAGACAGTTAGTGTTCGAGTACTTCAGTTGAGAAAGGCCATTAGAATTGACTTACCCTATTCTATCAGAATATATTCTATATATTTTCTATATATATTCTATCAGAATTTATATATATATATATATATATCCGAAGTGACAGTTGGCTGGGGAATGGAACTAGCTGTGTAGGCCCATGGGATTTTATCACTGATCCTTGGTTGTGGTCTTCACCCATTAGCCAGAAACACCCTCTCTTGTGGGAATACTTCTCTCAACGATACTTTCAAGTTGAGAAGGAATCAATCAGTTCCTCTTAGGGAAGTTTCTGGCTTTCTCCCACAGGTAAGAGGAGCTAGCCTGGGTCATCTTGGCAGGAGAGTGTGCACCAGTTACTGGCCCTTCTGCACTCATTCCCTACTCAAAGGCTGTGAGCTTGCAGGTTTTCATCAGCCTGTGCACCTACATTTGCTCTTTACACTACCTAGCTGCCTCACTAATGATTACACTATGTCTCAAATTAGTCTTCTGTGCTAAGTATCATATTTGATTAAGTGTACTAGGTACATGGGATTAAATGACTTTTTCATAGTTACAGAAAGTTGCTTTAAAAATGCCTCCAGCAAAAGAAATTTGCCTATGTAACTAAAAAATTATTAATATTTATTCTCTTGCAAAAATACCCATATTTAAGAATTTTGTAATTATGTAATATGTAAAAATAATTGTAGGACATTTAAATACAAGTATCTAGATATAGAGAGGACCTTCTTACCAAGAATAGGGTATCTCCAAAGTTGTTACCCTCAAATACTCCAAGGCACTTAGGTCTCTTCTCTTTTTGTTGAAAGCCTTTCACTGAATATAGTTAAAATATATCACAGTAGGGATTTTTATTTTAAAGCTGTAATTAAGTATAAATAAATGTCTATGAGACCTATCCATCTCCCTGCTGGAACTATGTCAAAACTCCTTTTGTCATTTGACAGTCACATCCTATATTCTTCTATGCTGCATAATTCAGCATGATAAGCTAGCTTTACTAATAGAAATATTATTCTAATCTTTGACTGATATTCTATGTATATGGATGTCATTATTTAAATATGAAATCTTTTATCTTGCATGAAATATGAATACCAAGCAACTGTCTCATTTTAAGAGCTTATTGGCCAGTTTCTAAACTTGAAGATGAAGATAAATTACCTCAACCTAAAGAAATAGAGATTAAAAACCTATCATCTAATTATGTTTTCCCCACAGGTTCAGAGCTTAAAGTTTAGGGAAATTAAAAAATGTCTGTGTGCTAAATAGTTTATGGGTTGATGCAAACCTTCTAATGCTGACACTTTATTTGGAATTTCTGGCATCATACACAGAAAATAAAGGTTTTTTAAATTATTCCATATATTTCTCAGCAAGAGAATGTTACATATTATTTAGGAGGTTTAATACTTTGGATCTTTGGTTCTGATAAAATATGAAAGAAAATAGTTATGACAGGATAACATTTTCCCCTTTATGTGTCCCATAATAAAATGAATAAAATATCCAATGTCATGCTTCAATTGCACATTGAAAATGCAATAGAATATCTTGAAGTTGTTAATATTATTCATTTCTTCAACTCATTAAAAGGAGCAAAATGGAACTACATTTCCAAATACATGGCTGGTACGTAATTCTATAACTCTACAACTTTCAAACAATGAGGTTAGAAGAAGTAGAAAGGGAAATAGGTAATTTTGACCTAGAATGAATGAATGAATGCAAATCATAAGGCAGCATATAAATGATTTATGACTAATACAGTTAGGTAATATTAAGCCATGTGGGGAGAAAATGTATTTTTCCATTACTACAGATTAGTCATTAAAGAATTGGCCTAAACTTTCAGTGAAATCTAGTGAGCTCTTGTGTTTATTTTTACATCTCCTATATTCTTGCCAGCCCATTTAGGTACATAAAATTAGTAACCTCAGATTATTCCATTGGGTATTTGGTAAAAATAGATAATATTTACATAAATGAGAATCATCTACGTTGTGCCAGTTTCTATTTCTATTCCCTGGAGATAAATAAGTTGACCAGTTTCTTGCTTGATTTCAAAGAAAGTATGCCTGGAAGGCATTCCTTCAACAAACACTTCTTAATAATTTAAATTTGTTCAGGTTACTCTATTAGATGTTTGTGGAGATGCACAGTTTAGACAAGATAAAATTATTGTCCTTATTGATTTTATAGTCATTCAGATATTAACTAGGGTCATTCTTTCTTATGGTATTATCTATACATCAAGCTTATATTATTCAATCTTCTCCGTCAAAATTATATGCTGTAGTTTTCAAAAGTTCTTGACCAATGGTTACTGTATATGCCAATCTAGAATTTCTATTTGCAATGTTAAGAAAGTCAATCCTACTCTTAACTGTTCCCCTCCAATATTAGACAAGTAAACCTTATATGTACTGGTTATGAAAAAATTAACCCAGACATATATAATCACCCAATACTCAAGGTAATTATCCTTTAGCCTAAACCTAAAAAACCTTTAGGAGTAAAATTATTATTAATTAAATTATTTATTAATTTTGTAGGAAATCCATTATAACTATGATTTCATCCTCCCAAAAGTTATATATATATACATATATTTACATGTATATGCATATATATGTGTGTGTGGATGTATATATATGTATACATATTTGCAGGCTGATGTTATATTTATTGTCAGATAGAACATTTATAATAACTTGTTTTGTTTTGTGTTTTTATTTTTATGCAAAGCTAGATGACTCAATTTTAATTTTCTAGATACAGAGAAAATTTCTTTATGATAGTTTGTAATCTTTGGGAATGAAAAGAAATGTAGGAAAAAACCCAGTAAGAAAATATATGATCACCACCCTCCCCCAAAAGAAAATTATATCTATGAAGTTGATAACATGGTATTTGGATAAAGAACCCAAAATCTTAAAAGTAATTTAGCAATTCCATTTATGTTATTTAAAGATCTTATTAGCTTATTCTCTTAAATATATTCCATGCAATAATGCCAATTAAACCCATCAGAAGCATGATTTATTCGTCTCACTACTCCTTATTGCTCCCTAATTAGTCAATGTGAGTCAAAGTAAAATATGGTCACTTTTTTCTGAAAAGCAAACTTATTTGCAATTTTGTAACACTTTATCATGAAAAAATAGTATTTGCTTCAACTTTATGTGACTTTGTGAAGGATCTTTGACTGATAATCACCAATATAGATTACAACTCCTTTGTGACTCAGGTATGTTCTAGGAAGTCACATTTGCTTCATAGAGTCTTACATCTAGGGAGTGTTAAAGGTGGAATTTGAACATAGGTTCCTGATTCCAGGACTTGCACAGAATCAGTTGTGCTTTCTCTCATAAATCTTCCTTGTTCCAAATAAAATGAACCCTTACTATGTATACAACAGATAATTAGGGTAATTTCAGTTTGTTTAGAAAGAAGTTCTCTCTTGCTTCTTTGAGAATGGTACTAATTATGAGTTTTGAAACTCATGGTCCAAGTTTTCACTGTGGACCACTTTGATGACTACTAAGTGTATTGCCAAATTTCAATAACTACCATTACATTACTCATAGAATCCATGACTTTCCAGGCTTCTTTTTAGATGTGGTTGTATTCAGAAAAGAAGCTATATCTGAGTATCTGAGCTCAATACAATTTTGTCCTTAAAGAATTCAAATGTTTGGCACCAAATCTTGCTCTTTTAATTAAAACTTCTTGGTGGCATAAGGTACTAGTAAAAATTGGCAGAACTGATTTATCAGCTGATAAAGATTTGCTTTAAATTTTGAAAAGCATAAGGATTAATAAGCATTCTCAGGGTACATGATATAGGAGTTAAGAGTACAGAAATATTTTTGAAAGAATTAGACACTGCTTATAGTTAGTAAGGGTTAAAAACAGGCACACATTATGGGATCTTTTACATGTAATTGAAAGTGGTTTACCTCAGATGGAGCTTCTGAATAGCTCAGATATGAGAATAGAATGAAAAGACCCACCATTGTTTCCCTTTTCCTAAACTCAGTCAACATTTTATTGGCAAAGAAATATAGATCAGATCACTGTCACGCATATTTGGAGTGCTTATGGTGGCAATTCAGAACCGGATCAACACCAAAACACATTTCAGAAAGGCCATCTTTAAAAAGCTTAATTTTCATGATCAATATGGATTATTATAAAGAAATTATAGGACCTACAAAAAAACACTACTTCAAAGACTTAATACTTAGCAAATCCCTATCAAAAAATGACTTTGTTATTAGAATCCTACATCAGAAGTTCACTCTCCTAGACTAGTAAATGACAAACCCCCATTTATAAATGATAAAATAAAAATATTCCTGAGAACTCATGTAATACAACAAACTATAATGGAACATTACATTATTTAAAAATTGAACTGTATTGATCCATTAAAAATCAGCTTTTTAAAATGAATGGTAGTGATATTTTGCGTTTATATCAGCTTCATTTACCAGTATATCTACCACCACCACCAAGGACATCACTTTTAGCAAAGAAAAAAAGAGCAAGTTCCTCAAACATAATGAACTTAAAACCCAGGTTAAACATTCTATTCAGGGTTCCATATTTAAAATTCCCCAATTCTGCCAGGAAGGGAGGAAAGTGTAGTCTCATATCTCCTCTGAGGGGCTAAGCTTAGGCATTTACATTTCTTCTTCTAGTATTTTATTCAACTCCAAGCCCTCCTCCCAAATATTTTATCTTTCTGTGCAAAAGTACAAAGAACATTAAATATAAAAGAAGAATGGCTGGATGGTGATATTTCATGAACCAGTTTTATCTGAATTTTATAGAAAAATGAGATTATGATGATGAATTGTAGGCAGGTTTGCTTACAGGATCAGAAAAGGTTTCATCTAGGAGGTAGCATTTAATTTGGTCCTTGAAGGAAGTTATGTGATAGAGATAGGGAATAAATACATATATTTGAGACAGCCTGGGTAAAGGCTTGGAGGTGGGAGATGAAATTCCAGTTTTCAGGAACAAGTAGATTTCTTTGGCTGGAGCATAAAATGTGTGAATGAGATCAACTTGAAACAAGTCCACAAAAGTAGACTAAAGTTAGACCTTGAAGTGTTATTACTACTAAGCTGAGCACTAAGGAAACCACTGAAAATTCTCAAGGAGTATTATGATCCTATTTTGAACCCATGTCTTCTCACTCCAAGGTCAATTTACTTTCTTTTCTACCACATTGTCTTTCAAAAGCTATGAAACTGACATAACCCTACTGTTGAGGTGGGGTTATAAAATAATGAAAACTAGTCTAAAAATTAGTCATAAAATCCAGTCTTTGATATTTCAACCTAATTGGATAATCTTAAAATTTTTCCTTACTTGATAAATTATATGGGTAAAAAATCTTCTGAGGAAAAGATATACACAAAAGATATTTGATTTTTGTCTTGTTTCTTATCCAATAAAGGAAAAGTTTCATTCTATGTGATTTTTTTTCCTATCATACTTATTAGAAAAGCCAATTCCTTTGCAATCTTTAGGTCTACCATCAGAAAGAACATTATGATGACTTTCAGATGTCTTTGTGAATAGATCAAATTTCCAAGAGCATCCACATTGCTCCTCCACAGAAATCCTACATTGATTACTGATCTTATTATAGAAGAAACCTGGATTCTTGAAAAATATGTTAGTGGACATTGAGACCTTTGATGTAGTATCTCTTTATTAAAACAATTTAATTAATAGATTGTTAAACTGTTAGATTTTGCCATATAAAATGCTCATAAAGAATTTCAAAATGCTTACAAAGCTACAAAGATTGCTAACCAAGCTTACTGTTTAATCATGATTCATTCTAATCTAACAAGCACACATTAAGTACTTGTCATGTACTAGGCTCTGGAGACACAAAGACAAAATGAAAAGCAGTGCCTGATCTCAAGAAGTTTATATTCTACTAGAGAGATTCAACATGCAACATGATCTTTCTCTTGTCATTGTTCTGAAGATATTCACATTTATGAAAAATGTGCATAAACAACTCTAAATTGCGCTTGTATAGCATTTTAATCAGCAGTAATTACTAATTCAATAAATCAGCTATGTATCAGCATCTATAAAATGAGGGCAGTAGAATAGAAAAAATCAAAGGTCCCTTCTTTCTCCAGTAGATCCTATGATCCTGTGACCATTAGGAGACTAACACACTCGCTATATTAACTGTCCCATTGCTGCTGCTCTGCCATGTTGGTAGTGATTGGGAGAATAAGAATTTAGGAAAACCCAAGAACAAGTATTTTGCAATTATCTTATACTCCCTGAAAATTTTACACAAGATTTCAAGAGCTCAGTTTTCATCTTGTCCTAAAGGGTAAAAGCAGAGACAAGAATGGGATTGATGTAAAAAAAAAAAAAAATAAAAACAACAACAACAAAAGTGACAGAGTATAATGTAATTTATAGCTTTTCTGCTACTCCTGCAGGAGGGCAGATGCAAATAGAATTGATATGTGTGGCAAGGTAATGAAATACTCCAGAACTATTTTAAAAGGCAAGGACAATATGTAGACAATGTCTCTGGAGAGAATATTGTTAGGAGGAAAAAAAACCAATCCAATAACATTTAAAAATCCTAATCACTATGACAAAAACTATGTAATATTTTAAAATAACAATTTGGAAATATATTAACTTAGTGTTCAGTTGGATTTGGGGGTCATAATTCTTAAGCTCATAATTATTTTAAATAAATGAATTTGCAACATATAATATTAAGGATTACTTTGTTCATTTCTGATTAATGATGAATATCATTTCTTTGAAGGAAAAGTTTTGGTGTAGGGGGAAAATAGTCTAGGTTGGTTAACTTGCTTAAGATTATTTGAGTTTAGTTATAATGAGTTTCTTTTAAGTAAATAGTGGAATAACTGCATAGCAGTTTAACTACCTTGAAATACTTACATGTCAATATAGAATGTCTTCCTTTGCTTAAAATTACACCCTAGAAGTAAATCAAGCATTTTTAGAAGTTTCATAAGTCATTTGATAACCTTGTTTTGGAAGATACAACATGATTGAAGGCAAGGGTGAGAAGATCTGGGTTTACCTCCCTCCCATCAAAGCTAGATTTATAACCTTGGCAAGACATTTATTCTTCTTGACCTAAGTTTTATTATTTCTTAAGTGAGAGTAACTTGTTTTAAGTACCTTTACAAGATGTTGAGAGAATAAAGTGAAATAAAGGGAACATCAAGAGTACTGGATCTGGAGTTAGGTGGACTGAGGTTAATGGAAAGTCATTTCATCTGTGTTTGCCTCAGTTTTCTTATCCATAAATTGGGGATTACAATAGTACCCACCTCTCTTATGATGACAAAATGAGATATTTGTAAAGTGCTTTGCAAACCATAAATCACTATATAGATTCTAGCTATTGTTATCATATTATTATTAAATGATTAAATGTATTATTTTATATGCATTTTTCAAAGAATTATTAAGTGTATATGCCTTATAAAATGGAACAGGTTCACTTTCAGATAATTCTTCAGAGCACTCCATATATTCATGACCAAATAACTCAGCATTTATTGAATTCTAGAACAATTTGACAGAGCAGAAAAATCAATACATAGTCTTGAAAACTTGAAGTTACTACAAATACAAGGTCTCTTATGTACTTCAATTTCACATACTCAAATCCTTGACAAACCCAAATACATTGATAAGTTTGTTCAACAATCTACTGAGCACTAGTAACAAAAAAGGCCTCAACAATAAAGAAATAGGTTCACTAAAGGTATGTTGCTATGTCATGGAAGAAGTCCTCCATAAAAGTTCCAAACAAAAAAGTTCCCTATCAATGGTGATATTTTCCAAATACTGCAATTCCAGAGAGATTATATTAATTTAATTGAGTCTTTGATGATTAGTCTCCTTCAACATATTCAAACTAATGAGAAATTGAGATTGCTTCAGCCAACCATATTGGAAAAATAAAATGGATGAAAATACAATATTATCCAATGTACTACAGCTAGGCTATTAAAGAAGATCCATTAATTGGTGTATCTTGGACAATATGATAACTAGATAAAAATCTGGACCTCTATTTGAGTACAAAGAATAAATAAGGCAAGACTGAATTTTGGAAATTAAATAATATTTTCAAGTATTGCTGCAAAAAATTCATTTAATCAGCATTATCATATGGAATATCACCATCTAAGAAAAGTTACATAGCAAACAAGTTGAAAGGAAATACTGAGATGCATGGTTTGTGGTTGTGAGTCAATCAATCAATATTTATTAAGTGCCTACCTTCCAGGCTCTGTGCTAAACCATAGAGAGACAGCAAGAGGCAAAAGATAGTGTGTGCCCTCAAAGAGTTTATAGTCTAACAGGGGAGACTACATGCAAAGAAATATTTCCATTGAAAACTATATACAGAATAAATAGGAAATAATTAATGGAGGAAAAGCACTAAAATTAAGAGGAATTGGAGAATACTTCCAGTAAAAAATGTATTTTAATTAAGACTTAAAGGAAGCAAAAGGTCAACAGTTGGAATGGAAGAGAGAGAGCTTTCCAGGTATAAAAAACAGCCAAAGAAAATGCTCAGGAAATGAGAGAGTGTCTTGTTTTTTTGAATCGCTAGGAGGCCAGTAGCACTGAATCAGAGAATATGGGTTAGGGAATTAAGTAAGAAGAATGGATAGGTAGAAGGGGCTAAGTTGTAAAAGACTGAAAGCCAGAAAATTTTGTATTTGATTCTGGAGGCAATAGGTGGCCAGTGGAGTTAATTGAATAGAGAATGACATGATCTGACTTGTACTTTAGGAAAATGACTTTAATAGATAAATGGGACAGGAATTGGAATAAAGAAAGACTTGAGATAGGTAGATTCACCAGTAGGTTAATATAACAATTATATAATATATATTTATATATTTTTTATTTATAATATTTATAATATATATTTATGTATATATTAACTATGTGTATAGTTAATATATTAATATAATAATTACAAGCAAGATGGGGAGGCTCTGCATTAGAGTGGTAGTGTCAGAGAAAGAAGGGAGCATAGTAGAAAAATGTTGCCAAAGTGAAAAAGCAGCGGATTGGATCTGGGTTGTAAGAAATTATGAGGATTCCTAAATTGTGAACAAAAGTGTCTAGGAGGATAGTATTGTCCTCTACAATAACAAGGAAAGGACGAGATGGAAGAGTGAAGGGGAAAAATATAATGGATTCCATCTTTGACATGTTGAATTAAAATGTGTATTGGATATTGTTCCTGTTCCTGTTCAGATTAGAAAAAGAGGAGGACCAGCTCCCTCCATTCCTCAGTATTGCTTATCAAAAGAATCCATTGAGGGAATTACCCCAATGATAAATTCACTAATTGAGCAAGGAATAATTCCATGCAAGTCGGAATATAATATGCCTATTCTACCTGTTAAGAAGCCAAAATTAGGCCCAGATGGAAAACCCCAATATCAATTTGTTCAAGATTTAAGGGCTATAAACAATCATGTTATAAAGAGACACCCTGTGGTTTCAAACCCAAACACAATTATTTCTTCAATTCCCAGTTCAGCCACTTACTTTACAGTCGTGGACCTGTGCTCAGCCTTTTTCTCAATTCCTATTCATGAGAATTCCAGACATATATTTACCTTTACCTGGAATAATTCTTAGTGGTCCTAGATGCATCTTCCTCAGGGATATTGCAAAAGTTTATCCATTTTTGCACAGATTTTGAGCCAAGATACAGATAACATAACATTTAAAAATAGTAAATTAATTAAATATGTGGATGACTTGCTCCTAGCTTCACCAGATGCTAAAACATGCAAAGAGGATAGTAAACATCTTCTTTTAGAATTATATAAAAGAGGACATAAGATATCAAAAGGAAAAGTTCAGTGGTGTCTCCCCAGAGTAGAATATTTGGGGTTCATCTTGACAGTTGGTGCACGATATATATCCCCTAAGCGCATTGAAAATATCCAAAAATTGAGCAATCCTACCACTAAAAAACACTTATGAGCAATCTTAGGAGCAACAGGTTTTTGCAGACAGTGGATCCCTTGCTATGGGGAAATTACTAAACCCCTTATAGCACTAACAAAAGATTCGGTCCCTGAACCACTTAAATTAGCAGAGCACAAGTTAGCTCTATCGAATTTAAAACAAGCTATACTATTTGCTCCTGCTCTAGGCATCCAAGATTATAACAAGCCATTTACCTTATATGTACATGAGCGTAGAGGAGTAGCTGCAGGTGTTTTAACCCAAACTTTGGGACCTTACCAGCGTCCAATTGTTTATTATTCAGCTCAGCTGGACCCAATAGCTGCAGGTGCACCATCATGTCTTAGAGGCGTAGCTGCCACAACTCTATTGGTGACAAAAACTGTTGATCTAGTATTGGGATGCCCATTAACAATTATGTGCCCACATGAAGTGGAAGCATTACTGCTAAGACATAGAACACAGGCATTTTCTGATCAGAGAATTACAAGGTATGAAATAACCTTGCTAAATAATGAAAACATTACTTTAAAACATTGTACAACTCTTAATCCTGCCACCTTGCTTCCTGATTTACCAGTTTCAGAAGAACCTTTACATAATTGTGAAACACTAGTGTCCATGGCTGAAAAGCCTCGAGACAATCTCCTGGACACTCCTTTAGAAAATCCTGATCTAGTTTTATTTACTGATGGTTCTTCTTTTATGAGGGATAGCATATGCTACACTGGACCTGCTGTAGTCACAGAATTTAACACTGTATGGTCAGCTTCACTGCCCTCAAATCTAAGTGCTCAAACCGTGGAACTCATAGCGCTAAAACATACGTGTATAATTGCCAAAGATAAAAAGGTAACAATTTATACAGATTCTTGATATGCATTTGGAATATGTCATGCAGTGGGTATGTTATGGCTCCAGAGAGGATTTTTAACCTCAGCTGGAAAATCTATAGCTAATGCAAAAATTATTAATGAAGTTCTTTCTGCTCTCCAGCTACCCAAAGCCCTAGCTGTAGTTCATTGCTCTGCCCATACAGGTGGCACTGACCCTGTCTCTAAGGGAAATGACCGAGCAGATACTGCTGCAAAGCTAGCAGCTACAGAAGGGCCTGAATTAATTTTAACATTAACAACCACTGATGATTCAAATTTATCACTTTCCTATGATGAGAAGGAAATAACAAAATGGAAGCAGAAATTTAAAGCTAAACAGATAAAAGGAGTATGGGTGTCCTCTGAAGGAAAACCCCTGCTCCTTAGACACTTCTATAGCCAAATTTGCCAATCTATTCATAAAAATGGTCAATTTGGTACCCAGGGCATCGTGGACTCTGTTAAGAGAGTATGGATAGCTCCTGGCATAACCACTATAGCCTCTAAAGTGTGTGCAGCTTGCCATACCTGCCAAGCATATAACCAACACGCCTTTCGTGGCAAGGCTTTTCGTGGGCGTCCATTGGCATACACACCTTTTGAGCACCTACAAATTGATTTCATAACAATGCCAAAGGCTGGACAATATAAATTTTGTCTAGTCAAAGTGGATCAACTGACCAGGTGGCTGGAAGCATTTCCTACTGCCCAAGCCACATCGGCCTTTGTTGCCAAGGTACTTTTAAAAGAAATCATTCCTCATTTTGGTCTTCCTGCATGTATTGAAGCAGACAGGGGGAGTCATTTTACTGATTCACTTTTATTTGAAATATATTCCTGTTTGGGGATAACTCCAAAATTCCACATACCATATCACCCCCAGACTCAGGCCAAGTTGAATGGATGAACAGAGAACTTAAAACCATGATCGGCAAATTATGTACTGAGACACACCTAAAATGGCCTGAAATTCTCCCTCTAGCTCTATTTTATCTTAGAAGCAGACCTAGGGGAGATCTGCACATCTCACCATATGAGATGCTTTTTGGACATCCTCCTATACAGGCTAAGCCTTTTTCTCCTGCATATACATCACTATTAGGAGGAGATACTTCTATTGCTTCCTATATACAAGAATTGCAACACAGACTGCATGAACTCCATAAATCTGGAACTGCAGTACAAGCAGGACCAATAGACTTTTCACTTCACGACCTGAACCCAGGAGACAAAGTGTATATAAAGAACTTCCAGCGCACTGGGGCAACCCAGCCTTCATGGGAAGTCCCATTTGAAATTTTATTAACTACCCCAACAGCTATAAAAATTGGAGAAAAGGACTCTTGGATTCATTGCTCACATGTGAAGAAAGCATCTTCTATTGAACCTGATTGACTGTTTCCTGTTACCTGCATTTGACATAACAGTTCATAGACGAATGGATGCTAATTTTGGAATCACATTGGTTTGTCTTGATTCTTTCCCTGAATTTATTTTAATTTTCTTATTAATTTTCCTATTATCTTTTAATAGAATAATTAATTTTTTCTTTTTCTCATTTTGTGTACTTAAATACATATAATCACTTAGTTTTTTATTATTTTTTGCAATGTTATAATTTTAATATATATGTATTTGCTGTAATATTACTGCTTACTCACAAGGCCTTAGACTTTGGGAACTTGCCATAATTACTATGATTACTGTGATTAATGATTCTGTCTGATTCCAGGATAAGGGAATACAAGAGCCATTAATAGTCCTAAGAAAGCACAAGGTCATGGAGACTGACCAACCAATCCCAATGAGATTGATGAAAACATCTGCACAGTGCCAAGGAGCACTAGGTCAAAGAGATCATATAAATACAAGTGGGATTGAGGTACTCCCACACTAACACTAAGGACTTGAACTCAGTGTAAGAATCGAAGTTGCGACGCTTAACATATGTTAAGACGTAGGACTCTTCGAACTACACTGACAGTCAGGTACTGCAGGTTGGCTATCATCTGGCTCACCCATATATTCCTGAGAATGAAAGGAATGACAGACACTTCCCTTGCATATAAATCTGGTCCTTTTTTCTCTCTTATAGAATGGCAACTTCCTGTAGTCTTAGCTGCAAATGGGTAAGTGCAGTATTACTGCATTATGTCCTACAAACTAGTAGGATGGAAATTATATAAATTGGACCCTAATACAAGGGCCTGTTATAAATTTATTTTGTTTATTCAAAAATTTTATATACATAGCTTTTGATATTTTGATTTTGATTTTAATGTTTTCTTTTTCCAAAGTTTCAATTTTCTTCTATTTGATTTTTTATATTTTTGTTTTTTCTTTTGAATTTACTCATACAACCCCATAACTCAACCATATATCTAAGGTGATCTGGGTATTTCTTTTTAAATACCTACATCCGGGGGGATTGTATTTTTATAAAATCCAAGATTTAATTGTATTTTTATTATATCTAAAATTTAATTTTTTGATTTTGTTCGAGAAAATTTCTCAGAGAAAAGAAACTTGCTGATTCCTTAATCCAGAGAATGAACTGTTTGCAGAGACATGCCTGAAGAATCTACATTTAATCAAGAGATCCAGAATGAACTTTGAGTTGCAATTAATTGAACTGATGGGTTCGTTGCATCAAGCGATTCAGAATGAACTTTTGGTACAACTGATTGGACTGATGGATTTTCAACAGCTACTTTAAATGTACATGTTATACCAATAGGGGACTGCCCCCAATTGGTTTCTTGTCAATGCACTTAGCAAACATTGGTTTTGCTTTCTTTCTTTTTCATTTCCACTCTTACCTCTAACTATTGTAGTTAGAAGACCTTTGTGGGTATAAGATGATTATGTAAAATGATCACTTGGGGTGACTAGGCACCCAATATGATGATCAGGGGGGATTGTGTAAATGAAATTAACTCTAGCCCATTCATAGTCAAAAATCTACTTACCCTAGGCATCTAGATTATATCATCCCCACCTCCTTCAAAAGGGGAGTGGAGATAAGTTAACCACACATGACAATAAGTATCAAATCAAGAACAAGGGACTTCCCTTTGGGCAGTCCAAGTCAGTGGAGAGGCTGCCATTTGTCCACTTGAATTAGAGGTGGCCCACAGGAAATGACGAGAGACGCTATCTCTTTAAATACGTGAGTTACAACCTGGTAGAGTGAGTTGAGGAGTGGAAGGAGTTGAGGAGTTCAGGAATTCTGGCTTTGGACTTGGTGCTGAAGATGCTCAGCTGAGACCTCAGAATGCTTCTACTCTGAATTGTCACGTGGGTAAGTTAGGCTGACTTCCTTGGCCTACCTTGGCATTTCCAAACTCTGCCTTAAGTAGGCTTATAGCCTCTCTGATTTCTAAAGTCTTGTGGCTTGTAGTTTAGTTTAATTAGCCTTTTAACCCTCTCTCTCCATCCAGGCCTCTACAGGCCTGGACTAGCCTCTCCCTCTCTCTATTTACCTACCTCTTACCTTCCTAATTGTAAATAAACTACCTTAAACTGGATGCTGACTTGGGTCTATTTTAATTATGGAATCAATCTGAATTGTTGATTCCTGG
>NC_058135.1:89064161-89258262 GCF_016433145.1 Gracilinanus agilis
TATATATATATATATATATATATATATATATATATATATATATAATCCCTGAATTTGGCATCAGGCATACTTGGACTAACCATTTACTAGCTGTAAAGAAGTCACTAAATCTCTGATGCAGTTCAGTTGGATGAGGCTTTCTTTTTTTTTGTGAGGAACTGGGAAATGCAGGCAGATATCACAGGAACAGCTGATGAATGTACATGAGGACCACTGCTGACTTCAGAGGAATTCTACAGACCCCTTTGTTTAGACCTACCCAAGATTTTTGAATTTGTAAGAGGCTCTTGGCCCCTTTGTCCAGGGCAGTTAGTTGAATCTGTAACCTAGCCTGTGGCAGGACTGACTCTTGATGGGTCACTTTTTGAGAGCAATTGCCAGTACATCTTCATTTTGGGGGCAAAACAAATATGGAGTATGTTTATTACTCTGACATTTAATAATTGTTACAACTGGTTCTACTTTCCTTTTGTTAACCTGGGAAAAAACATAGAACTACTAAAGTAGTCAACAAAAATAAAATCTTTAATCAGGAAAGAGATATGTCCAATAATTGGTTGTTATGTAGAGCCAGGTGCCAAGATACTACACAGAGTCAGAACCTTGGGGGTCTGGGGACAGGATCTCTGGAACAATACACCCTGAGAGATGATTCTCTGAAGAGTCACAGAACTTGGTGGGGGGGCTTTTATACCCTCTGGAGAACTTGGTACAGCAAATATGCATAGACAAGCTGCAAGCAAGCTGCAAAGAGGTTGCAGCCAACAGCTGGGGCATCAGGGAGAGTTCAACAACAATGAATACAATAGGAAAGGGTCAAGCCAAGAGCTGGGCTTCCTGAAAGAAAACTTTAATATGATGGGAGACAAATAAGGGTACTCAACATTTGACTATGTTTATGAATCCCACCCAAACTGGGGTCCCCAGACAGTTCAAGATCTATAGTTGAGTCCAAAAGAGATGTGCCTGGATTTTGAGTTCTCAGGGGTCAGTGGCAAACTTAAAACTTGCAGAAAACCCAGTTGACACTTTCTTATCCTTAGTTAAAATTATTCCCTTTCATATACTTCTATTTGGGCTAGACATGACAACAATTCCTAGGGCTTGACATCTGATCTACTTTTGCACAAACTGGTCCCCATCCCTACAAACTACTCCCTTCTTATCCACATGTTTTGAATTAATTTTACTTTAAGGCTCATATTATGTGCTAAATTATTCATAAAAATTTCTTGAATCATTATAGATGATCACTTTAGTTCTCTCCTCAATTTACTTAAAATTATATTCATCTGTGTATACATATGCTGGGTCTACTCAGTAGAATATCTCAGTTAACAAGTATTTATTAAGTGTTTACTAGGTGTCAGACACTGTGCTAAATGATACAAAAAAAGGGCAAATGATGGTTTCTGTTTTCAAGAAACTCAGAACCTAATGGGGAAGACAACTTGAAAGAAGCCATGTACACAAAAGATTTGTTATTGTTCAGTCTCTTCAGTCATGTTTGATTCTCCATAATTACATGTGAGATTTTCTTGACAAAGATATTGGAGTGGTTTGCCATTTCCTTTCCCAGTTCATTTTACAGATGAGAATACAAACATGATAAAGATATGAAATTTTAGATATAATCAACATAGGGAAAGCAGAAAAATTAAGAGGAATCATAAGAAGCTAAGTAAGGTTCTTGAAGGCAGAGATTATTTCAGTTTTCTCTGTATCACTTGAGCCTAGCATAATGCCTCCTTGAACATAATAGGAGCCTAAAAGAAGCAATGAATTTTTAAAAATTGAATTATATGAACACTTTAAAGCTACTAGCTTAGCCTTTGAGAACCTAGGGGGTCACTTCCACACCCACCAAGAGTCATATCAAAGTAGGACAATAGTGAAGAGTATACAGTCAAAAGAGGAAGAAAATTGCTATTATATATAAGAATTTTGAGAGGGCTAAATATGGATGGATATAGTCTAGAAAGTATAATTCATTTAGTTTTCAAAAAAGTCTTTGACAAAACTCCACACCAAAGGAGCAAAAAAAAAAGGTCATTAGAGGAAAAAAATTTAAATCACAAATTGGGACTTGGATTAAAAGAAACAAAGGATATGGATCAACAAAGTACTTTTCTGGCTGAAGAAGTATTAATGGGGGTCCCCCAGGGATCAACACTGAGATTTATTTAACATTTTTATTAATGATGTGAAAGAGGCATCAGAGAAGTGAAATCCCCCAGGATATAGATGAACTAAGCCTTTTCTGACAGTGAAATGCCACATCGATGGAAATGAACTCCAGGAAGATCTTGCAAAACTATATTATACTTCGGCAAAAAAGTAATGAACTTCAGTATGGGAAAGTGTGGTGGAAGGCATTGTTTGGGGAAATAATCAAAGCTACAGGATGGTGGCCTCTGAGCTATTATTAAAACCCTGGCACTGGTTAGGATTGCTATGGAAGTTAAAGAGTGTGGTAGCAGCTCTCCAATGGAAAGGAATTGCAGGGAAGCTGGAGGGCAGAGTTTGGCTGTGCACTGTTTAAAACACACACACACACACACACACACACACACACACACACACACACACACACACACAAATCCAACCTGCTTCCATTGTACAATGACTACCAATCATTAGAATTCTTTTTCATCATCTAAGCAGTGTGAAACTGTGAACTCCTTGAGATCAGGGCCCTTTTTTTAATCTTTTCTTTATATTTTCAGTGCTCAGTACAATGCCTGCCACAGAGCAGAAACTAAAGATATGCTTGTTTAAGTCACTCAGTACTAAATTCTTTATAATTGAACTTCAGACCTCAGTTCCTATTAATTCTACCAGACTTGATAGTTCAGTCTTGGTTTTGGCTTGACCCCTCCTATGGGACATCATTCTTATCTTGAATCATTTTAGCACCATGATAAGCAATGCTGTTTTTCATTTCATCAACCTCTACCATGACCAAAACCTACATCTATGGCCACCAAATTCTGTTTGCTACTATCAAATTTCTCCTCAAATTCTCACTCCTATGACCCACAGAAGAACATCATAGTTGAGACCTGTTTCCTAATACTAGAAAGCTTCACTCAATATGATAAGAACTCATTCCCATCTTCTGTGTGGTCATGATCTTTGTCTGATTCCTGAAAAGACTTTGGAAGGGTGAGTTGTAACCAGATAAAGTTAAAAGCTGACACATTTCTTGTTCACCCACAAATGATTAGCACCTACCTTATGGGATTGTTGTGAGGATCATATAAAATATTTATAAACTGCTTAGCACATTGTCAGACACATAGTAGCTTTTACAATAAAAGCTTATTCTCTTTCTATTCCTTTAACAATAGTTATGAGCTAGAAAAGTATCATAATAGCTTGGGTTCTGACCTCGGCATCTTTATTACCTCATTAGCTGAACTGTTCAACCTTCAGACTGCTAAGCCATTACTCCAGGGAAGGACCATGTAAGGAGCCCAATGTCAATTACCAGGTCAGCATCTAATCATTTTTCTGATGAAAAATCTCTCCAGATCTCTTTTATATCAGGAGTTCTTAAACTGAGATTCATGAACTTATTTCTTTCAAAACAGTATAACTATGTTTCAATAAACTCAGTTTCGGTAGAATCTTATGCATTTTATATTTATTTTATGTATTTAAAAACATGATTCTGAGAAGGGTCTATAGACTTTAACTGACTCTAAAAGGGGTCCTTTAAACACTGATCTAATTATTGGTGTGTTCTTATTCTTCAAATTTTCCTATATTCACTTTTATGTATAAAATTTCTCATTGAAATATAAGCTATTTGTGGGTGGGAGCAATTTTTTAAATTTAGAATATTTTTCTATGGTTACATGATTCATGATTTTCCCCTTCACTCCCCCCTCCCAGAGCTGATGAAAAATTTTACTCAGTTATACATATATTATTGTTCAAAACCTATTTCCATGTTATTCATGTTTGTAAGAGTGATCTTTTAATACCAAAACCCTAATTATATACACATCGAACCACGTTCGATGTTTTTCTTTCCTATGTTTTTCTTTCGTGTTTCTGCTCCTACAGTTCTTTGGATGTGAACAGCATTCTTTCTTATAAGTTCCTCTGCATTGTCCTGAATCGTTGCATTGCGTTTGGTAGAAAAGTCTATCACATTCGATTGTGCCATAACGTATCAGTCTCCATGTACAATGTTCTTCTGGTTCTGCTCCTTTTGCTCTACATTAATTTCTGGAGGTTTCCAGTTCACATGGAATTCCTCCAGTTCATTATGGTGGGAGCAATTTTTATTTTCACATTTTTTCCTCACACCTATTACAGTAACTTGTGTATAGCAGATAAAGTGTCATTTATTCAATTTCCATTGGAGAGTTTTCTTTGATCCAAACTCAACTTGAGTTCTGCTTTTCAATCTGGGGGTAGGATGAATATACAGGTTTTATGTCATTTCCAATAGCATGCCATTCCATAGAAGTAACAATTGAATCATTCACCTTTGCAAAGCAATCCAGATCCAAGCAAAGCATTATAGAATATTCCAATAATAAACTATCATTTCTGAATTTTCTGATAAAGCCTCTCAATTGAAGGCATGATCTTGTATTCATATCACAAAAAAGTCAGTCAGGGTATAAAGTATTAATGAAAAGGGGTATAGGCATTACATAACATATCATCTGCCTTAGAATGGATATCTTTTCTGGTTTGAAAATGGGATGTAAACATAAGAAAGAAGCAGCTCCAAGAATAGTCAGGATGAATGATCATGAGTGAGGGTAACCTGAAGGACAAAATAAAGATGATCTGACCAGGTTTTCTGCAATCCTGTATTGTCTTCATTTTAATGAGCCTGGAATTTTACTTGTATTTCTCATAGCTATATATCAAGAAATATATACTGAAGTGAAAAAAAAGGCCCCAAAAAGAATTGCTGAAAATAGCAATACTGAGAGGAAATATAATTTCATTTTATAAAATCATTAATGTGTAATAGAGTTAGAATGAAAATGGGCATTTTTGCCAGATTCCAGAATGCAGGAATTATTCTATCTCTCTTGAAACATGAAAGAAGATAAACGAAAATTCTATATTGCTTTGCATAATAGGTAGCAAGCTTACAGAATTATTTATATCAGCATGTGACAGAGGTTACATATATAAATAGGTTGAAACATTCAATAAGTTCCTGTTATGTGCATAGCATTATGCTAGGCATCAGGATAAGTTAGATAAGACATAATTTTTGTCCTCATGGAACTTACAGTTTAATAGAAGGATAAGGCACAAATACGAGCCAAGTATAATATAAATTTTTCATAATGCATACTGTATAAAAGATGGGCACCAGGGATGTTACAATATAAACTAAATGGTTGTGGGTACACACAGTGGGTTGTAGGAGAGACAGGACCAGGATAGGGAGACCAGAGTACACAGCTAAGCTGCTCCTGACTAACAAGAATGGCTGTTGGCCAACTGTCAGCCAGCTCACCACTAGGCCAGAGTCTTTGAAACTAGCAGGCAAGGTAAAAGGTTTTAACAGTTTTAATTATGAGATAGTAAAAGGATGGGATAGGGGTTTCTACACTAAAACCTAATGGGCAAAACCACAGGGCAGGGGGTAGGACTTAACTTTTCTAATACTAATTGACCTAGGCCAGGCTGGGCATAAAGGAGCTGTTCTGGAGTCTCTGGGGGGCTGCTTCAAACCTGATTCCAGCCAGGTTTGACCAGCACAGCTAAAGGGTCTGTGGGTGGCTTTGAGGGTTTCTTACGGTAATCTACAAATGATCTCAGGATGCCAAAAGCCAAGGTGGTCCAAGGTATCCAAGTAGAGCGAATGTGCTTGAGATGCTGTCCACCAGATCCCAAACTCCTCCTCCATGTGGTGCTGCTCTGTAGTTCTTGTCCACCTGCTAGATGCCACCAACACTCAGGATCCTAGGGAAATCAGGATGCAGGGTGTCCTTAACTCTGAGATCTCCCAAGGCTAACAACAGTTTGTGCCAACCACTAATGGAGTCTTTCTCAGAGCACAAGCCCCTACTCCCTGCTCCTTCATTCCATCTTGGAATGCTCCAGTCCTTCCTGGTAGGTCAACCTTAATTCTTAATTAATTACTAACTAATCTTCCTCACGACAATACATGTGAGAGAAACAAGGCAAAACATAAGTAAAATCCAAGAGAAGACTTCCTGGAGAAAGTGGTATTTGACTTTCATTTTCTAAAGAAGGTAACAATTAAATACACAAAGATGGGGAAGGGAAATATTCTAGACACAGAGAATAGTATGAGCAAATTCATGGAGGCAGAAAGCATAGTATATATTTAGACACAGAGAGTAGTCCAGTTTGGCTGGAATTCAGAGTTCATGGAATAAAACAATGTTAGATCATGCCTGGAAAGTTAATGTGGAGTTATATTAGAGGACCTATGGAATATCTTTTGGATTTCCCATTAAAGAACCTATGGAGGGATCATAGATAGGTAGATATAGGTAGGTGAATGAATAGGCAGGTAGGTAGGTAGGTATATAGACAGACAGAGAGATAGATAGATAGATAGATAGATAGATAGATAGATAGATAGATAGATAGAGAGTGAGAGAGTGAGAGAGAAAGTGAGGAGTTACAAGGAACTTTCTATGTTCCCTGTGTGTTAAGTACTGGGATATAATTATAAATAAACAAGACATTCCAAGATGCTTATATTCTAATAGAGGAAGATAGCATATAAGGAGCAGTAATAAATAAGAAAAAAGTACCCACTGGTGGGAAGAGATTAGAAAGAAAAATCCAGAGAGTGATTCAAGGTGTGAGTGAGGTGAAATGGTGATCTTAGTGAGGGATTCACTAATCAGAAAAGCAGGACATCAGGGAATAGATTTCTTTCATATAATAGTTGGTGAGCAGGAAAAGAAATCTGGAAGATGAGAACAAGGATGAGAGTGACAGGAAAAGAGTGTAAATATCTGTTAGTATTTGAGAAGGATCCATTAAGAATAGTTGGGCAGAGTAAACAGATCTATGCATAAAAGAAGATTATTCTGGCATAATATATGTTTAATTAAGTTGATAATACATACTTAATACTTATAGGTGAAATTGTAGAAGTCAATCAATTCTTTACTTGTCTGTTTCTTGAAATCAATCTCAGACTAAATATTACTCTAAATGGAAAATCTATTTAACCAAGAGTTGCTATTTGTACATTTTAATTCTAAATCATTATTCAGGTAATTGTTTTAAAATTTTTTCTTGTCACAAACATTACCATCCATGACATATGAAGCAAGAGGTGGTTGTTGTTTCATAGAATCAGACTAGACAGATGGGTTGTTTCATAATCAGGAGGACACCTTTTGAGTGATATATGACTCACAGAAGTCACTTCATTCCTCAATGTTCTAGACAACTGTTCAAGACTATAAACTAAATAGATGATAATCTGAATTGGTGTTCGTGAATTTATTTCACCTTGAGAATGAGTTGTGGTGGAAAATAATTAATTTATCTTAATTTAAGCTTACTTAATCTACTGCCATAGCACTGGACTGCCCAAAAAAGAGGTATTAACTATATGTAGAGGTTATTGAACCAATGAGTACTTGGTTGCTTTACAAGTTAATGAGAATTTCCTGGCCAGAAAAGATAAAAGTAATTTTTTCTTATTCTTCTGCAACCTGAGCTAGGAAAAATAAAGGAATGGTATAATTTGGGGCCCATGTAAAACAGAATCAATATATTATATTCTGGACTCAACCTACATACACTTAATATTAGATTGATATATAGCTTCTGTTGTGTGGTATGGGTTAAGTTGAGCCCTCATTTTCAATATCTTATGTAATCTTGTTCTTTTTGGACTACTTCAGGACTCTGGGCAACAATAACTAAGTTTCTTTTCTATATTAAGCAAGTTTATCAATTGCTAAACATTTATAGTATTGTTTTTTTTAATTTGCCTTGTGAAATTATAAAAGATCTTTCTTTTGTGTCTTTGCACCAACCTTATTATCTTTACAGATGTTAAGACATTTTCTAAGAGATTATGCAAAAGTAACTCCAGCATTACTATCTTACTTTTCTACTTTCCATAAGTATCACTGCTATTGAATTTAAAGGGAATTCCATCTGTGAAAAGAAGATTGACTAGAGTTGTAAAGAAAGCAGTTTTCATAAATCTTACTCTTTGTAGTAGAGATAATTTGAGATAAGAACAAATGCTGAGATATTTAAACCCGTGATATTCATTAGGCGCTTCATTCTGTTCATAGAATGAACAACTCTATAGATTGGATTTTGACTTCTTTCTGAGTTCTAAAGAACCAGAAGAGGTGTTTCTTCATGTGACAACAGAAGTAATTTTACTATATAATATATAAAAATTGTGTTCTTTTTTCAGAGCAAGTACAGTGGAATCCATTTGAAATATAGTTTTTGTGGTTTTATAGATATTAGGAGAAGGACTAGAATCAATCAATGAATCCACAAGAATCTATTACACCTAGCATTGTAGAGACAAAATATGGAGCCATCCCAACTCCAAAGGAGGCTATGTTTTCTTGGGGGAAACAATATGTATTTTCATAAATGTGCAGGGTAAATGGTGGGAATCAGAGAAAAGTTTTGTACTAAAGACATTCCTTGAGCTTCATCTTCAAGAAAGGGATTTTGTTAGGTGTCAATGAGGAATGTTGTACAACTCCTAGGAGCCTGGTGTTTAGGCCTACATATGCAATCAGCTCTTCTGTTTCCACAATGAAGATGTTGACTTCTATCTGCCCCAGCTGCTAAATATGTACATTCACATGGATGAAGATGTGGGGGATGCCATCAAGCCCTATATCTTGCATTGCTGCCACCAGAGTATTAATTTTCCCCTCCAGTATGCCCTGATACTCAGGGCTTATTCTTTGGACATGCACATCTCCACCCAACAACACTACAATGGGTCCAAGCTCTGAAAGCTGGTACTTTCAGATGAGCTGAGGCCAGGTCACTGAAAGATGGAACTTCCCTCCTTGAGCCCAGCTCTGGACACAGGGTTGTCCCCCTCTAAAAGGACTCACAAGCACTCCAAATTGGATGCCACTGCCAGCATCAGCATTAGCAGTAATTTGAAACATATGGCCAGCAACCTGAAAATGGAGGATGAAGAGGAGGATTCAGGAAATTAATGGACATTGTATTAAAGACTGAAAGATTTATAAAAAATAAACTGATAAAGACTTTGTTTAATGGAAATTTTCAAGAAGAGGATTAATCATGTAATTAGTGGACTAATGTTCAAAGGAATTTAGATAATGTAAATAGTATCATTACATATTCATATACATCCACAATTACACGTAACCATCAAGAACTTTAGAGAAAAAGAAAAAAGGAAAGAGAAGATTTCTTCAGGAACAACATGGGAAGAAAGGAGATCTGAAGTTTTGGTAGGTATCATACATCTGACAATAACATATTGCAACAGAACATAACAAAATAACTACATAACAAAAACATAAACAGGTTAGGATACATTGTTTCATTCATGGAATAAAACAATGTATAAATACTAACAAAATTAGAATTAGTTTAGGATAGATAATTACTAACAAAGGATCAAAGGATAGTTAATTGCTAACAACAAATAGCTAGTTACTTAGACTTAAACTAAAATACTAATAACATAGGTTTAGTTTTAGAAGAGTATATTGAGATATCCCTTTCTCACTATAATAAGATATAGTTATCTAGATTAGAATTAGAGATTAAGATAAGGTACTAATGTACATTACACTACAATACAACATACGTAATAAAAAATGCATTACGTGAAGAACATATGGCATAATACAGATCACAGATCACAAAATGATGTGAATAGATACGTAAATAGGTGTAGAGTATGTTATAGTTAGGGTTTTAAAATTGTATTATACACACACTATAATACAATGTATGTAATGTATATATGTATTATATATGTAACATTTGTAAATAGGTATACTTTATATGTAAATATTATGTGTACATGCATGTATATATAGCATACATGTATATATTGTATATATGCATTATATGTATATGTGTACGATTCTGAATGTCATTAACTAAGTTACATGCATAAAATTTATGTAAAAGTTTAGTTTTGTGTACTTAAGAATAAGATTTTTAAATTTTTATCAATTTAAATGTAATTCACATAAGTAAATTTAATGTTTTGGTTTAACTTTTAACATAAAAACTTTGTATTAATTGTATTGATTGTAAACTTTTAAAAATTTTTTGCATTATAATAGTTAACAGAATTTTCTGTATTAGTTTATAAGGGTTCTATTTTAATGTTTTGCATGGAGTTTGCGTTTATGTTTCTATATTTGATGTTACTTTTGTTGAAATTTTGTTTTGTATTTGTTAACTTTTTACTTTGAACTGTGAAACTGTTCATTGTATATTTCCTTTTACCTTTCCTTGAATTAAATGCCTAGAGTAAGATAGTGTTAGATAAGATAAAATAGAGTAAGAGTAGTTTGTTTATTATTTTGGGTTAGAAATTTAGTTAGTTGTTAGTGCACAAATACCAAATACTGTGTGGAACACTATTTTGGCTTTCAGCAAAGGGGGGGGAACAATTTTAGGGAAAATGTAGGCATTTATTCTCTCTTACCTCCATTCCCTGACCCTGTTCATTTATTAAACTTTTTTTTTAACAAAAGCTTCCTTAGTCTTTCTCTTTTCCCAGGTACTTGGTTGACACATTGTACCCACTGTGTTACTTTCCCTTGCTATTAACTTAGTTAGTAAAGAGCAGACTTTGCCAGGCAAAGCTGGCAGGAGCTGAAGATCCCAAACCTGGAATACTGGCAGAGGGGACTTTTTTCACAGAGACTCTGAGCTGACAGTTGTCTTTGGGAGTAGTTAGGTTTTTAGCAACTGTCTGGAGAGCCTATGGAGTTGTGGTATCTCTGAACTTGGGCAGTATCTACAAGATCTTATAGCAAGTCCAAGAAGTTTCAGGTTGAGATAGGAGTTTTATCTGTATGGTTGACATACAGATACATCCATCTCTCTGACTTCCCCAGTGGATTTATCTTGCTGTTTTTACATGTGTTCCTGGGACAAACTGATACATCTGGACAACAGCCAAAGGACAGCTTAGTGAGATACTCTTTATCCCCTGACTAGTCAACCATTGCACCCCAGGCTGTCTGCTGTAGGTTTAGTGGTAGAGTAACCATATCCATCCCTTTAGTCCCTGAATTGCTAATAGTCTTTAGAGACATTTATTCCCTCTTACCTCCATTCCCTGACCCTGTTCAGTTATTAAACCTTTTTTATACAAAAGCTTCCTTAGTCTTTCTCTTTTCCCAGTACTTGAGTGACACATTGTACCCACTGTGTTACTTTCCCTGGCTATTATTGGCTTTATTCTGTTATATGTTATCCCCAGCTAAATGATTTTACTTGTGGTTATTCTGTCAATTTGTCAGTTCTCTATAGTCAGCTGACACATCTAACTGACTATCCTCTTTCCCCACTGTAGTAAGGGACTCATTTTAACCCCTTTTCCATACTTTACTAACCCCTGCCCCCCCCCTTGTACTACAGGAAGGAATATATTTAGATATGGAGTACAGCCACTGTAAAAGCAGGGAGGTAAAAATGGAGTACCATTTGTGAAAAACAGGGAGAAAGTTAATTTGGTTGGACAAAAGAGTGCTGGAGGGACAGTAATACAAAAGCCCCAATTCAGCTTCCATTCAACCACTGAAGTGATTTTCCTAGAACTCAGGTCTGATCCTGTCACCTCTTTCCTACCTCTACTCATTAAAATCCAAATGCATTCTATTGCCTCTAAGATAAAATATAAAATCTTCTGTTTGGCTTCCAGAGCTTTTCATAATCTAGTCCCCTTTAACATTTTCAGCCTTCTTGTTCTTTACTCCCTGGCATGTACCCTTCTATACAGGGACACTGACCTCACAGCTATTGCACAAATAAGACACTACATCTCTTGAGACCTGGCACTTTCTCTGGTTATCTTTAATTACTGGAATACTCTCCTTCCTTATCCTTATCTTATCTGCTCTACTGGCTTCCTTTGTTTACTTTAAGTCCCAACTAAACTCCCATCTTCTACAGGAAGTCTTTTTCAATTTCTCTTAATACTAATGCCTAATATATTAAAATTGTTTCCTATTTATCCTGTATATTGCTTTTTCAGAAATATGTTTAGCAGTAGTTTCCCCATATAGGCTGTGAGCTCCTTGAGAACAGTTACTACTCAGCAAGGTGCCTGGAACACAGTAAAGACTTAATTAATTTATTGACCAACTGCCTTTTGAGTGATTGAATGGACTCTAATGTACATTAAATACCCTTCTTCCTTGGTTATCTGTGTAATATCAAGAGGTCTAGGGGAAGACTTCCAATGTATTGGGAGTATGTTTGGTCGAGGATTTATGGAATGACAGGATAAGAAGGGTTGGTTAGATTTAGGAGTGGGTTGGAATCAACTCAAACTGACTAGGAGAAGAGACTGTTAAGTTTTCAGTTTAAGCATTTATAATTAAGAATAGGCAAATGCCACAAATCAAGCTGTAATTTATTTTTATTTTGGTTGCCTACATTTAAGAAATGTTAGGGAGTTAATCTGGCTAGTGTAAGCTAAGTACTCCTCCCAACAAATAATCAAAGAAAGTGATGTGTATATCCAGGACTCCCAAAGTATTGTTCCCTTAGACTATAAATATTTGAGGTGCGATTATAGATAGGTATAAGTAGACCATTACCATCTTAAATATTGGAGAAATAATTTACCCCAGCAGTCCTGGATCCTTACTGTCCCTTTTCTACTGGCCTCTGGAAAAGTCAATCTTCTTGGGAGATGGAATGGGCAAGATTCTCTTCCTGGGTATACTTATAATAATAGGATACATTGCAATTTATCTATCCCTCTTTAAGAAAAGATTGACAAATGACTTGAATAACCTCGAGATTCATATGAGATTCACTTGGCCTCATCCTGTATAATGCATTTCCTGTCCTGTCCAATGCATTTCCTATCCAATCCAACCAATCTCTCCTACCACTCAACCAATTGCTGAACTACAAACTCATCTTGAAAGATGACTGGAAAATATCTCAAGTGACTGAGAAGAAGCTGGAGGAGAGTTTGAGAGAGCTCAAGGCTCATATAAAAATCATTGAGAAAAATTAAAAAAAAAAAACAGAGTAAGAAGATTTATCTCTCCATACTCCCTCATTATCAGAGTCAACTCAGTCACTGTCCCATCCTGCCCTATGCAATTCTGTTTCCCCTACTCAACCCATCCTTCCCACCACCTTCCCTGATCCATCTCCCCATACTCCCCCACCATCTAATCCTACCCAGCCTCCTTGCTCTCACCATAGGCATCCTCTCTCTTACTTTGCACAGTTTTTCCCTATCCATTACCTAAACCTACCCATCCCTTCCCTTGCCCCTACCTCCCATTCTTCCTCCCCTGCCCCAGCCCCTTCCTCTGCTCAATCCATTCTCCCTCCTTACCCTACCTCTCATCCCTCTGCCCCTCCCTGCCCACAACCCCTCCCTCTCAGTTTACCTACTACTTCTCCTCCCCTTACATATCCCATTGAAAACCAAACATCTAGCCTAGAGGCAGAAACCACAAATAATTCAGCCAATGGGGGCAGCTGGGTAGCTCAGTGTATTGAGAGCCAGGCCTAGAGACCGGAGGTCCTAGGTTCAAAGGTGGCCTCAGACACTTCCCAGCTGTGTGACCCTGGCAAGTCACTTGACCCCCATTGCCCACCCTTACCATTCTTCTACCTAAGAGCCAATACACAGAAGTTAAGGGTTTAAAAAATGTAAAAAAATAAACAAAATAAACAAAAATAAACAAAAATAATTCAGCTGAAACACAATTCCTCCCTGAAGTTAGTACCCATCTTTAATAAAAGTGGAGATATAGTTTCCCTTAGGCACCATACACCATTCACACCCCAGGATACTGATAGATTCAAACAAAAATTTCTTCCTTTGAAGATGAACCAATTGTGATTATTAAAAGCTAGAAAACATTTTTGGACATATGACACTGGATGGATTGATAGTGAAAATATGTTACAAACTTTTTTGACAGAAAGAGAGAAAAATAAAATCATCTCTCTTGTTAATCAGGCCCAAGAAAAGAGAGAAATTCATTGGCCACATGAGGACCCAAAATGGAATCCCAACAATGAACAAGATTACACAAAAATATGCCAGGCTAGAGAGGCATTATTAACAGCATAGCGATCTTGTTCTGAGAGACCAGGCTCTCAGTTTGAGAGTGTTAAGCATGAAGTTTGAGAGTCTTAAGCAAAAAAAAAAGAAAAAAGAAAAATCCCTCCCAATTTATGGATAGACTTATTAAGCTGGGAGGTAGATATATAGACCTGGATCTTTCCAGAGAAAGGGATGTCAGGCACATAAGAAGGCAGTTTATAGAAAACTGTTGTAAAGTGGTAAAAGATTATTTTAAAACCAACTGCCCAAACTGGTCGATTATGGACCTTGAAGAATTGAGGAGAGTAGCCATACATATATTTAACAGTCACCAGAAGAAAAATGAAGATGACAGTGAATCAATAGAGGAACTAAAGAAAAAGATTAAAATTTTAAGATAACAAATTGAAAAAGAAATAGCAAATCGAGCAGTAGCTACAGCCCCTTTGCAAGTATCTACAAATAAAACACCAAAGTGTTATTTATATGGAAAAAGAGGTCACTCAATGTTAAATTACAAAAACTGGAATCAGGTTTTCAATAACATGAATTTTAGGAATAATGGTAATTTCATAAATAACAATAATAATAATAGATATAACAACAATCATAATCATAATAAAAACAACTACAGAGATAATAATCTAACTGAGTCAAATTAAGACTCACAACAATATATTCAAAATGGGACTTGTCCTTGCTATACTCAAGGTGGGAATCCCCCTCAACATGGGGAACCCAAGAGGCATGACCAAAGGAATCTAGATAAATGATGGGTATTCTGGGGAAGGAACCTCAAAGAGTCTGGAGGTGAATTTTAAGTCTTTTCAGACTGTTCCTCTCCCAATAATGAAGAAGCTGCTGCAATGCAATTAAAAAAATTTTTTTTGCTCCTCCTATGACTGGGTCAGATATAAGACCATTGCAAAAGTCCAGAGACAATTTAGACACTGTTTTGGCTGACACATTGTATTCCTGAATTTCTTTATTATTACTGTCCTTTTTCTTTTTTAATAGAATATTTGATTTTCTCTTTCCTTGCTTCTTGTACTTAAAGTATACATAACCAATATTAATTAATATTTATTATCATTGTTATTGTATTTTATTATTATGTAATTATTAAAATGATTAATATTTTTTATTTTGCAATAGAATAAGTTTAAAATATCTATTTGCTCTAATATCAATACATACTCAAAAGCTTTAGACTATGGAAATCTGTCATTGATTGATAACTATTGTGGGACTGTAATCAATAATTGTGTCTGATTCCAGAAGGGATCACAAAAGAGCCATTATGCAGTGCCAAGCACAAGGTCAAGGAGACCAACTAATCCCAGTGGTATTGAGGAGAATACGCACCAAGACAGAAGACTTGTTTAGAGGTTCAAGGAAGTGGTTTGACAAGGTTTGATACTTCATTTTGAGTTAAAATCTAGTCCTTTTATCTCTCTTACAGTATGGCAAATTTTAGTAGTCTTGACTGCCACTGGGTAAGTACTATATTACTGCATTTGTCCTACAGACTTGTGGGACAGAAATCACTTTAATTGGACTCTGATTTAAGAACATGTTATGGAATTATTCTTTTTTGTTACTCAGAAATTTGTATATACATAGATTTTGATATTTTGGTTTTGATTTTGATTTTCTTTTCTCTCAAAGTTCAATTTTTTCTTCTACATGTTTTTCTTTTTCTTTTTTCATGATTTTGGTTTTTCTTTTGACACTTGACTCATATACCCCATAACTCAACTATATATCCTGAGTTGATCCAGTTGCTGGTCAACACCCTCCTCAGGGGGATTGTATAATTTATGTAAAATCCAAGATTTAAAATTTTTTTCAGAGAAATTTCAGGAAAAGAAGCTTGCTAACTCCTCAAAACAAGAAAGTGAACTGTTTGGAGAAAGTGCCATAAAGAAACCTACACTGCATCAGAAAATCCAGAGTGAACTTTGGGATGTAATTGATTGAAATGAAGGGGGTTGAACACATTTATTCTGAATATAAACTCATAACAAAGGGGAATGCCCCCTAATTGACTTTTTGTCAATGTGCCAAGCAAACATTGGTTTTGCTCTCTCTCTTTTATTTCCCTCTTCTCCCTAACTATTGTAGTTTCCTCTTAGAAAGTGCAATATTGTATGTACTTTTAGATAGATCTTTAGAGGTATAAGCTACTTATGTTAAGTGATTCATTGTGGAGACTAGTCTCCCAAGGAATCAAGAGGGGATTGTGAAGATAGGATTAACTCTCCCCTTGCCTACTTTTTAGCTAATCAAATGAAGAACTTAAAGTACCATTACTTGACACTAAGTAATAGAGTTCACAAGTTGCTTGCTAAAGTGGGTAAATGCTCAAGCACTGCCCTGCCCCTGGGAAGTGCTAGGTGTGAAGATGGGATTAACTCTCCCTTTCTTACTTTTAAATTTAATCAACTAAAAGCAAGATTCTCATACTTAACATTAAGTATGAGATGTCTACAAACCAGTTACTAAAGTGGTTTATACCTCCAGAAATGACTGACTGCCCCTGAGCAGTGCTAAGAAAATTTAAAACTGCAATCGGTCCCTTTAAATTGGAGGAAGGGACAGGAAATGGCATTAAAATAGGTATTTAAAAGAGACTGAAACTTCCTGTCTGGGGGTCTTCAGGCTGAATCTGGAGCTTGGAGGACCAGGGATTGTGGTAAGACTGCTCTTGAATCTTCTCCTTTTGGAGCCACTGCTAGGGTGAGTAGAAAACTGATTCCTTTCCTGGCTTCTGGAGATAGTTTCTGGAGAGGCCTTCCTGTCTTAGAGGAGGCCACATGGGTGTTCACCACTGGGCCCTGGGCTGAGGGTCCTCCTGGTGAGGCCTAATTAGCCCTGCCTAGGTTGAGCCAGGGGCCAGAGGAAATACTTAGGGTGTTAGGTTAGATATCTTACTCTACCCTCTTTCACATTTCCCTACTTTCACTCCTCCTCTCTTTTTGTAAATAAAGCAGCTAAGGAGTCATTTTGACTTGAGTTGTATTAATTATATTTTAAATAGGCAACCACATTCTCTTCCATTTAGTCCAACCATAAATTTAATCCCTACATAGGCCAATTGAAAGACTGTGATTAGTTCCTGTAAAGTGGGGAACAGGAAGTGATGTGGAAAAAGGATTATAAAAAGTCCTGAACTTCCTGTCCAAGGATCTTCTTCCCCTTTGGACTTATTCTCCTTTGGAATTCTTATTTGGAGACTCTGCATGGGTGAGCTGGACTGAAGGAAGAGAGAGACTCTTTCCCTGGATCCTGTGTTGTCTTGCTGGGTGACTAGCTGACCTTCCTTTCCTGATTTCTGGAGAGATTGGTTCTGGAGAGGGCTTCCTTTCCTGGAGGAGGCTGTGTTCACCCTTGCTGAAGTCACCACTGAGACTCCTGGCTTAAGAGGTTACCACGAATCCACATGGGGACAAGGGACATGGGGAATCCCCTGCGGGACTGAGCCTCAATTCACAGGAGAAGGGCTGGTAGGCTTGTTGAAATCTGTCTCTTTAGCTCCATTTTTCCACTTTCACTCTTTCTTCCTCTTTGTAAATAAAGCTACTAAAAGTCATTTTGACTTAAGCTAGTGATGGGCAAACTTCTTAAAGAGGGGGCCAAAGGAAAGGAAATGCTCATCTGTCAGTCTGTTTCTAAGGCAACTCTTTTGAAGTTTCATTGTATTGTATCCTACTCATTGTATTCGTCAGATTAGGAATAATGTCCTGAGGCCAGATAGAACATTTCAGGGGGCTGCATTAGGCCCCTGGCTGTAGTTGGCCCATGACTGACTTAAGCTATAATATTTTTAAATTGATGATGATATTACTTTATAACTTTCACATTAGCATAAAAATCTAAATTTTAAATTCTTATGATTGCAAATCATATTTATTCTTGCTATAATTAAGTTGACTTGTCTTTATACATACAGAGTACACATACACACACACACACACACACACACACACACAAATGTCATGTGGATTTGTTTTACTTAATTACATTTATTTGTTACAAAGGAAAGATTTTTGTGTGGAGGGAGAAGTAGAGTTATAGGTGTATAGAGTAGGTAGGAAATGATAATGTAAAAAAGGAAACATGAAGTACTAATGAAATATTTTAAAAATTCACGGAAAATGAGTAGAAGGAAGTTCATATGGCTCTAGACAAATATATTTTCTCAAAAAGCTATGCATAGAAACTCATGGTGGGGCAGCTGGGTAGCTCAGTGGATTGAGAGCCAGGCCTAGAGACAGGAGGTCCTGGGTTCAAACCTGGCCTCAGATACTTCCCAGCTGTGTGACCCTGGGCAAGTCACTTAACTCCCATTGCCTACCCTTACCACTCTTCTGCCTTGGAGCCAATACACAGATGGAAGGTAAGGGTTTAAAAAAAAATAGGGAACTCATGGTTTCATGTAAAGTCCTCATTTTTGTTCTTCGCATATGTAAATGTTCATATTTGATAAGGGTTTGTAATAAAAAAAAGATTCTTTCCAAGAACGGAATCCTTAATGGGGCTTTATTTGCTTCCATAGGAAAAAGTGCTTTTGGGTGCTGTATCTCTTCTCCTGTGAAAAATCAACCCCGTAATCTCCAAATAACATATAATTATTCAAGTAATTTCTGTTTATAACTATATCATAAATGACTTTTACAGTTGAGAGTCTTATTTTTTGTCTGTTACTTTAACATACCTATTATGTAATGATCTTCTTGACATATGTCACAGGAACAAGATATAGTTTGATTCATGTAAATGTATCGTTTAAAATTCTGATGGCTGTATCTCAGATAAATGGTAATATTTTAGGTTCCAAATTGTTACTATTTTTTTAAAACTCAGGTTTTTCTTTCCCTAACTGTATGAAGTATTACTTTTTAATTATTTGTTGTTGAGTATCTAGATTTGGCCCATGTTCTTTTTTCATCTATATATTTAAAGGTTACATTATACATAGAGAAGTCAGCCCATTATTATTGAGATAACTCATTTACACATTGGCTTACATTTTGCATTGTCATTTAACCAGAGACCTGTCCTCCTTCGACCTTTTAACCTCAGTCTATTACAGGTCCAATGGTAATTTCAGACAATCCTAATTATATATGTATACATATATATATATGTATATATATATATATATATCTTGAACTCTCATTCTAGAGTATATTTTCTATTTATAAATCATTCATGAGACATAAATCAAAAACCACTATTTAATTAAGATAGACTTATGATACAACTTATTAATAATAAGCAGGCAACTCAACCATTCTTCATCTTCCCTGCCCTATAATCATGCAAAGTAAGAGATAAAATCTTCTATGGAACCTAATGGAAAACTAATGGAGAGGTAGAAAAATTCTCTCTCCTATAGAAAAAGCAGGTCGTGTGTTATTTAATTTATGCTTTCTGAGGTCTGTAAGTAGAAAGAATAATTAGAATGAGAATTCAAGCCATACATATATAAATAATTAGGATTGCCCCAAACAAAACTCAAACCCATTTCTGACTTAGGAGGAAATCCACCCCAAGCATGTGAAGACTTCCCCTGGTAGAATGGGTGGATGAGAACAATTTGTTCCAAGGGCCATGAAAACTGCTGAAGTAGATGCTGTGGACCTTTTAGAGCTTGGTCAGACATCAAAGATGCCACAGTCATCCACTGCATCCTGGGTAATCACCAGTTGTTCTGAAGTTTGTTTTGCTATTGGATTTTGATGACCGATGACTTTATGCAGCTCTTCCACACTTAAATACAATTCACTCCCACATTAAGACATCATGCAATAAGGTCATTGGTCCTCTTTAAAAGAAAAGACTAACAAACAACTAAATGCCAGGCCCTTGTTAAACAATGAGGATAGGAATAAGAAAAAAGTCAGCCCCTGTCCTCAAGGAGCTTATTATCTAAAGGGTGAAGATAATACAGAAAAGGAAAATGTAAAGATATGACTGGAGGTGGGTTAGCCTGGTGTGATGTTCAAGGAGTCAATATCAAGAAGAATAGTTGATGAGATGGGCTTCAATAAAGGGAGGCATTGGGAGGAGATTATTGCTCCATCCTTTAGCCTTCTAATCAAAGGGGGAGGCAACTGAGAGTGCTAAGGAAGTATTGAGTATCAAAGTTGAACCAATATTCATAATGATGAGTGTCAAAACCAAGCTGAGCATCTGATAGGAAATGAAGAAATGTGAAATGTGAAATTCTACTGAAGAACCTCAAAGTTATGACACAGGAACTAAGTAACCACAAGCTAGTGACTTTCTAGCCAGGACTTTTTCGAGAACCCACGGTACAATGTAACTAGGCTCTGGGATTTGTATACATTCTGCATCTAGCTTAAAAGCCCATGCTTTCCTCACAATGGAGTCCTGGTTAATAAACCAGTTTCTGGTGGCTTGGAACCTAACTTGAGCTAGCAATAAAGTTCCTTTTGCCTTTACATTGTTGGTGTGAACTCATCCTTGCAATCGGTATCTGAACTGGACATAAACTACTTGTATTTATATTGCCAGCATTTAGAATAGAGTCTGGTGGGTGGTTTGTGGACCTCCTTTACTTAACTTAAGTATGGATGTCTTCACTTTTGGTTGATTAAATTTAAAAGTAAGAAAGGGAGAGTTAATCCCATCCTCACAAACACATATGTATAAATAAATTTAGTGGTAGGAGTTTCCCATTTCCAGTATATTTAAATCATAATCTAATGCAAAAGGATAGTATATTAACTAAAAGCTGCTGTATAAACTCTACAAATCTGATTTCTCAGAACCTCAGGTGAAAGAGACCTTAACAGCCATCTATTCCAATCCATATTTGTATAAGATTCCCCTCCATAATTTGCCCAGAAAGTACTTATCTAGGTTTTTTTTAAAAGACCTCCTCTGAGAGTAAACCCACTATGTAGTG
Source organism: Gracilinanus agilis (assembly GCF_016433145.1). NCBI lineage: Eukaryota > Metazoa > Chordata > Mammalia > Didelphimorphia > Didelphidae > Gracilinanus > Gracilinanus agilis. The sequence goes on from NC_058135.1 coordinate 89,085,365, forward strand.
TGACCTTACATACTACTTCATAATACCTCCACTGGTTAAAAAGGTTCTTCTTATGTGAAAACTGTTTTCCGCTTTTCAACTTTTGTCCCTTGATTCTATTTTTGTTGTCAGGGACCAAGTAGAAAAAGTCTTTATATGAATAAGGCATTGCAGCCAACATCAACAACAATTAAAAAAAAAGTGTGGGAATCCTTGGGAATCTTTCAGATATGAGTTTGACCAGATAATTTCTAAAATTCCATTCAATTCTGCAATTTTGACATCTTCTACATAAGAGTTCATTCAAATATTCAAAGACTGATATCATACCCTGGCTATGTCTCCTCACTGATGAATATCCCTATGGATTTGCTTGTTTGGTCTTAGGGATTGCAACTGTCTGGACTGTGGGATAGTGTATGAGAAGTGGTCAATCTGGGGATGTGGAACATTGGGTAAGGTGCCCCAATCCTACTTGCCCTCTATGTCAGCCTGACCAATCTGTACTTGACTTCCTGCCTCAGTTGTACTGGGCAGCAGGGATAGTGTAGAGAATAAATATCTGAGCTCTCCTGGGTGTCTTTAACCTCAGCAGACAATCTGGGAGAATGCTGGAAGGTTCATTAAATGACAGTGGGTGCTACTGTTCCTTTAAAATTATATAGTTGAGTTCCAAAGCAAACCTGTGATATGAAGAGCAGTTTCATGATAGGTCAAGAGATTTGTTACCAAAGGTTAGAGAATAGTTTGAGAATTGATAGTCTAGGTCATTAGGGTAGAGTAGCAGAACAAAATAACTTCTCTCAAGGTAATGGAGTGCAACCAGCTATAGTTTTTAAATCAATGCATTTCTGTTTCTATTTCTTCCCAGTCTTTGTGGTAGTTCTTGTAAGGTCATTCATCCAGTTCCACCAAATAGTTTAGTTTCTTGCTTCTTCCTTTTTCTACTTTCATTCATGCTTGGTTGACTTCTCTGTATAGTGGGTTATTAAAATACACTTCCTGAAAACATATTGAAATAAGGCCAGAGAGATGTGTACCTGTAATTTTTCATGTCTGGTTGGTTAATTGAGTACAAAGTAAAGGATTTAAGTCTCTTAGAGTTGTTGAATAGAGGTAAAAGGAGACAGTGAGTAATTACTCAACAATAGCGAAATGTAAGATTTATTATTTTGTCTTCTATTTTAGCACTTTTAGGGGCTCTAATCTTCTGCTGAACACACTGATTATAATAAAAATATACATATCCATATGTATATATACACACACATATATAATATGTACATCTATATGTGTGTATATATATATATATATATATGTATGTGTATGTATTTTGTTATTGTCATTCGATTGTGTCTGACTCTTCATGACCTCATTGACCACAGCACACCAGACCCTTTAACTGTCCTCTAGTATGTTCCAAACTCTGTCCAAGCTCATGTTTATTGCTTCCATGACACTATCTAGCCATCCCGTCCTCTGTGCCCCCTTCTCCTTTTCCCTTCAATCTTACCCAGCAATGGGTGTTTTCCAATGTCTATTTATACATGCGCATGTGTATTGTGTGTGAGTGTTTGCATATGTACACATATATTCTTTTTGCCATTTCCTTCACCAGCTTATTTTACAGAGGAGGAAACTGAGTCAAATAGAGTTAAGTGACTTACCCGGGATCACATAAATAGTAAATGTCTGAGATCAGATTTGAACAGGTTTTCTTGACTTTAGGTTTGATTGTTCTATCCATTGTGCAACCTAGCTGTCTTTTATTAAATACCTCTTATCTTAGTAAATACCAATTACTATTCTAGGTGCTAGAAATATAAAGACAAAAAAGAAAGAATTCTAATATTCAAGGACTTTTTCTTTATGAGGGAAATATGTATACATAATATATACAAGGTAGTTGGGTGGCAGGTGGGAAAAGCTGGGATTATCAGGAAAGGATTGTTGGGTAGAAATGATTGAAGTAAACAAAGGAAGAATTGGGAAGAGATGCTTGAGAGGACCCATACTGACTCAATAAATATGCTTCAGTAATGAATAACAAATGTTATATGGAAACAAACACTTGATAATTATATAAATTGAAAATTTGCAAGGTACTATACATGTCATCTTATTTGGTCCTCATAAGTCTGAAATATAGATGTTATTAATGCCATTTTACATTTGAGGAAACTAAGGCAAATCGAGGTTAAGGGACTTGCCTAGGGTTACACAGCTTAGTAAGTGATTAAGTTCATAATAGAATTCAGGTTATTCTGATTCCAAGTCTACACACTACCTGTTATGTAACCTAGACTTTATATAGATTCTCTTACCTGTTTTCAAATTCTGTATTATTTTATTAGATTTTTATATTTGTCTCTAAGCCTCATAGATGTCTGTACTTTACTCTCAGCTAGAATTTTTATCTTCCTGAAGTATTTCTGGTTCACAAACCAAAACCATTTCATGATTTCTTAAAAATCAATTGGAGGGGGGGAATTGATCTTTTGTGGAAAACTTGCATTTTCTATGCCTAAATTTTTACAATTACTGGCATTTTTTTGTGCGTGGAAAATCTGCAGAAGTACTATTTTATTCATATTAAATTATTTAAATAGGTTCCTACAAAGCCAAAATTTTCTTAGCCATGAAAAATAATAATGCTCCAGAGAACAGTCTTTTTTCATCCCAAAGTTCAAAGACTCATTATCTGTGTTCATTTAGACTAGTGATTCCCAAAGTGGGCACCACTGCCCCCTGGTGGGTGCAGCAGCAATCCAGAGGAGCAGTGATGGCCACAGGTGCATTTATCTTTTCTATTAATTGCTATTAAAATTTTCAAAAATTAATTTCCAGGGGGTTAACTAATATTTTTTCTGGAAAGGTGGTGGTAGGACAAAAAGTTTGGGAACCATTGATTTAGACTGACCTTAAAGTTGAGCAAATACAAAGTGAAGAAAAGATCAGCTTCACTAATACTATTTTTCCTCTGAGTTTGTTGTCACTCAGTATCTCATTTTATGACATTGGTAAGTATGAGAAGGGAGTTAAGAACTCTATGGGTTGGTAAAAATTCCTGGTGAGTTAAAATTCTTTTTGAACTCACCTGCTATGTCATATAATCAGAGAGAAATTTCATATCATATCTGACCTGTTATAAACTATTATAAATTGTAGGTGACATTTTTATTTGGTTGATTTTTTTTGTTGTTGTTCTGTTATTATTCCATATTCAAGAAAGAGAAGCAGGACTAGGTAATATGATATTTGTATTCATCATCTTAAAGGAAATCTTTCTGTAAAATACATTTGCAATATTTATGGAGACATCAAGCATCAGGAGTGAACAAGGCAAATGGTACATTTCCTTTGTTTCTGAATAAGTCTTGGAATTACTAATGATGACATAACACTTCAGAAGGGAAAAATAGAACTGACATGTAATTAAGATTAAGGACCAAATTGTGTTATCATCTCCACACCTTAAAATGTGTTAAGAGCAGTCTAACATATAATATTTAAAAAATAGACCAGTGATGATATTTGGTGTTCAAATTTTGAACTGGTTCATTCTTTTCTAACTTAGTCATATACTTTCTACTCTTTTCTCAATATTAGAGATAAGCCCCAAAATTGACTATAGTTTTTATGCTCTGATGTGCCTTCCATAAAAACCAAAACAATGTGGAAGAAAAAAGAGAAAAAAAAATTAAAATATCGAACCTGGACCTTGATAGACTTTATTAATTTGTCTTAGTTTCGTTTTTTGTTTTTTGGGGGGTTCTTGGATATTATATATATATATATATGAATGACTGATTATCTTCATATCCAGTTTAGATTTTTATTGTCCTACTTAATCCCTTTAGAAAAATTAATTTTTTATAGATGAATGCTTCAATTCTTACTTCTTTATAAGGGGCTTGATTGAAATATTTTCTTCTAGTTTAGGTCATAGCATGTGCTATCTATAGAAAGTATTGTGCAACTAGAGGTTGAAAGAATGATTAGTTTCTTCTAACTTCTCGACTCTAGACAGTGGCATCTATCAATCCTGGGAAACATGCTATTTTGCCACTAAACAAACAGAGCCTGCTTTGGCAAAAATCAGTTTATCATTCTGGGATGTTGTCTTGATAGGCCACAAAAATGACAAATGGTTATACTTGGTCCTTATTTTTCTAATCTTCTGATTTTGCATTTTAGTGTGATTATTTTTTTATTACTGTGAAGTTTTTTGAATCAAGTATTCCAGAAATAGAATATCAATTGAGTAGAAATGCCAACCTATTTAGCCCAGCAATCACCATCAATCATTTCTTTAATTCATGGCTGTGTTGTATAACTGAGATTTTAAAAAAAGAAACCCTCTTTGGAAAAGTTCTATCAGAAGAGACAAAGTATATATTAAGAAAAAGCCAAAGGCTTTAGTTCAAAAAGCACAATAATCATTTTCATTTAGAGTAAAATAGGTTAAATTTTGCCCTTAGAAATTTACTGCAAACTCCTAGAGTGTTCTTGGGATTTCCATGGTAATTGTTAGTGAGCATCTAAGGGCAAAAACATAGTGACATACAGTACCTATTATAACAATTGACTAAGTGCAACATGAAAAATGGCAGGGTGGAATTCCTGTAAGATACAGGGTCAAGCCTCACCCAGAATTCCAGGGGACACCCTTTTTGCAATGGCATTTGGTTATTCATTTAGTTATTTTAGATATTAGAAGTAATTATAAGCTTTGAGGGCAAGCTAGATATAAAGTCTGCCACTCCCTCTTGGGGGGTGGGGAGGGGCAATTTCTACCTTACAGTTCAGGGCTTCCCAAATCTTATGCAAATCCTAGGTACCCCTTCCTTGCCTACTCTTCCCTTCTTCTTTATCAGTAAAAACTTCATCTTTTAGTAGTTGTGCCTGACTATTATTTTGGGCATGCTCACAGCTACCATAAAGCTTGGTTCCTTTCAGTTGCCAGCTAAAGAAGTCAGATCCTTGTCTGTCCTTGATAACAACAAGGCATCAAGCTACTCTGTCCCTCAGTCAAACCTGTGGGGATTATAAATTGAGAAAGTGAACATCATTAGAAATTTGCCTAGCTGAACCTTGTCGGAAGATATCTGTCCTGCCTCCATTATCAACTGATTTCCAACTGCTTGGTGGGAGGGATGAAGAGTAAGGAGTAGCTACCCCTCCCTACTCACTCTAGCCTGTGTGGGAGGTGTGAGTCCTGCAGGTTTCTAGTTTCAGGCCATCTCTCCAGCTTCCTCAAATATCTCTGTTATTATCAATATAACACTAAGTCAAGATATTGACATTGCGGGGGCAGCTGGGTAGCTCAGTGGATTGAGAGCCAGGCCTAAAGATGGGAGGTCCTGGGTTCAAGTCTGACTTCAGACACTTCCCAGCTGTGTGACCCTGGGCAAGTCACTTGACCCCCATTGCCTACCCTTACCACTCTTCCACCTATAAGTCAATACACAGAAGTTAAGGGTTTAAAATAATAAAAAAAAATACTACTACAAGATATTGACATTGCATTTGCATTCCAAAAGAGAAGCTATTGGGAATGTCAAGCTTCAACAGAGACACAGTTTTACTTCCTGTGCTGGAGAAAGAATTCTAAAATGAACTCCTTATTAACAGTATTATAAAAATAATGTGTTTCGTAGCCCTATAGAATTCTCTGTGATGAAAAAGCAATTCAGTTGAGATGGCATAATACTGATGTTTTGAATAATACAAATTATTTTATAGAATTGGAGGGAGAAAGGTATAACATGACTGTTCACATGTCTGTGTACATGTGTGTGTGTACAATGGCCCATGGGGTATTATTTTGTTCAAAATAAGCATTTTAAGGTTAAAATATCCATCCTTTTATTGCCAAATGTATTTTTCCTCCTGGAAGGTTCTGAAATAACCTTCCTCCCTAAGATAGAAGAAAAGATTTGGAGATCACATCATCCGTCACAGTCAGCCATCTAACATCTACATCCATGTGCATAGCTGTTACTGATGACTTGGGTGAAGACATAGATGGTATACTTATCAAATTTGCTGAGGATAGGAAGTACAGAAATATCACTAACACATGGGAAGACAGAGTCAGGAACCCCAAAGATCTTGACAGGCAAGAACATTTGGCTAAAAAAAAATAAGTAGAAATTTCGAAGGGATAAATATTCTTATTAAAAAAAATAACTAGCATTAAAAACTAAGATGGGGAGGAATGGCTAAAAATAGTTTTTAAAAATTTTTTGGAGTTTTAGCTAACTGAACAAACTCAAATGAAGCAATCACAAGATATAGTAGCCAACAAAGTTCATTTTTAAGGTGTGTTTTTTTTTTCTTTTTGCTATTTTATGCTATTTTTATGCTACTTTAAGAGAGACTCAGTGTCTAGCATCATGGAGCTAATCATCTCATTCTAGCATTCTCAGGTCAGATCACATATAAAATATTAGTTAATTCTAGGCAATATATTAGGAAATAAATAGGACTCTTGGGAAATGTTTCTTAATTATGTAGATTTGCATCAATTTTCTGTATATTTTTCATGTCAGGCTTTTTTCAGAAATATTTGATGCAAAGATGTTCTTCAAATCTGTTTCTTTTCTTCTTCTTCTTTTGGCTGCATTGCTTTTATTCAAGCAAAAGTGTTTTAAGTTTTTAAACTCACAATTATCTATTTCTCTTCCCCTATTAGGATATAACTCTTTGAAGGAAGAGATCATTTTGCTTTTGTATTTATATCCCTGCTTTATAGTAGTGTTTAACACATAGTGAGTGTGCAAATTGTTCTTGTTTTCAGTGCATTCATAACCTTGAGGGTGTTAAAGAAGGATAAAAAAGATAATGAAGGACCTTGAAATGTTATATGAGGATCAGTTGAAAGAAATGAGAATGATACTTATCTTGAGGAGGAAAAGAATTAGTGGAATAAAATGATTATTTTAAAATATGTTAAAAGGTTTCCCACATGTGATGTGGGAAAAGACATTTGACTTATTTTGCTTACTACTAGTGGGCAGACCTAGGATAATTAGGCAGAAATTACAAAGGAATATATTGAGATTTCATATAAGGAAAAACTTCCTGACAAGTAGAATAATTAGCTTTTTTACAAGGTGCATTCATGTTAACAATGCCTTTACAAAAATATTTTCTCATTTGAACCTCACAGTAACTTTATAAGGGAGGTACTATTATTATTCCCATTTTGAAGAAAAGTAGTCTTAGTGGGGTTAAATAAGTTTTTTAGGATCACACAGCTAAATGACAAGTAGGATTTGAACTCAAACAATCCTAACTTCATGTATAGAACCCTGTCTAATAAGCTGACCTAAGAAGTAGTGGGTTCACACTCAGTAGAAAGCTTCAGGCAAAAGCTGGATGACACCTTGCTAGGTATGCAATTGAAGGAATTATTGTTTATTTTAAGGTTGTCTGGATGGTATCCTATGAGATCTTCATCTCTGAGATTCTGTCTTTCTAAAACTCTTCAGGAGTAGAGATGTCTCTTTGTAGCTTTTAAAGATGAAAGAAAGATTGTCATGAGATACATACGTCAATGAAACCAATACTTAGGAACACTGGGAGGGAGTTCAATCTGTAACAATAACCTTCATAAATTTTAGTCCTGATGTGGCTTGTCCAAGGCAAAAGCTCTTTTCTATAACCTACCTCACATGCCTGCACTTAGAGTGAAAAAACTCCCCTCAGAGAGGAATAACTTACTGGAAATGTTTGCCAGAATTACCTTCTGCTGACTGAAGAAAAAAAGATGGGCACAGCGAATTCATGCAGCTGCAGACTCACTCACTTTGTCTTCATAATTGTTCTGTATGAATCAATGGAAGAAGAAAGCCATTTCCCAATTTTGAAAATAAGATCACCTTTCTATTGTATTTTACAAGTTGCTTTCTTCCTGGTAATCTCCTGAGGTAGACAGATAGGTCTCTGGTGGTGGCAGGTTTTGTCCAGGACCTGTGATTTTCCAAGTATAGAGAGCTCTCAGTACGGAAGCACTTTTGATGGATAATTCTTGGCAACTTGCTGTAACTGAGAGCCACCTGTAGTATTGAGATGTGGTTACTTGTCCAGGGTCATACTCCTAGTGCATATTAGAGGTGGGACTTGAATCCAAGTCTTTCAGACTCAGAGAGATTATCCACTGTGCAACACTGCCTCTGGATAAGTATGGTCTCCATTTTATGAATGATAAAACTGATGCTCAGAGAAGTAATTATTCTGCTATCCCATAGTAAACAAGAGTTATATTAGCAATGAGCATAGGAGTGGAGGAGCTCACTTTTTTTTTTAAAATCCTTAACTTCCGTGTATTTGTTCTCAGCTGGAAGAGTGGTAAGGGTGGGCAATGGGAGTCAAGTGACTTGCCCAGAGTCACACAGCTGGGAAGTGTCTGAGGCTGGATTTGAACCTAGGACCTCCTGTCTCTAGGTCTAACTCTCAATCCACCGAGCTACCTAGCTGCCCTGAGGAGCTCACTTTTGTCTGTGCATGGAGGGTAACATCAGGGGCTTAGTACATAAAATAAGATAGTGAAAAGGGAAGGGGGAAGAGAACAAGTTTTTATTAATGGTATATTATATGCCAGGCACTTTGCTAAGCATTTTAAAAATATTACCTCATTTGATTCTCATGACAACTTTATGAGATGGGTGCTTATTATTATCTCCATTTTATAGGTGAAAAAACTGAGGTGAATAGTGACTTACTCAGATAGATATATCTGAGGCTAGATTTGAATTCTGTTATTCCAAGCCCAGTGCTTTATTCATTATACCACTTAAAGGCATTCTGGCCTCTTAGCTCTATCTAATCAAGCTCTTGATTATTGATGATGTGGAGGTCATCCACCATATCCTGGGCCATTGCCAGTTGTCTTTTCTTGTCTTTTGACCTGCTACTGGATTTATATGCCTCTGGAAGAGAAAGTAAAGTTGATGACTTTGCGCAACTCTACCTCACTCAAATCCATCTTATGTGCAACTCACCCTCCTAAGATCACTGGTCTTCTTTGAAAATGAAGGATGACAAGACATCTTTGAGGGACTTATGAAAAAGAATGCTATTCACATCTAGAGAAAGAACTGTGGGAGTAGAAACACAGAAGAAAAACAACTACTTGATCACATGGGTCAATGGGGATATAATTGGGGATGTAGACTCTAAGTGATCACCCTAGTGTGAATATCAATAATATGGAAATAGATCTTGATCAATGACACATGTAAAAACCAGTGGAATTGTACACTGGCTATGGGAGAGTCGGTGGGAAGAGAGGAGGGAAAGAACATGAATCATGGAATCATGGGAAAATTCTCTTAATTAATCAATTAAATAAAATTAAAAAAAGAAATGAAGAATGAATAATAAGGTATTGATTTATCATGAACAGACCAGTTTGATTCTTGCAAGAACTGAAGTGTGGTTTATGACAATGGGGAACTAGTTTGCCAAATAAAAGAGTGTCTTGGTCATGGTCATTTAGGGTTCTCCCATTATATCTTCTTTGAAAATTGCATTTGTGGTCCTACTCAAGGAAGAACTATCTTTCCCAAGCTTCTGTGGTATTTCTGTTTCATAGGGGATAGAGATACTGAATTTTTGGGGGATCTAGGACATAGGATGTATCCTAAAAGGAATCCAAGTAGTCTACTATTACTACAGTCTACTATTTTAGCCCCAGAATTATTTATTTGTCAATGCCAATCATAGAGATTAGATGCATGGCCCCTGGACTTATTTTATTGGATATATCAGATCCTTGCTTTTAAGTCTCCTAAATAATATATTAAATTGTCTTTAGAGAATTAATAAAAAAATAAAACAGACCTACTCTTATGTGCCCAAAAGTAACCTGGACAAATATAGCTCAGATTTCTGAACTCAGAATTAGACTTTTAGAATTGGAAGGGACTTTGGTGACTATCTAGGGGAACTCTTTTCCTTTTATGTGTAATAGAGGATATCTAATAGAGTTCAATAGTGGCCAAGTCCTTTGTGCATGCATAGTGGGCTCTACCTTCCAATCTACCCACATAAGGAAAGGTGTTTCCAATTTTTGGGGGTGGGTGGGGGTAGTTGTCTTTATACATTTGTTCTTACTATATCTTCACAATAAATATATTATTGTAAAAGCTAATAGTGTTGTACCTGAATTTTCTGGCCAAGATTCGGTTGTGTCCAGAGGAATCACACTGACAATGCAATATGTAAGAAGAGGCTCATTTCTTTACTAGCAATAGCTAGGGTCCATAAGCAGAGAGAGGCACGCCTGGCTGACCCCTTGGAATTCTTAGCCAAGGGTTTTTATGGGGTTTCTGGAGCAGTGGGGGCCTGGGAACAGTCATCAAAGGGGGATATTAAGGGTCAGGGGGTCAGGAAGCATCTGGCAACCATCCATCAAAGGATTGTCAGGGTCAGGGGGTCAGGAAGCATTTGGCAAAAGGGTAAATATTCGATAAGGAGGGAAACATTCATCTGGGAGGTAAATATTCCTCAAGGAGGTAAACATTCCTCAGGGAGGTGATAAGATAGCTTTATGCTGGAAAACATTTTTGGGGCTGGGTGTTTCAGGAGATTGAACAAGGTGGGGGCCAGGAAGCAGCTTGCCCAGGAAGCAGCTTACTGAAAAGGCTGAATTTTAAGTCCAACAATAGGTGTTAATTGCTAACCAAAAATATCAAGGAGGGATCAACTAGTTAAATAATAATGAGGTAATACTAACTGGCACTGGCAAAGTGTATCTGAATAATAATCACTGCCTATTGATGTTGGAGGGAATATATTTCAATTGGAGCTTAAATCTCACAGGAAAAGAATGGTGATGTAGCCAAACTTAGGAACCTGTGCAAGCTTAACTGTGGTTGGGAGAGTGAACTCTCAAGTTTATATATATGTGATATATAAATAGGCAGCTAGTTGGCACAATGGATATAGAGTGCTGGGCTTAGAATCAGGAAAACTCATCTTCCTGAGTTCAAATCTGGCTTCAGGAATTTACTATCTATGTGGCCTTGGCTAAGTCTCTTAACTCTGTTTGCCTCAGTTTCTTTATCTGTAAAATGAGCTGGAGAAGGAAATGGCAAGCCGCTCTAGTATTATTGCCAAAAAAACCTGAAATAGGGTCACAAAGTCAAAGAGAAGTAAAAAGCAGCTGAACATCAATATACAGACAGTTACTTGCCATGTAATAAGTGAATGGCAAATCTGGGAGATGTACCTAGATCTCCTGACATTTGGCTTTTTTTCTTTTTCTCATCACACAATACAGACATCCAGGACTTACTTACTTACGAGTACTACTTCACACAAAGGAATCCAAGTAAGGGAACAAAGCTCAGCAGAACCATAGAGAACTTGTCTCCTAAGAGAGTCTACGTTGTCAAGTAGAAAATGTAATACCTAAATAAATGTAGGACTGCTAACATTTGTACCTTATCAAAGGACAGGGCCAAATACTTGGCTAGCAGCCTTCTTTGGTACTTAAATATAAAAATGAAGACAAACTTAGTTTTCCATGTATTGCTATAATAGAAATTTTGCAAAAAGACATATGAAGCCTTAAAACTGGCTATCATCATTGGACAGGAGGTTGATCAGCTGATACTTGAGAAGGAAAAGATAAGTGTGGATTAGGATAAGAGATTGGAATTGAGATAAAAAAGTGGATTGCAAATGTTTATAGCTTTGGAACCAAGATTCTTCTCAATGAATTCCAGGTATAGTGCAAATGAAATATAGAATTGGGACAAGAAAAAGGAAAGATTAACATTGAATAAGCAATTTTGTGGTTCTTGGTCCTTGTATTTTATCATTTTTTTGTTCATGAAGAAATAGAAAACAAGATAGGTAAGGCCACAAGTTCTCTGGAGTCCATTTCTTTCCTAAAATGCATGTAGATGGACAATAGGGCCAGAGGGAACCAAGGGAATTGTTTGCTTTGGATTTAGAGGGTCAAAGCTTCTATGAATTTTTCTTTTCCTTCTTTCCTTCCTTTCTTCCTCCCTCCCTCTCTCCCTCCCTTTCTTCCTCCCTCCCTCTCTCCCTCCCTTCCTTTTTTCTTTCTTTCTTTCTTTCTAAGGGCTCTAGCTCACTTGCCTGGGGCAATAGTTTTTGTCTTTATAGAAACAAACTCTTAATTCTGTAAGTTAGCTGGGGAGCAGCACTCTGAGGCCATGGCCAGAACTTCCCATTTCCTTGTTTTTCCCAATTTACTGAATATTTCCAGAATATTCCTGTTGGGCAAGATTGGACATCCCAGTCCGAGGAGCTCTCTGCCTCCTATTCTGTGGTCCATATCTATCCTAATTCCTAGGAAGACAATTGCAGAGAAGACAGCACAAAATGGTGATGTGTTGTGGGGGTGGAAAGAGGAAAGGAGCAAGGAGAGAAAAACAACTAACAGTCTAAGAGATTGAACGGAGAAGATTATTGCCCTGTTCACCTAATAAATGCTTGTTGAATTAAATTGCCTACAGAACAGAACCCAGCATGTTCCTGGAGGCAGATGGAGTAGCATATTCTGAATGCTGGATAAAAAAATTAGAAAGGAAAGCTAGGAGATTCAGTTCAGTTCAACAATATGCACCCATTACAGCAGATACTATGAGCAAGCACTAGCATTAGGTGCCTAAGAACTCAAAGACAAAATCCCTGACCTCAAGGAATTTATATTTTAAAATGCTGACAAAGATAAGTAAACATTAAGTAATTTTAGAAAGTGTAGAAAGGAGAGAGGGAGAGAAGTGATAGAGAAGCAGGAAAATAGAAAGGAATGGGGAGGAGAGATTGAGAAGGAGGAAAGGAAGGAGGAAGAAGGGAGAGAAGGAAGGAGAGGAAGAGACAGGAGAAACAGGGAGAGACAGAGATAGAGAGAAAAACAGAGAGATACTCCCAAGTCAAGAGACAGATACAGAGAGTTTGAGAGATTTAGAGTGTACTAACCAGAATAATAGGGAAACCAGGAAAAGCTATCCATTAGCAAGACTGATAGGATGCTAGCCAGGTGACTCTCATATGGCTCTATTTGTTTCCTGCCTAGGGCCATGATAGATTCTAGAACCCAAGGACTAAGTAAACACAGCTAATATAGTCAGAAGGATGCTGGGGAAGGAGACTAGGATGTCTATTACACTTTTCTAGCTAACAAAAAACTAGTTGATATAGGGGAAATTAAACTTTTATACAGATAAAATGTAGCATATGAAAATGCTCCTCTGACATGAAGACCCTTACGAAGCCATTTAAAAATTGTTTTGGTAATCAGCATTTGGTCCAATAAAAATATAGTCATCATCGCTAAAACATGTCTTTTTAATTATCTTATTTTAATAACAAATTATATAATATATATAATAAATAATAACACATGAGTTTTCCAAAGTTATATAATCCACATTTTCTCCCTCTCTTCTTCCTCCCCTCCTCCCAGAGCTAGCAAGCAATTCAAGATTCAATCTGGGTTATATGTATATTATCATACAAAACATGTTTCCATAGTATTCATTTTTGTAAGTGAATAATCTTATAAACCCAAAGTCCTAAAATATATACCCAAATAAATGAGTGATACATCATATACTTCCATCTGAATGATTACTCCAACAGTTCTTTCCCTGAAAATAGCATTCTTTGTCATAAGCCCCTCAGAATAATTCCGGATCATTGTATTGCTGTTGGTAGCAAAGTCTATATCATTTGATTATTCTACAATATTGCTGTTACCATGTACAATGTAAAATATATATTTTTGTAAGTAAATAGCCACACTGGAAAAAACAACATTGATTATCAGTTGTACTACTGATTAATATAAGTTCAATTTTCCATGGATTGGGAGTAATTTATGTCTATTTATATCCAAATCAATATGATATATTTGTCTACATCCATAAGATGGGCATTTTGTTTATGACAGATATTTTGTGTTTTGTTGTGGAAATATGACACAAAGTAAAACATACACAGGAAGAATGAATAAACATAACTTTGTCTCATTTTTTCTTTATTTAGCAGTTTTTTTGTCGATATAATTTTTTAACATTCATTTTTTGATATTTAGTAATCCATGTTCTCCTTCTTCCTCCCATCCTCCCCCTCCCTAAGAAGGCAAGTAATATGATATAGATTGTACATATATTATCATTTAATACATATTTCCATGTTCATTTCATCATGTTGTGAAAAAAGATAAATATCAATTACACTAGAGGAAAATTTATAGCGGAAGCAGAATAAAGAATGGTGTGTATCAGTCCGCATTTGGATTCTGTCTATTCTTTCTATGGTAGTGGTGTAGAAGTTTCAGAAAGTGTAGACCCCACTAGCCCATGCCCCTCTTGCTATTAAGTAATCAATCACCCTCTGTTCATTAACAAGTTCTTGCTTACTGAGTCTTTTTTGGCCTTTCCCTGTCCCATCCTAATCAACCTTTTCCAGGTGACTGCCTTTTGCTAACTTGCCAAGCATGTGCCCCACGAGCCCTTCTTTCTGAAGTTATCTTGGAATGTATCAGGATGATTCCAGCCATGCAACCTTGAAGGTATCAGCACAGACCACAGGTTGTTACAGTCAGGCTTCAGTCAGGGAGTTAAGGAATTCTTCTAATTCTGTGAAGCTTTGTTTGATTGATTTACCCTCCAATACTTCTCATTTTCCATTTTTTTGATTGTTAGTCAATCTGACTGATACTATCAGTGGTACCCTAGAGTTGTTTTAACTTGTATTTCTCTAATCAGTAGTGATTTGGAGCATTTTTTTTTCATATCACTAAAATAACTTTAATTTCATCTGAGAATTGCCTGTTCATATACTTTGATAATTTGTCAATTAATAAATCTTTTGAATTCTTATAAATTTGATTCAATTCTCTTTATACATGAGAAATTAAGCCTTTGTCAGAGAGACTTGATATAAAGTTTTTTTTTCCCCAGACGTTGTTGTTTGCCTTTTAATCTTGGTTGTATTGTTTTTGTTTGTGAAGAAATTTTTTTAATTTATTGCTATCAAAGATATCTATTTTACATCTTGTCCGGGTCCAGCCGGACACAACCGAGGGGTCCGGGGAAACGGCAACCTAAGAACCCATAGGGGAAGAAGAGGGGAGACCTCGCGTGCAAGACAGAGTCGTTTGGATGGATGCAAGGCTCGTTTATTGCAGATCTATGACAAGAATATATAGGCTGAGGGCAGAAGGGGGTCTGCAGATACTAAGGGGAAAGGAATGCGGAAAGGGAGCATAGAAAATCTCTGGTGGCCTCTTACTGTCTCCAAGCATGGCTGGGCCTATGATCAATATCTTATCTTAGAAGAGTGAATGATATCTATTCTTAGAAGAGTGACTATCTTATCTTAAAGTCTTGGTCCCTAACAACATCTCATATTGTTCTCTATGTCTTTTGACTTAAATTCTTCCCTTATCCATAGGTCTGACAGGTAAACTATATTGTGCTTTCTTAATATGTTTATGATATCACCTGATTTCTAAATCATGTATCTATTTTGACTTTACTTTGGTATATGTGTAAGAGGTATTGGTCTATGCCTAATTTCTTCCATCCTGTCTTCCAGTTTTCCCAGCAGTTTTTGTCAAATATTGAGTTCTTCTTCCCAAATCTAGCATTTTTGTGTTTTTGAAACACTAGGTTACTATGGTCATTTACCATTGGGTGTTAAGTGCCTAATCTATTCCATTGCTCCTCCATTCTATTTCTTAGCCAGTACCAGATTGTTTTAATGTTTGCTACTTTAAAATACAGTTTGAAATCTGGTACTTTAATTAGCAGCTAAAAAACCTCACAGGACCCTATATTCTGATATAGTTACCAGTTTGAAGGCTTTTGTCAGTAGTTGGTTTAATAGTTAGATATGGCATTGGTTTTTGTCTAAGTCAAGAATATGCCTGTCATATTGATATGGGGGTACAGGTTTCCTCTTAGACACTCCAAATTCCAGAAGTGTTCTAGGTCAAAGGAGACACAGGAAATTCCTTTCTGCTGGCTGAAAGGAATATCTCCCCTTGGACTTTCCCTTAGATCTTCAATTAACATATATATGCCCCTCCCAGTTCCACTCAAAGAAGCTTTGGGTGGTAACTAATCTAATCATCCCTTGAGTTCCACAGATCATCTCTTAAAGCCCCAACCTCATTCCTGATTTACCCCATGTCCCATTTCTTATCCTGTAACCCCTGCTGTCAAAGGGGTATAAAAACCTCAGACCCCATCTCCTCAGGGAGGCAGTGTGCCACCTGGACACTGTCTCCTGGCCATTCAACATGGCTTCCAAATTAATAAATTTCTCCTTTTATATTTTAAGCTAAGTTTTGGAGTCTTGCATTCTTGCAAAGGGCAATCTGCCCCAAACCTGGGGTTTTATCTCAAAATCTCTCCCACAACAATGTGAAATTACTTACAAGTCTTTGAGGAATGAAAAAACTTGCTTAATAACTATCATATTTTCCTTTATTTGTCATACATAATAAACTGCTGGCTGTGTTCCTTTAAATACACAGTTTTATTAAATATTGGGCTTTTTTTAGATTATTCTTAAATCAAGATTTGTATGCCTCTTTAGCAAGACATGAACTAATATTAGTCTGGAAATGGCTCTCTGATTAGACAGTACTTCTTGGACTAAACTGGAAAGTTTTCATAATTTCAAGATAGAATTATGGGTAATCAAATTTGGTAGTCACCTGCCAAGTATGACCCAAGGATTTTCTAGGGAGTACTCCCTGACCCGAACTATTTCCCATAACCAATCAAGTATCCCAGTACTTCAAATTACACTATTTTTACCTTTCCACAAGTATTATTATCTCTACATACTCTTGGAAGGGAAGGAGAAGGTAACCAAGGAGCCAACATGAATCACCTTAGTGTAAATTGATTCATTATATTCTTTTCTCAAGCAAAGGAGCTAAGACATTTGTAGTAATTGATAAGAAAAGGAGAAAGCACTGGAAGAGGAGAGAATTTTCTCAGAGAAGAAATATAGAAAAATGAGGAAAAAAAAATACCTGTGTGGAATGACCTTGGGAAACCCAAAAGGGTAAGGACATGAGTGGGCAAAATGTTGGTTCTTTTCAGGAAGCTGCTCACAAAAAACCAGGACCACATTTCCTAGGTGAGTAACTGTGAACTGTCAGATTTTTAGCATAACCTTGCTTTAAATCCTCTTTTTCACTCACTTCATATGTCTAATTCCTTAGTTAGATCATGCTACTCCATACTTTCCTGGATGTCTGCCCCCACAGAATAGAGTTGAACTGAGTGAGGCACTGAGAAGCAGAGTCTGAGGCACAAGCTGTTCATTCTTAGCAGAATCGCATGCATGCAGAGCTTTGTTCCTAAGAAAGGGGCTGATAGGCTGCAGGGGGTGTGTAGCTTTTATTTCTTAAAACCACATAGCTTAGGGGCAGAAGTATAACAGTCAATTCCAGGAATAGGGAATCGGGACTCTCCAGAAACAGGCTCTCAGTGGGTTGTTTCACAATAACAGTTGCTTTATCTTGAAGTCCTTGAAGAAGCTCTCTCTAGTCTAGATTCATCTGGAGGTTGCTGTTTCTCAAGTAGCTGTTATTTCTCTAGTTTAGCTATATTTGCAAAGCATTGTTGTTATTGTCACGGTTCTATAGGATCAGGGACCCGTAGAAGAATGGAAGTTTGAGAAAATCCAAGTGATTATTATAGGCACCATTCTGTTCATTTTCACAATCCATTTATCTTATTTTGAAAACTGAAGTGGCCATGTTAAAATAATTGCACACTTAGTATTGGGTGGTAAGAAATGATGAGGAGGACAGTTTTAGAGAAACTTGAGAAGACTTGTATGAACTAATAGGAATGAAGTGAGCAGGGGCAGGAGAAAAAAGTCTACGTTAACAACAATATTGTAAAGAAAAAGCAGCTTTGAAAGACCTCGGAACTCTGATGAACACAATGCCCAATCACAATTCCAGAAGATGTGTAATGAAACTTGGGGTAGCTAGATGATGCAGAGGTAGATATAGTCACTGGCCTGGGAATCAGGAACATTCATATTCATATGTTCAGATCCAATCTCAGATACTTACTAGCTGGGTCACTCTGGACAAATCACTTAACCCCATTTACCTTAGTTCCTCATCTATTAAAAGGACCTGGAGAAGAAAGCAAAATCCTTCAGGATCTTTGCCCAAGAAAACCTGAAAATAGGTTTATGAAGAGTAGAATATGACTGAAATGTCAATCTGAAAAAAAAAACTCATGACTTGTAGCCTAGTTTTCTTAGAACAAGTCTTTAACCAGGACAAGAATGATGATGAAACATGATCAGATCATAATCAGAAACACCATACAGAGCCAACCAACCTGGGCCAATCACATTTCAGGAAAAACTCACAGTAATGTAATTATTGGAAACATAGTGGAAAA
Organism: Gracilinanus agilis; assembly: GCF_016433145.1. NCBI lineage: Eukaryota > Metazoa > Chordata > Mammalia > Didelphimorphia > Didelphidae > Gracilinanus > Gracilinanus agilis. The sequence continues at coordinate 89,103,778 of NC_058135.1, forward strand.
TCTTCAAATCTCCCCCTTTTGGGAGCCCCTTATGCTCTAAGGACTGGCGTTGCAAGGCTGACATAGCCAGAAGCTTGCTACTGATAGCCCTTCCTTCCCCTGCACCTGCTGGAACTTCTGAAAAAAACAAGTTGGTTCTACTTCATAGGGCACTGTTACTTCCCATGCTATGACCTAACAAATCCATAATGGAAGTCTGTCCTTGCTTATGTTCTGTTAACTTAGAAAAAACACAGAACTATGAAATAGTCAGAAAAGCCACTCTTTAATTAAGGGAAAGGGGGAACAGGGCTGATTAAGCCTCCACTCAGAGCCTCATGCCACATGCCTTATGCAGAGTCAAGGATTAAAAGCTGCTTGCTCTGGTCCAGGACCCCCTAGGAGTGCCTCCGCACTAGATGATGACTCCAAGGAACAAAAGAAATTGAGGAATTTATATACCATTTGGGAAGATCCAGGGGCTGGGAAAGATGATTGACATTATCATACTGACAGGATACAATCAAGCCTGGGAAAGGAATCCTAGCCAGAGGCTAGGGTGTAAGGGAAGCAGTTGCTTACAATGGATACTTAAGGATGGTTCCTGCCCAGGTGTGTCTTCCTGGGAAAGGGTCTCTGATACTGTGGGGAAGACTACTTAAGACAAAAGGGTATTTAGCATTTACCCTAAGGTCCATTATTCCCTCTGCAACTGCCAGTCTGGGATTCCCTTTGGGTGGATTATCAGGGGAACAGGGAACAGGGAATAGGGAACCGGGAAGAGGGAACAAGCACAAGCTTTGGGGGTCTCCAACCCACAAGCTATTTCTAAAGCTTGGGGTTCATCAGATCTCACTAGGCCACAAGTTTGGGGTCTCTAGATTCCACGTTGACAGTTCTGATGTCTGTACTTGTCCATCATGTTTGTGTTCATAAACCATGGAAACTCTTGTGTATGTATCATGTAACCTGTGGAAACCCTCCCCAATTTATCATGTAGAAAATACCCAGGGTTCCTTTCCTCAATGCTGAGCCCTTAGAGGAATTGACATGGGCATTGTGCAGAGATGGCAGAAACCCTGTACCCCTTAACTAAGGCGGGCTGTGAACAGGGGGATTCCCTTCCCTCTTCCTGCCCTGGTGACTGAGCATCTCTGAGGTCAGTCTTACTTCTACTATAAGCTTTTCAGTTAGCTAATGTCTAGCTACAAAAAGCTTGGTTCAAACAATATTAATACATGATCAATAATGAAGTCTATTTTCTCCCAGGACCAATTCCCTGGTCATGCTCAAGCTTTTGATAATAACTTAATGTCTTCAGTTGAGCTCTCCCCTACCAAATTCTGTCTACATAAGAGATGAGCACAAATAGCGAATAGCATATAAACTTATTTATCCAAACAAACAGAAACTGGTGAAGATATACAAGTTGCAGTAACCCAAAAGATACAAAATAGTAAAGAAGTGCTTTGGGTAGTGGTTGGATAAAACAATTATGTTGAATCAAATAGAGAGATGATTTTATCAAGTGAAGTCTATTCTTAGATGACTGGCTCTAGGGTTGTAGGCACTAGACTTGTAGCTATAAGAATTCTCCAGGCTGCTCTTCAGAAGTCTGTGTCTTTTCCCCCAAGAAACAATCCCTTTTCTCCAATCCTTTTCTTGGCCAATCAAGAGTCATCTTCTGCCAAGAATAACTATTCACCTTAACTGGCTGGGAATGGATTTAATATCTATATTTTAGGAGTTAATTATTTCTTCTTTCTAGTATTGCCTTAAATAGTTTATTTAACAACAGCTCTTTGCTTCTCCTAGATTTCATTTTTATTACATTTTTGATTCCTGACTGCTTGACTTTTCCTGTTTTTCCAATTTAAGAAAACAATTCCCTATAACCTGACTATATACAAAAACAAACTTTGCATATGAAAAGCAGTCATTTGAAATAAATATTCTAATATACTTCATACTTTGGCACTTAGGAGAGAAAAAAATAATCAGTTATCATTTAATTGTTTATGATTTTCTTTTTCAATGTGAATCATTAATTTGCTTTTATCCTTCTTATCTTAGGCCCTATGTGGATATAATAACTACCAGGTCATGAAAATTTCAGACACCCTGGATTATACTTGATTTTTCTAAATAGATTCTGATGGGAAGACAAAGGCAGAAGGACCTATATGAGGAGTTAAAATATTAGCAGACAGGAAGAATCTTGAAACAAAGGAAGAAGCTTTCAGGCAGTTCCAGTTGCTAGGAAACCATTTTTTGCTGGTGGAGTGTCAAAAGGACTAAATGATCTCATCTCTTCTTTTAGATACATAGTACACAAAGTAGTGATGAGAACAATAAAAAAAAAATCTGTGTTGTTGTATCTCTCCTTTTTTCAACCAATTAATCAAAAAATACTTATTATATACCAGCTATGTGCCAGGCAAAAGAAATGGCAAAAACAGTTCCTGTCCTCAAAGAGCTTACAATCTAATGAGAGAGACAACATACAAATAAATATATGCTATAAACTATATACAGAATAAATAGATGATTAACAGAGAGAAGATATTAAAATTCAGAGGGGTTAGGGAAGGTTTCCTTAAGAAGGGTGGGATTTACTTGGGACTTAAAGGAAGCCTGAAAGGTTAATAGTGGGAGCAGAGGAGCAACAGTGCTCTAGCATGGGGGAAAGCCAAAGAAAATGCCTGGAACTGAGAGATTAGAGGGTTTTATTTGTTGGAAGATTCCTAGAAAAGTAATAAACTATAAAGACCTTAATATGATACACTGTTACTTCAATATTTCAAAGATCGGTCATTTAATTAATGGCAGTATGAACTCTACTAGAGATTCTGTTTCCCATCCACCTGAGATAAATTTCTTTCAGTGCTGTATTCAAAATGGATGGGTCCTGTTTTGCTAAGACTCTCTGACCTAAACTAGGCTTGATTTGTCCTTGGGAGAGCCAATTTGTTGCTAGGTTCTTCCTCAAAGCTTTTCTGGCTTGAAAATACTCATCATTTGTTGTGATCTCCTGCTGTTGGCTTTGAGAACCCAGAGTCATTTCATTCTATGATGCCCCATCAGAGAGAAACTTCAGAGTATAGGAAAAAAAGGAAAAACTAATGTAATCCTAGTTTTAAGCTTGGAACATTTTAATAAGACTCTTTGGTGGAGAGAATGGTGACTCAGTGCCATATTCTTGTGTGAGGAGTGGTGTTGATGTGAAAGATTTGAAGAGAAGAGAGATTCTTTTCCTTCCCTATTTCAATAGAGGTCATGCATTTTGCCCATACTATTGAAGGGGAGAATGTATAGTTCAAGATTCTCTTCTAGAGCAACTGAGAAGAGAGAAAGATAACTTTTGAAGACATATGTAGAGGAAAGACAGTTCCTGATTTTCAGATTGCTTTTCCAGAAGCACTGGGGAATTTCTTCTTGAGTGGGATCAAGGTATATTTCTCTCTGGTCAACAGAGATAACAATCTCAATAGTATTCATTAAATATATAGTTTCTAGTATACTTAATTCTTGAGATCTTTTTATCACCTCCAGATAATTTGATAATGATAATGACAATAATGACTGTTAAATTGATAAGAAAGAAGTGGACAGTCTCTCTATCAGCTCATACTGCTGTTGCTGCTGCTGCTCTTGCAGCATGGAGTTTATTATATATACTTCAGGACTCACTTCACACAAAAGAACCCCCCAAAACTTCGCATTTGCACAGAAACACAAATTATGTCATATCAAAACACAAAGATTTTTCAATAGCTTCCAAATAGAACAAGGCTAAGGTCGAACTTCAGCTGGGTCCTTATCAGAAAGGTGTGACAGGGAATATAAATTTATAACCTTGAGTGTCTGAACTACTTTTGAAACAAAAACAGTTGTATTTCTGACCAAAGGAAAGAATGTTAACCTCTTAACTGCTGGATTTCTAGGAGCTTAAAGCTTTTCATTAAGGTGTGGATCAGAAAAGGAATCAAAAGAGGAGTCTCAGATATTTATCTATTTGAGACTGTTTCTCTTATTGGCTTCCCACACTTAATCTTTAAAACTTTTATAATTTCTGTTTTCTATCTTCTTTAATAAATGAATTAACTAGCTATTCCCTATCTCTGAATATCATTTAATTGACTATATATTGATGATAAGGAACTAAGCTTGGGAAAACCCTTTCCTCTTTTAAGAGATAGAGATCAGGAAAATGGCTTAAACCTAAGACCAAAATCATTTTCCAAAAGTAGAATTATTTAGAAAGGCCAGGATAATTTTAGTCTAGGACACCAATTTCTCATTAGAAAACAGCTTCATGGCCCTTCTCTTGTTCCTTTCCAGGTAGGAGTCAAAGACCCACTTAGAGAGATATAAGCAAGATACTAGAGTTGTCTATTCATACTTCTCCAAGAGCCACAATCCAGGCAAAAATGCTAAAAGCAATCTTGAGTACATTTTACTTTACTTAAGACTAAGTACTTAAATTTAAATAAATGGGTGGAGTGAATGTGGTGAGTAGTGTGGTAAAAGAGAATCAAAGGCTATTTGGATCATAGTCACCAGCACAAACTGGAGACAATCACATCTCTGTGGACATATTTACCATGATACACAGCTTGGGGTGTTTTAATATTCAGTCCTTAAAGGAATAAGAAGGGGCAAGGCACATTGTCCTGATGCTCAGATTATGTCAGGCCCTTTGTCACTCCCCCAGTTTTTCTGTGCAAGATACATGAGGTGTTAAAACTAGCAATTTTTAAAAGGATCTTGTATTTTGTAAAGAAATTTTGGTCAAGTTCAGGCCTATCCAGTTGACCTCCCACCATTGCTGGAGGTAGAGGAGTACTAATTAGTGAGTCTGCATGAGCAATAGATGATGAATTTAGAGTTGGAAGGGATCTTACAAGTTCAAATTCCTCATTTTATTGCTCAGGAAAATGAGAGCTAGAGAAGTTAAGGGACCGGTTCAAAGTCACTCAGACAGGAAAACAACAGAACTGTGATTCAAATTCAGGTCTTTTGACCTGAATCACTTGGATAGGTAAAAGGTGAGAAAAAGGTAGAAAGAAAAGAAATCTACATTCCATGTGGGTGCTCCCAGTGTGACCTCTGGTAGTGGCTGCCTTGGCCAGGACTCTAGGGACAGAAAGTGAGTACTTCCTTGTCTGAACCTTTTAACCTCTCCTTTCACATCCAGTTCAAATTCAGAGTGTAAGAGTTAAAAAAAGGTGTGGTTGCCAATTGTAATAATTACAACTAAAATTATGAGGCTGTTAGTAGTTTTAACAATTTAGTTTAATTAAAATAGAAATAGTAAGAAGAGGTAAATGTAGGAAGGAGGTAGAGAATTGTCTAGCTAAATACCCTAATTGCCAGTCTGATGGAATCTAGCTCACTACCAACAAAAAGCTTCATCTCCAGTCAGAAGAGGAATGGAGTCTCTTCAGCAAGAATCCCCAGAGTTAGCATCTCCCTTCAGGCTAAGTCCCCAATACAGGAATCTGAATCTGAGTCTGAGAGTCACTGCAGCAAGAATCACCACCACAAGAGGGAGTCCCTTCAGTCAGTGTGTCACCAACCTAAGAGAGTTACCAAAGCCAAAGAGGCTGAGCAGTCCCTGGGTCCTACTTATACTAGTTTTTCTCCATCTATCAGCTCTCTCCCATCTCAGGTCACACCTCAAGAACTAATCAACTTTCCCTCTCTGAGGGTGTGAAATTCCTTGCAATCAATGCTAAAGTATCTTCAAGTTCCTAAGTTAAAACAAAACAAAACAATAAAAAAAAAACAAAAAAAGAGAGGATAATTCTATTTTTATGTCATGATCTGATCAGATTCAGAGTCATGTAACCCATGCTAGGTGACCTAACTAAGTGACCAGCCTAGGTGACCAGCCATGGTGATGTATGTGATGCAGCTCCAGGAATGCAGGGGTGCAGGCAGGACTACATTCCATGTATGATCCTAGGAGAGGATTCCCTTCACACAATCCCCCTTTTATTCTTTTGGATAGTATCATATTAAATTTCCTCACTCAGGTTCTCTAGAAGATTAACATTTCAGGTCTCCCCAGTGAATCATTCCACATGTGTGCTAGTTTTATAAAATATTGTACCTAACATAGAGGGAATTACAACATTTTGGGAATAAGAGGGAAAGAAAGAAAAAGGAGAAAGAAAACAAAAAAATAATTAATAGAGGCATTGACAAAAAGCCAATTAGGGGGCACTCCCCCTTGGCATAAGAGTTTACATTCAGAATAAATGATAGGTTCAACCCCTTCACTTCAGTTCATTATATTCCAAAGCTCACTCTGAATCTCTTGATGTAATTTCTGTAGGCATCCTTATGGCATCTTCTCTAGAGGATGCATTTTCTTGATTTGGGATACTGGCAATTTTCTTTTTCTAAAAATTGCTTTAAAAGATCTAAAACCTTGGATTTTAAAATAATTATACAACCCCTCCTTAGGAGAGTGTTGATCAACACCAGAATCACCCTGATACATGGCTGAACTATGAAGTACATGGATCAATTCTCAAAAAAACCCACAAAAAATCCCCCCAAAACCAAATTGAAGAGAAAAAAATTAAATTCTGGATTATATATATATGTACATATATAATTTTAATGTTTAATAAATTTAATATGAATTATACAAATAATTGTATGAAACTATTTGTATAAAATTATGATTAAAATTATGTGTATAAAATTACGAGTAAAAATAAAATCATAACATGTCCTTGAATCACTAGCAAGGCCCAATTAAAATGGATTATGTCCTACAAACATGCAGAACAATTGCAGCAATATTGCACTTACCCATTGGCAGCCAGGACTACAGAAAAATTGCCATATTATAAAAGAGAAAAGAGAACAAAGTCTGAGGTAAAAGGGGCGTATGATTTCCTATTCTGATTTTTCTTCAAACTCAGGGAAAGGGGAGCCACAATTAAAGTCAAACCAATGTACTTGTAGAAACCAGGAATGGGGAAGTCAAACCTCTTGATTTGCCAAATAGCCACTTCCTCAAACCTCAAAACAAGTCCTCTGCCTTCTCCCCACAGGGATTGTTGGTCTCCTTGACCCTGTGCTTCTCTGCACTATGCAGGGCATATCTCTCCTTTTGAAATCAGACATGAATGAGCTAAAGTCCCATAATACTTAATAATCAATGGTTTCCATAGTCTAAAACTTTTGGGTATGTTTTGATATTAGGGTTAATAGATATTGTAAACTTATTCTTCAAAATAAAAAAGCATTAATATCGATTTCATATACTCAAAAAGTACAAAGAAAAAAATCAAATTTCCTATTGGAAGTATAGAGAAAAAAAAATCTTTAGAAATATAAACTACATCTGTGGAATGATTCCCTGGGTAGATCTGACATGTTAGTCTCCTGGAAATCCCAAGTGAGGAGATTTAACATGTTGGTCTCCCAAAGAATCAAAGATGGGGAATGTGCAAAATAAAATTTTCCCTAATGTCTTATAACTACATGTACTTGGCATGGGATCTGCAAGCCAGGACTGTGTGAGGGAAATCATTGGATAAATTAGTTCAAGGATAGAGCTCCAGCCAGAAAATGGAACAATGGAGCAATGGAGCCAATATCGTGAGACTAGGATGCCAGGATGATTTCCCCTACACCGCCCCCTGGACCTCCCCCTTGGGTGGCACAGGCAAATTAGAAAGCGTAATTGGCTCTGGAGAAATCATGTGTGAGAGTTAGGGGGGTGGAAAATAGCTTTGACAAACTGAGGCAAGCACAGATTTTCACTCTCTTCTCTTCCATATTCTGGTGCTGACTGGACCTGTTCGTGAGTGTAGCTAGAAAGCCCATTATGTTGGCCTTAGGATAGCCAGCTAAATGCACCAATAATATGTCTCTCTTCTATTTTTCCCTCTTTTTCCTCCTCCTACTTTTGATTTAATAAAATTATTAATTTACAACCAGTCTCTTGAAGAAGACATTCTTACAGTACAGAAAACCTATAGTCAGAAAGGGTAGGTCTAAAAGGCCATAAATTTTCCTGAACAATTTCATCAATTAACATACTTCTATGAATACTTGCACTGAAGCCAAGATTTCACCAGCATGGTTGCTTTCTTTGCCAATGCAAGGAACAATGTGTCTATATGCCTTCTTATCCTAAGTAATTTTTGACCAAATCTTTATATAAATCCTTCATAATGGATCCTACTAGTGCACAAAAAGCATTACAATAATTACAAAGCAGTCATTTAAGAAAAACCTATTTGACTGTGCTGAAAAATCATTTAAAATAAGTAGACTGGAGAAATAAGAACAGAAATATCAGCCTAGTAGCACAGAGTTTGGGAAAACCAAAACTCTATATTCAGCTTGGGGAACAGCTCTCTTTTCAACGATAGCTATTGGTAAAAGAGAAAGCAATATGGAAAAAAAATAGGTTTAGACCATCTTTTATATCCTACACAGCAATAGGTTTCAAAGAGAAATATGACATAAATGCAAAAGTCACATGATTAAAAAAATGGGGGAAAAATTCAATTGAGGTTCCTTTCAGAACTGTAAGAGGGGAGAATTCTTAATTGAGCAGATATAGAGATAATAAAAAGCAAAATGGGTGATTCCATTCATGTGAAATTAAAATACTTTTTGTATGAACAAAGCCACTCTGGACAGGATAAGAAAACAATTAGTGGGGGGATAAGTCTTTGCATTGTTGTATCTCATTTCGACTTTCCTTAAATATATAAGGACATCATCACATGTTACCATGTTAATCATTCAACAAAGGGTTTAATTGGATTCCCTACATAAACTATTGGCCCAGGCCTACCTGAGTTCTCTCTTGATCCTGTACTAGATACAGAGGATTGATTCATTAGAGACTTCAGCATCTCCTCCGGCTATAGGCCTGAAACTAGCTAGATGTGCCACAGTATGAATGATAGCAATTAGAATGGGGCTCTTAGGCAGTTTTCCTTAACCTCTATGTTGTTAGGTTCCAGTTTAATCTAGGGAATAAAATGAACTTTTAAAAAATATCTGATATCTTAATTTTTTACTTTTGGATACCACTCTATGAAATATTTCACTCTCAATTAATTTCTTCTTGTTTTCACAAGTCCTAACACTTAAGCATCCCATAGTTTTGATAGGGCAGGGACTGTTTTAGCCTCATTTTGTATCCCCAGTGTTTAGCTTAGTGCCTGAGGTGCTTAATAAATATTGAATGATTAATGGAGGGAATTAAATACAGACAAATACAATGTTCCTGTCCTTTTCCTGGATTTAAAAAGCACCCAAATCAATCAATAAATCAGGAGGCATTTATTAAATACTTACAATGTGCTGGGTATCCTGCTAGGTACTCTGGATACACATATAAAGAATCAAATGATCTCTATTTGCAAAGTGCTCCCAAACCAAAAACCTCTGGGATTCATAATAGGAATTCAGATAAGGAACAGTTTTCCCTCTCTTTCTCAATTTCTAGGTTAAAGAAAGAAGATTCCCTAAGACATTCTCAGAAGTAATTCTATCAGCTACAATCCTTTCCTTCCCACTCTCTTCTGTTCTATGGCCCTTACTGCTCCCTGGATAGCCTCTTCCAGCAGGGATGGATCCCCCTGCTGCTCCTTTCCTCCTCCAAGCATACAGTAGTCAAAGTAGTTGACAGCTTTGTTGCTTCTAAGCAGAGCTGGAGAGCAAATCCTTTCCATCTAGTTATATATAAACCATAATATTCACATCAGTGTTTTTTTTTTTTTTTTGTTTGTTTTTTGTTTTTTTTTTTTTTTTGGTAGCAAAGAACTAGAAACAAACTGGATGCTCACTGGCTAAACAAATTGTGCCATTTGAATGTAATATTATTGTCTGAGCTAGAACACATATGAGGAATTGAGAGAAATATGGGAAGATTTAGGTGAACTGACCTTGAGGGAAGAATACAGAACCAGGAAAACAATATGCACAATGATTACAACAATGTAAATAAAAACAACAATAAATTGAAATTCTATGCTGTGTGATTAGGGAAAACAAAAAGTCTTCAAACTACAGGTGACATAAAGAAATTTACTTCCCTCCTTAATACTGGAGATGTGAAAGACTCTGGGTAGGAAATGTTGCATATGGATCTAACCCGTGTATAGCTGCTTTTGTATAAATGCTTTTTTTTACTCCAAAAACATGAATGAGTTAAGTTATCTAAAGTATCTAAAGTATCTTCTCTATAAGTGACATAGACTAAGTAACTTCTGTAAGTTTACTCAATAAATGGTGGAGGTAGAAATTTAAATTAAGGTCTCCTTGCTGTAAATTTAATGTTCTTTTAAACATACCATAGTATGTTCTGTGATTGGAAAATTTTGTCCTCTCATGTCAAATAAATTCTATCTTCATCTAGGCTGCAGAAATAATTTACCCTATAAACCTAGATGGTTCCCTATTACCTCTGGGATAGAATATAAAAATCTAATTTCCCTTTTCAAATCCTTTCTAACTTGGCTCTTTCCTACCTTTCCAGGCTTCTTCTTACACTTTTACTTCTCTCTTTGTTCTCTGTCATTCCTCAACATTGGCCTTCTCGCTTTTCCTCATAGATGACATCATCACCTGATTCTTTTCTTTCTTTCTCTCTCCTTTTCTTGCTCTCAATTCTAAGGCAGAAGATCCATAAGGGCTAAGCAATCAAGGTTAAGTGACTTGCCCAAGGACACATAGCTAGGAAACTCCCTTTCTTTTCACTGGTTGTCCCCCATGTCTGGAATACTTTCCTTCCTCACCTCCATATCTTGGATTCAATGATTTCCTTCTGATATTAGCTTAAATATCATTTTTTGCAAGAGACCCCCACTTATCTCCCTTTTACTGGTCCCCCAAAACCCCAGAGATCAATGCCAGTGCTGTCTCTCTGAGATTACCCTCCCCTCCATTTACTCTCTCTCTCTCAATCTCTCTCTGTCTCTCTCTCTCTCTCTCTCTCTCTCTCTCTCTCTGTCTCTCTCTCTGTCTCTCTGTCTCTGTCTCTGTCTCTCTCTCTCTCTCTGTCTCTGTCTCTCTCTTTCTCTCATAGACATAACTATTTGTAGGTTCTCTCCTAATTAAAATTTGAGTTCCTTGAGGGCAGACTCTATGATTTTACATTTTGTTTCTCCTGTGCTCAGCCTCTGCTAAATGCATGGAAAGTATTTAAATCCTTGTTGATAGATTGTATAGTAAAATATTACAGTTTTGCTTCCAACTCCCATCTAGTTTTACTATTGTCAGAAATGCTTTGCACATAAGAGTTTTATAGCAAAAGCACCTGCCCATTATTCTCTCTTTACATGAGATAGGAAATAGTTGGTCAGCACTGTCTATACATCTTATATATGTTAAATCTATTTATTGTGCTCTTCATATTTCTGTTCTCTACTGAAAATGTAATGATGATACACTATTATTTTCCAATATTTACATGAATAGTGGTAAGTTCAAGGTTTTTTTGTTTTCATATTCCTAATAAAAAATAAAAACCCTTCAATTATTTGCTTTTTCAGCATTAATTTACACATTTTTAGAAAAGAGAATTATGCTTCTTTATGCTGATCAAATCAGAAATGAGACCCAGAGATGCTAGAAATTATTCCATGCAGAAAAAAAAAATAGACCTGCTTCAGTGAATCTCCAGCTGTAGTGTCTGATTCTCTACCATATGCCCACATCAGGATAACAGAATTCTGCTTATTTCTGCTTATCAGAAAAGTATCATCTGGTCTCTTGCTCTCAATCTATAGCTCTATTATGTTCTTAATATTCACTTAGAATTGCCCTTTTCTCTCTCTGCTTCTCCCAGATTGCCAATGCAAAAATCAACCAAAATGAGGCATTTAACTTCCTCTAAGTGGTGTCAGTTTAATGTGCGTTATAGAGTTAAGATGATTTATAACAACTCCATCTTTACTTTATTCAACCCTCTCAATATACAAAGTATCTGTAATGAGGCTTTGCATCCATCACTATTTTTAGTTCAATCCAATTAAGCCCTGAATGTAGGCAGAGCACTATGCTAGGTAACAGAGGAGATAAAAAGTTCAATTCAATTCAACAAATATTATCATCGACTTTGTGGTAGGTTCTAGAAAGACAAAGACAAAACAAAAAAAAGCAGTTTCTACACTCAAGAAACTTTTACTTTACTGGTGGATACAAAATTTACAAAAATAAATAAAAATGAAGTAGATGCCAAAAAATTTTACAATGTAGAAAACACTACTAATAAGAATAATATCAAGAATGACTTTTTTTAGAAAGTGTCACTTGAACTACATATGTCTTGAGAGAAGATAAAGATTGCAATAGGTGGAGGTGAGAAGATAAGGAGAGTCATATCTATGATACTAGTTACTATGGGAGATATATTGTAGGGAACATGGATGATCTAGAAGTCTTTATTTTCTCTCCCTAAGTTATTTTCACTAGGTAGATCCGGAACCCATTTTTATGAGTGGTGTTTTATTTTGTTAAAGACCACATCTGATTGATCTAATAATTTTCTTCCTTGAAAAATACTTGCAGTTAGCTCTGTTCTGATTATTTCTTTGGGACACTTTGGTAGTGTAATGGTGTGGGGCAGTTCTGGGAGCAATACAACAGAATGATCATTCCCAATGCTCGAGAGTTTTCTTTGATTACAGGCATGATCATGATCCATTCTTATGTTTCATACTATACTTTCAAAGTCAGAATTGCTATTATCTCGGGCCTTCAAAACTGCCTTTAAAAGACCAAAAGCCAAGTCTTTTGTGATACCTAGCTCATCTATAAAGCTAGGGAGATTCCCATGTCAGAGTGCTACCCTCAGTGATGATATAGTATGAAAAAACCAAAAACATGGGAAGAAAGTATACACAATAACAATAATCCATATAAACACTGAACATGAAAAGGCAACAAAATGAGTCAGATATAATGGTCAATCCCAGTATCATACTGTCAAAGATAAAGGACATAATCTTTTCTGTTAATAATTTCTACCAAAACTACTTTATCTGGGGTATAAAAGGGAATTAGTTCAGGTGTTTATTGATAAATTTCTCTAGTGTCCAAATAAAATGCATCAATAAATTAATTTTTTCAATGATCTGCAAATAGTAAACAGTATGACATGACAGCCAAAAAAGCTGAATTGAGTGACAATGTGGTGATAATAGAACTATGTTCTTCCTTCTAAAGGATAGTGTGTGGTTCTGGGTACCACATTTTCTTTTTAAAAATAGATTTATTCAAAAGACATGGAAAAGCAAACTTAAAATTAATTGGGAACTAAATAATCAAATTCTTCAAAGCTGGTGGGTCAAAGAAGAAATCGTAGAAATAAATATAGACTTCATTAAAGAGAATGACAATGAGGAGACAACAAATTAAAATCTGTTGGATACAGCAAAAGCAGTATCCAGGAGAAAAATGTATATTTCTGAATGCCTATATCAACAAAATTGAGAGGGAGGAAATTAATGATTTGGGCCTGTAACTTAAAAAATTAGAAAAAATAAATTAAAAATACTCAGATAAAAAGGAAATTGGAAATCCTAAAAAATTAAAGGAGACGTTAATAAAATTGAAAGTAAAAGAAATATTAAACTAATAAATAAGACTAGTAGCTGGTATTTTGAAAAAACAAATAAAATAGATAAAATACTAGTCAATCTAACAAAAAAGAAAGAAGAGAATCAAATTAAGAGTATGGAAGATGAAAAGGGTGATCACACCTCTAATGAAGAGGAAATTAAGGTAATTGTTAAGAAGTATTTTGCCCAATTATGTGGCAATAAATATAAAAATCTAGGTGAAATGGATGAATATTTACAAAAATATAAACTGCTCTGATTAATACAAGAGGAAATAGAATTTTTAAACAATGCCATCTCAGAAAAAAAAAATAGAAAAAGCCATCAAGGAATTTCCTAAGAAAAAATCCCCAGGGCCAGATGGATTCACAAGTGAATTCTATCAAACATTTAAATAACAACTAATCCCAATACTATACAAATTATTTGACAAAATAAGCAAAGAAAGAGTCTTATCAAATTCTTTTTATGAAGCAAATATGATACTGATTCTAAAGTCAGGCAGACTGAAAACAGATAAGGAAACCTACAGACCAATCTCCTTAATGAACACAGATGCAAAAATCTTCAATAAAATGCTAGGAAAAAGACGATAGCAAGTTATCAAAAGGATTATTCACTATGACCAGCTGGGATTTATATCAGGGATGCAAGGATGGTTTAATATCAAGAAAACTATCCACATAATTGACCATATCAATAATCAAACCAACAGAAATCACATTATTATCTCAATAGATGCAGAAAAAGCCTTTGATAAAATATAGCACCCATTCTTATTAAAAACACCAGACAGTATAGCAAAAAAAGTGCCCTCCCTCAAAATAATAAACAGTATATATTTAAAACCATCAGCAAGTATCATCTACAAAGGGGACAAGTTAGAAGCCTTCTCAATAAAATCCAGAGTGAAGCAAGGATGCCCATAATCATCTCTATTATTTAATATTGTACTAGAAACATTAGCAGTAGCAATTAGAGAAGAAAAAGAAATAAAGGAATTAAAGTAGGCAATGAAGAAAATAAATTATCATTCTTAGCACATGATATGATGGTGTTCTTAAAGAATCCTAGAAAATCAACTAAAAGGCTCATGGAAATAATTAACAACTTAGCAAAGTTGCATGGTACAATATATACCCACATTAATTGTCAGCATTTCTATATATTTCCAACAAAACTCAGAAGCAGGAGTTAGAAAGAGAAACTCCACTTAAAATCCCTCTAGATGATATAAACTATTTAGGAATCTATCTGCCAAGACAAAAACTGGAATTGTAAGAACTACAAAACACTCTTCACACAATTAAAACTGGATCTAAATAATTGGAAATATATTAATTGCTCCTTGGTAGGATAAGCCAATATAATAAAAATGACAATCCTACCCAAATTAATCTAGTTATTCAGTGGTATACCAACCAAACTACCAAAAAACTTTTTTTGATAGAATTAGAAATAATTATAACAAAGTTCATCTGGAAGAACAAAAAATCAAGAATATCAAGGGAAATAATTAAAAAATATGAAGGAGGGTGGTTGACAAAAACTACTGGGGAAAATTAGAAAACAGTATTGGAAAAATCAGGTTTAGATCAACATTTTACATTCTATACCAAGAGGAATTCAAAATGGGTAAATGACTTAAATATAAACAGTGAAATCATAAATAAATTAAGTGAACATAGAATAATATACCTGTCAGATCTTGGGAAATGAAGGTATTTAAGACAAAGTAAGAGATGGAGAACATTACAAAATGTAAAATGAATGATTTTGATTATATCAAATTAAAAAGGTTTCGAATAAACAAAACCAATGTAACCAAAATTAGAAGGAAAGGAACAAATAAGGAAAAATTATTCTTAAAATTTTCTGACAAAGGTTTTATTTCCAAAATATATAAGGAACCAAGTCAAATTTACAAAAAAATCAAGCCATTCCCCAATTGCCAGATTGTCAAGGGATATGAATAGGTAGTTTTCATATGAGAAAATCAAAACTATCAATTAGCACATGAAAAAATGTTCTAAATCCCTCTTGATTAGAAAAATGCAAATAAAAACAACTCTGAGGTACCATCTCACACTTAGCTGACTGACCAATATGGCAGTAAAGGAAAGTCATAAGTTGGAGGGGATGTGACAAAATTGGGACACTAATATACTGTTGGTGGAGTTGTGAATTAATCCAACCATTCTAAAAAGTAATTTGGGATTATGCATAAAGTACTTGAAAAGAATGCCTGCTCTTTGATCCAACCATATCACTGTTTGTACCCCAGAGATAATAAGGACAAAAATTTGTACAAAAATATTCATAGTCGTGCTCTTTGTGGTGGCCCAAAATTGGAAAATGAAGTGGTGTCTATCAACTGGGGATTGACTGAACAATTTGTGGCATCTGATGGTGATAGAACACTATTGGAAAGACCTCCAGGAATTGATGCAGAGGAAAATGAACAGAACCAGGAGAACATTGTACACAGAGACTGATACATTATGGCACAATCAAATGTAATGGACTTCTCTACTAGCAGCAATGCAGTGATCCAGGACATAATTGTTTTCTTAGTGACTGTATCAATTTTTTTTTTACTGATATTAAACTTGTAGTCCATGAAAGTCTCCATTTGTGGACATAGTTTTAAAAATATAACCTAATGGGCACAACTCATATACTGAAGTGAGTTGTAATTAGTACAGAAACTATCAAGTAAGACTATAAATTGTGACTAATATTCAAATAGTAATTTTTGAAAATTCATGAATCTTTACTGTTTGTTGTCATCGTCAAAGGCTTTGATGGACCCAGAAGTTCCCATCATGCTTATTTCACTTTATAGTTTAGGGAAGAGAATCTAGGACCAATTCAAGAAGTTTCTGGATTGGTAGGGGTCAGAATCATAATGTAATAAATCAGAATAGAGTAGAAGGAGCTAAATGGCTCAAAAATGTGAAAAAATGTTTGAACCAGAAATGATATAAATGCTAGGAATCAAAACATATTACCATGATAATGTTAGCTAGCATTTACATAGCATTTAATGTTTGCAAATCCTTTATGTTATATTATCTCACTTGATTCTTACAACAATCCTGGCTTATTATTCTCATTTTATAAATGAGGAATCTGAGGTTGAAAGAGGTTAAGTAATTTAATCCAGTGTTTGCTTCAGTGTCAGACAGTGTTTGAGGCAGGATTTTAATTCTTTCTAACAGGAGGTCCAGCACTTTATTCACTAGATCAATGGGCACAGGCCAGAGTTAAGGCTATTAACATTTGGTACTAGGCAAATAACAGTGTTGACTTAAAGTTAAAGAAGTGAACTAAAATGGCTATACTCAGTTTAATTGATTGTGTTCAAATACACATTAAAATGCTGGAACTCTAGCAAGTCCTTTCCTTGCTCTGGTAGTTTGTATATCATCATCTGGAGTAGAAATGGTAAGTGCCCTGCTCTTTATGATTACTACAAAGTCAGCAAATGTCTTCTCTCAATTTTACTTTTTACTAAAATGTGATGCCACTAACTTAAAGTAGTATATTTTTGTGGGTTTATTAATCAGAATTTATACCTACTGGCTTATCCCACTTCCTTTTGAACTTTTGTACTTGACTGGTTCATGGCAAATCCACTTTTAAGTTTCATATTAAGTCTCTACAGTATGAAACCTCTGACTATTTCTTCCCTTATGGTAACAACTAAGTCCAAATAGAATCAGACAAATATGATATCATCAACAATTTGTTTTTTTAAAACCATAATCTAAAAATGGTACAACTTATCCAGAAGTGTATTTTCTTCGATAATTTAGAAATGTGCTCAGTATATTAATTGCAACTTGTTTTGCAACTGTTCATAATTTTTATGTATGTAAAGACAGAAACTCACACCCAAATTATTTGCCTGAGTGCATTCCCAACACTTAAAAGTGTTAGGGTCCGTATGGGTGGCCACCAGAGGAACACAGGAGACAATGCAATCAAAGCAGGAGAAAGCTTTATTGCCAGTGCACTGGGGGGAGTTCTGTAAGAGAACTCCCCAAGGTGGTGAGTCTACAGAGGGGAATATATACATTTCAAGGGCTGGGATATAGGCGCCGGTGTCTTAGGGTTCGATAATAGCTAGACAGTGGGAGTATAGATGTTTCCAGGTGCCATAGGATATAATTCTTGATGTTCAAGGCTGCTCTGTCTAGGGAGGAGTGGTGTACCTGGAACTATGAGTTCCAGATGACCGCCCTGCTTAGCAGAGCATGATGCTGTTAGTTATGAGTCTCTGCTTTCTGGCTACAACAAAAGCAGTGAAGTAGAACACCAAAAGTGCAATTCCTGAAAATGGATTTAATCTTTTTAAAAAACTTTTTAATTTTAATTTTCAGTATTTTCCTATATTTACATGCTTCATGTTCTTTCCCTCTCCCCCAACCCCATCCCCCATCCCCTGTAGCTGATGCACAATTCCACTGGGTTTTACAATTATCATTGATTAAGACCTAATTCCATATTTTTGATAGTTGGGTAGTTAGTGTCAATATCCCCAATAATATCTCCATCAGCCCATGTGATCAAGCAGTTGCTTTTCTTCTGTGTTTCTCCTCCCACAGTTCTTCCTCTGAATGTGGCTAGTTTTCTTTTTCATAAGTCCCTCAGCCTTGCTCTGGATCCTTGCTTTTCTGTTAGTAGAGAAGTCCGTTATGTTCAATTGTACCACAGTGTATCACTCTCTGCGTACAATGTTCTTCTGGCTCTGCTGCTTTCACTCTGCATCAATTCCTGGAGGTCTTTCCAGTTCACATGGAATTCCTCCAGTTCATTATTCCTTTGGGCACAATAGTATTCCATCACCAACAGAAGCAATAGTCATCAAAACAATATGGTATTGGTGAAGAGACAGAAGGGAGAATCAGTGGAATAGACTTGGGGTAAGTGACCTCAGCAAGACAGTCTATGATAAACCCAAAGAACCCAGCTTTTGGGACAAAACCCCACTATTTGACCAAAACTGCTTGGAAAATTGGAAATCAATATGGGAGAGATTGGGTCTAGATCACCATCTCACACTCTATACCAAGATAAATTCAGAATGGGTGAATGACTTGAATATAAAGAAAGAAACTATAAGTAAATTAGGCAAGCACAGAATAGTACACTTGTCAGATCTATGGGAAAGGAAAGAATTTAAAACCAAGCAAGAGTTAGAAAAAATTACAAAATGTAAAATAAATAATTTTGATTACATTAAACTAAAAAGTTTTTGTAGAAACAAAACCAACGCTGCCAAAATTAGAAGGGAAGCAACAAATTGGGGAAAAAATCTTTATAACAAAAACCTCTGACAAAGGTCTAATTACTCAAATTTATAAGGAGCTAAATCAATTGTATAAAAAATCAAGCCATTCCCCAATTGATAAATGGGCAAGGGACATGAATAGGCAATTTTCAGATAAAGAAATCAAAACTATCAACAAACACATAAAAAAGTGTTCTAAATCTCTTATAGAAAAATGCAAATCAAAACAACTCTGAGGTATCACCTGACACCTAGCAGATTAGCTAACAAGACCGCAAAGGAAAGTGGTGAATGTTGGAGGGGATGTGCCAAAATTGGGGCACTAATGCATTGCTGGTGGAGTTGGGAATTGATCGAACCACTCTGAATGGCAATTTGGAACTATGCCCAAAGAGCTTTAAAAGACTATCTGCAAATGGATTTAATCTTGATGCAAAATTTAGCTTATCAATTACAAGAGAAAGAAATGGAATAGAAATACAATAATTAATTTAATTGAAAAGAACTGAAAAGTTATTGGTGACAGCACAAGGAAGAAAAAAAAGGGTCTGGGCAACCCAACAATACATAACACACAGGGAACTGCCCAATAGGAATACTCACAAAAGATTCCTCTGAATTAGATCAGATAAAATGTAAATTAAATTATCAAGTCAAAAAAATTGATGCATAGAAGGACATGAAGTAACCAAGGCAAGGAAAGACAGAACAAATGAAAAGTGAATTTGAGCAAAGTTCCTTCCAAATGTTTGAGAGAGAAGCATGCAAGAGACCACATATTTGCTTGGAGCATTCCCCTGAGACAAATGAAGAAGTAAATGCTTCCAGCAGCACATGCCTCGAGGGATACAGGATGACAGTTGCAGGAAGCCCTCGAAATATGTGGGCCAGATAAATTCATTCTCACCAATTTGATTTAATTTTAAAGGGGTCATCAGCATCACTGAAAAGAATCTATTCCCATAACTTGTGATTTTGGTGAAAAGGCAAGTACACTGTTCTTAGCAATGTAACAGTGCCAAAGGAAATAGAAATATGATTGGATCAACAAAGTCAGAAAAACATCAATTGTTCCAGATCAAGGCTGTCAGCTCCAAATGCCATTGAGTTATAGTTAGCTTCTAATGTTCCCTTCAAACAATGCTACATACCCCATGGGGATCCAGTTATGATTTCAATGAGAATTTTTGGCATAGAAGAAGTTATTTGATAATTATATACTAGCTACCATTATTTTGCTAGTCCAGGATTCATATATTATTCTTTAGAAACAAAAGAGGGGAAAATGAAATACAGAAGCTGAAAAAATGCTTTAATAACCTTCTTATAAAATATTACAAGCCACATAACACAAATCTTTGTCCCAGTCAAAGTTACCTAGAAAATTGGTGTGACTGACAACCATGATCAGCCTTAACTATCAAGAAAAATAGATAAATGTTACTCAATATATTCCAAGGGGATCAAAGAACCTCCTGAGTCCAAAAATAACCCTCCCTGAACTAGGCTTGCCTGGGTAAAGGAAATTACCTCCCTCAACTTTTTGGATTATGCCTCTTGTTAAATTGTAAATATGAGTGTTCCCCTAGGAGAATACAAACTCCTTGAAGTTTCAGATTTTCTTTTGTCCCCTTCACTTACACTGCCACCACCTTAGTTCAGGTCCCCATTACCTCCAACTTGTACTATTGCAAGGCTTCCAAATGTTCGTGACTATGTCTCTTCCTTTTCAATCCATTTTCCAAAATGCTTCCAAAGCAATTTTCCTAAAGTAGAGATCTTACCAGGTTACATCCCTTCTCAAACTGGCTATATTTCCAGGTTTATTATACATTACTCCTTTCTCATATTCCACAGTCTAATTGAACTGGCTTTCATGCTGTTTCTTACATATATTCCACCTCTACATCCTTTGGCATGGCTGATAGGGCATTGGACTTGCCATTAAGAAACTGGTTTCAAACCCACTTTAGTCCTCTACTAATTGTTATCCTGAGCAAATCCCTTAATCTCAATATGTCTCAGTTTCCTCATCTGAGGTGCCAATGATAATATCAATGTAATATTTTAGCAGCTCTATTCTGACAACAATCACAGTAAAGTTTAAATCTACAGGTAGCTATTTGGATTTTGATAAGATCAGGCATGAAGTATATTGGTAGAGAAAAAAGAGAAAAAGGAAAAAGAAAAAGAAGAACAAATGGGAAAAAAAAGGATGAAGAGAAATACACAGTAAGGTGTGTCCTATGGCAAAGGCATTTCATCACATAACAAAGGCATGTCCCTGAGAGAGTTGCTTACTTAGATGACAGAGCCACATGATGTAGGTGAGCTATCACATGATGGCGATCTAAAATGATGTGACATCACATTGCAGATGCACATCAGCACATGATGGAGACATGTTATTGCATGACCAACACACCCACACACGGCAGACAATTCAGCATGATCCAAACCACCATATGACAAAGGTATGTTGGTATATGTTGGATACACACATGACATGGCATTGCATGGCAGGGCTGTTATTACACACTGTCATGTGACAGGGGTGTGTCACAAGGTGTCATCACATGATAGGTACATGTGATGGTGTGTTGTCACATGACTGAGGTGTGTTATAACATGCCATGTGTTTCTCTATTCAGGAGAGCCTTTTATTCCCTCTATTAGCGTATACCTACATAGAGATTATATTCCAGTTAAAGTCTGGGATTTCATTAAGGCAGCTCAGGGTGATACCAATACAAGTAATAGAGAAGGGGATTTGAGGGATAATCCCTTTCTAGCCT
Organism: Gracilinanus agilis; assembly: GCF_016433145.1. Lineage (NCBI taxonomy): Eukaryota > Metazoa > Chordata > Mammalia > Didelphimorphia > Didelphidae > Gracilinanus > Gracilinanus agilis. The sequence goes on from NC_058135.1 coordinate 89,125,455, forward strand.
CAGCCTCTGTCTCAAGCAATCTAACCTTATCTTATAAGACTGTTGGACATTTTTAAACTGCATTTGCAAAAGTCACTTCAAGATAAAACATCCAAAATGGAATGCGTTGCCTTTCCTGTGAATTCAACTTCCTATAAACTTTCCATTATTTTTGAGCATGCCATTTTCCTTTCCGTCATCTAGGTTTGTAAATTTGAAGGTATTCTTGATTCTTTCTTTATCCTCACCCCTATATTGAATCCAAATCACATAATATTGGAATTGGAAGAGACACTTTAAATCATCTCATCCAATTCATACTTGAAAACAATCAATTCTTACAACACTGTACTCGACAAGTGGTTCATCCATCCTTCACCTGAAGACCTATAGTGAGAGAGAACTTGCTACCTCTCCAAGAATCTCATTCCACTTTGATAGCTTTAATTGTTAAGACATTTTCCCTTATATAAAGTCTAAATTTTCCTTTTTGCAGCTTCCACCCAATTCTGGTTCTGTCCTCTGTAATTAAAAATAACAAGTCTAATTCATATTCCACTTGATAGCCAATCAGATACTTAGATATGTTATGGAATAAAAGGGAAGTATATGAAGGGCTGCTAATCAAATGAGGCTTGTACTTGAGGGCACAGGGTGGTATAGCTGGGTCTTTCAGAGGCTATCTCTTAATACAGAGCAACTTAGGACAGCCAGAAATTGTGAGAGCCTGGCTGAAGGTTTTATTCAGCCTCCTGCTATTATTCTAAGCTCCCTTGAGGGGAGGAGTAAAGAGGCCCCTCCTGCTGGTGAAAACTGGAACCTACAGGAAGTGAAAGCTGGCCACTTCCTGCCCAAGATGGATGCCTGGTTTAGCCCTCAAAAAATAAAGGAAAGTTATTCCTTTCCTTCTTCAGCTTTTGCCCTACTTGTGGGTATAATGATTCACCAGAAGTTCTTTGTATATAAGCCAAAGGGGTATATTAAAGCCAAGGGTAAGCTGAGGGAAAAAGGGATTGAGGTCTGGTAACTACAGCTAAGGGAGAAGCTGGTGCTGGGGAAGGGTCACTGAAGAAGGGGGTCAGACTGAGGGAGGCTGGCTCCAACAGTCAGGGATAATTTCACTGCCCTGAGGTAAGAAGGTTTAGCAGATCACCAGATGAGGTGATGGCTTAGTTTTAGATTGTCCCTGCCTGCCTATTGGAAGCTAATTCCCATGATCTCCACCCACCAAAATACCCTCCTCCCAGGACCCAGTGGAGAAATCCAGGGAATAGCAGGATGTCAAGGGAGAGGTCAAGGGAAATCAGACAAAGCCCCAAATGCCCCAAAAGAAAAAGGCCCCTCAGTTGGTTCTGCAGGAATATTTATACTCCCAGGCTCCAACGGTTTTTGCCATCGGACCCGGGTCAACATTCCATTCTTTTTAACTGTCAGGGCTGCTACAGTTGGTTTGCAAAAGCAAGAGCTTTTGCTGCAACCCTGTATTACAAAAACATCTACAAAGTCCCTATTGAAATGCCTCTTCTCCTGGTTAATAATACTCATTTCCTTCAATTGATCCTCACATGAAATACTTATTAGGAATTTCACTATTATGGACACTCTCCTTTTGGGGATTTTCCAGCTTATCTCTCATATTCTTCTTCAAATATTATACATAGTACTAAAAACAATACTGTAGATATGCCATGACTAGGGTAGAGTACAGCAGGACTTCTACTTTATTCCTAAAAGCTGTGTCTTTTGATGCAACCTCAAATCAAATTAACTTTGGGATTCCCAAATTTTAATGTCAACTAACATTGAATTTACTGTTTTGAACAAACTGTTATATATCCAGGATCTATTCATCATCTAGCCCTGAAGTCCTGAACCGAAAAAACTTATTGCTAAGTTCTGTCAATTTTAACTATACAATCTTCTTTTAAGTAATTCACCATATCTTTACTCATGTCATTCCTACCCTAGTTCAGACCATAATACCTCTTACAATGACTATTGGAAGAAATTTCTAATTGGACTCCTGGTTCCAATGTCTCTGCTAAACAATTGCCAAACTCATCTTCCTCAAATATGACCACATCATGTTATTCTGCTCGAGAATTTTCAGTGGCTCCCTATTTCCTCTAAGATAGAAGGAAAATTCCTTAGTTTGGCATTTAGAAGTCTTCATAGGCTGTTGTTTGCTTACTTTTGCAAGCTTATTGCCTGTTACTCCCCTTCCTGCAGTCTATATTTCAGATAAACTGAACTACATATAGTTCCCCCTGATTCAACTGTATATCACCTTCCTTCATACCTTTATGCAGATAATTCTCTTAAATTAGCAGTGTCAGGAGGAAGAACAGTAGGGAAAAGATTCTCCCAGTGACCACTGTGGAGGTAGTATTTATCAAATGGGTCTCGAGCGTCCTAGGTTCCCTGGAAACAAATCTTGGGCATGATAGGACTAGTAAAAGAGTTACTAGATCACAAGGAGCTGTGAGTTTGGAAATAGCAATATAGTATAGTCAGCTTCCAGGATTTTGAGTCATATAGACCAAAGAGTTTATGTGTTTGGGGAATTTATTTGTATAAGAGACCCTGAATCCTTTCTCACTATTGTGTGCATTGGTAAGATACCTTATATCTGTGAAAAAAATTGTATTACTGATATATGGCACAGTAGAAAGGGTGCTAGATTGGAGTCAGAAAGACTAATTCAAATATGGCCTCAGACAGTTGTTAGGTGTGTGATCCTCTTTGTCCCCCTTAGTTTAATTATGTGTAAAATGAAAAAAATCAAACACCTACCTCTTGGGGTTGTTGTGAGGATAGATAAAATGAAATAATATTTGTAAAGTGTTTTGCAAACCTTAAAGTGCTATGTAAATGATGATGACATGTTGGCGTTGGGGGAATAGTGGGTCAGAGAATGATTTTATTTTGAAATTTATTTGTTATTTATTTTTCTATTATTCTCCAATGAAATACTTTGTCATTTAATTTGTGATTCCTATCTAAGTTAGTCTCTAGATAGAGCCTTGAACCCTAATACCCCAATAATGATCCCAGAAACACATCGGAATTACAGAGTGAAGAGAATACTTAGATAACATATTAAATAGGCTGTGGGGTTCTTCATTCACTTCTTCAGGATGTGATGTGACTTTCAGAAAAGGAAATGGTTATTGTAAGTTATGATAGTGCCATCCCTAATAATGCATGTAGGGTCAAGGAAAAATCACATCTTTATCTAGAGGAAATTATAAAATAAGCAAAATAGAGTAAATCTGGATACTGAGAGGAATCCATTAACAAATGGTTTAACTTATACCTGTTGAATTGATTCAAAAATAAACATAAAGGACAGTTAGAGAAAAGAGTACAGAAATGGGGAAGGATAGTCCTATATCTTGGACTCAGTGACATTGTGTGGTGTTAGTAAAGAAGTGTAAGATTGATTAATGTCAGCATTTTTAGCATGAACTGAGCCATGTAGCCTGTATCTGTCTCCCCAAATTACTCACTCACCAGCTGACAGCTGCCTGGTGTCTAAAACAGCCTCAAAATATTCTCTTCTTTCACATTCCTCACTCCCATCCCTCAAAGAAAAGGTGTAGGATGAGAACCCATGTTGACCACACCTTAAATAAAGAGTAATCTGACTCACAGCTTCATACACAGCTCATTCCATCTTCCCTCCTGACATATAATTTTCCCAAAGAACTGCTTCTTATTAGGATGAGGACTGACTAGTGTGACATAGGGGATTAGCTTCTAGCAAAGTGCTTTTTGGATCACTGAACATCATCTTATCAAGCAACATCTGACTGCTGAAAGCTGAAGGTCCATTTGCACTTTTATTTCCTACGCTTCTTTCTTTTATTCTGATCCAAGGTGAGGATGTGTTCTGAATGTGATATGTTGGTTCCAGGCAATAAATGTAAAAGCAAAGTTATATTTTTTTTTATAAGAAGTAGTTTCTTTTTCTCTAACAAAAAAAGTTCCCTTTGATTCTCAATGCATATTACTCCTAGCTATATGGACAGTCATAGGGTTGTGGAACAAAAACCTTCAAGGCTATAGAATTAAAATCCCTCATTTTACAGATGAGAAAACTATGACTGAGGGACACTAAGTGATTGGCCTATGGTTGCGCAGTAAATGCCAGAGGAAAGATCTGATCCCAATTCCAGAACTTGAGTCACTAGACTACACATTCTCTCTTCTGATCCATTTGGTAAACTTGGCAGGAGAGGCATGTCTGGGATTTCTGTATTTTCATGTGAAGTATAAGGACATGCTATTTGGTACCTTAATGAAAGAACAGAAAAAAAATTAAGTCAGAGCATTTATGAACCTAGTTCATATTGAAGATGAGTGATTAAATCTCAGTGATTGCAAATGGATTGACTGATTGTTGTAGCTTAGAAAAGGGATCCTTTGTTGTTGAGGAAGCCACAGACCTATATTTGTCCTTTTTTGGGAGAGATCCAGAGAGAGATGAGCACAGTTTAGAAGTTGAAGATGTTAGAACAGGTCTAAAATAAGACTAATGACTTAGGAGAATTTCTTCATGAGGAATGACTATTGTGAATTATAGTATCATGCCCTTCCAGAGTTGAAAGGGTTTCTAGTTTACACCATGGCTGACAGGAATCTCTCTATGACATTGCCAAATGATTATTACCTGGTTAGCCTCTGTTCAAAAATATTAGTAATAGGGATCTCCCTATCTCACCAAAGAGCCTGTTGCATTTTAGAACTCCTTGTTAAAGCTTCTGTTTAAGATGGGGCAATTATTCAGTTACTCTTTGCTTTACTACATAGGTTGGCTTCTTAAGATTGCATTCAGCTCTAAATCATAACCTTATTATCCTATATTAAACCAAAAACTGTTTGTAAATTCTATTTATTGGCCTCTCTGATCTCTGGAGCCCTTCATAAAAAAGATGTCTAATCCATCTCCTACACACAGCTGTTGAAATAATTGAAAACATCTATCATATTACTCCAAGTCACTTCTCCAGCATAAATATCTTCTGTTCCTTTAACAGATTCTCATATATCATATTATTACAAGTTCCCTCATTTTCTTGGTTATCACCTCTGGACATATTCCAGTTTGTCAACATCTGTCCTAAAACATGGTTCTCAGAATGAAAATATATTTCAGATATGGTGTCACCATTACAAAGTCCAGTGGGAATGGAATTATCATCTTTTGGGGATGCAATATTATTAGTATTACCAAAAATAAAATTAGTATTTAACATTAAAATATAAATTTTATTTTAATAATACTAAAATATTATTTGTATTACCAATCTGGAAAAAATTGTTAATATTGCCAATACCAACAAAATTTTTTTATCCATGTAAAATTATTGATTTATTTTTAGTTTGTTAATTAAAATCATCTAAGGCTTTTCACATAACTACCCATTTTGTCTGTGTTCTATGTCAGCGTGTGTTTCTTTGAATTCAAATAAATTGTTGACATTATACCTATTTTATGTAACACTTGGGGCATCCCCCTTGACATAAAGGGCCCTGAGAAAAGAGATCCAATTTTCAAGATTCTGTGAATCTATATCAAGTCAAACCCATCATTTATAAGCCCCCACTGACATAGTTACTTTCTTTTTCAGCCAGAGTATTCAGTACAAAACCGAAGCATTCTCTAAAATAGCATAGTAAAAAAATAGCACTAGATAATTTTCCTATAAACTTGGGGTACATTTCCCCATAAATATATACTTCATTAGTGAGAAGAATAAATAAGTGTAAGCAATATATATTTAGGGGCACGTAATACTTCACCATGCTTGGAATGCATTCTTCAGTTCCACCATCTGGTTTCCTTGAAGTCCAACCTAAAATCCTACCTTTAACAGGAAAGATCTCCTACTCCTTTTTATTCATATGCCTTCCTTTGATTGTTTATTTTCTATATATCCTTTAAAGAGTTTGTATACAGTTGTTTATGTTATCTTCCCTATTAGATTATGAGCTTTTTGAGATAAAGGACTGGATTTTATATTTCTTTGTAGCCTCAGCACTTAGCACATATCAGGCACCTAATAAATGTATATTGACTGACTGACAGCTAAGGCTCCAAATTGTCATACTTGATAAGAGTCAAATGTCAAGTAGAGTGTCCCAAAAAAAGATTGTCTGTCTTCTGAATGCTGTATTTCTGGGGCTAGGTTGAAATGCTTTGTCTAGTCAGCAATCTAACTAATGGTTAGAAGCTTTCAAGTTCCTTTCTGGCTTAACATGCCAGTTTGAACTAGAACAGAAGCTAAGCAGAGGAGATTAAAAAATTCTCTTCCCTTTTCTTGGCTCAGAATGGCTGAAAAAAAATACCCTCAGGCTTTGAATCATCATTCATAGAATTCATTCTATTGGCCAATTGTTTTAGGCTTCTCTAATAGTTTTGAATGTTGATTTAGTCATCTAGCATAAACTATCTTTCCTAGTTTCCTATGTGAATCAAAATTCCATTTGAATTTTCATTCAAGTCATTAGTAAAAATGTTGATCAGAACAATGATAAAGAGGACATAGTGTGGCACACTCCAAGAGACATTATTCCAGTTGAAATGTTCAATGAGTTTTGTAACCAACTAACTTTTTTTTTTCTGCCAGGACATCATGAGAAGCTTGGCCTTGTTGAAATCTGATTATAGTATATTTATAGCATTTCTGTGTTTTATTATTTTATTAGTCTATCATCTCAGTAAAAACTCCATTACATTATACATTCGCTTCAAAACCGAACTGCTCAAAGATGCTCAGTTGAGAACTTTGATGTGGCATCATTACTGAAAATGATGAAAGTTAAATGAGAAGCATGAAAAGATTTGATGCAAAGTGAAGCAAACAACTCATGAAAACAAAATATACAATGACTCCAACAATGTCAAAAAAAGAGCCACTATGGAACAATATTTAGAGAATGTTGCAAAATTTCAAAGAACAAGAATGACACTAGGGAAGATAGATAGAATAATAATATACAGGGATGGGATGCCCACCAATGGGGTCCATTGCACAGAATTTTACATTAATATTTTTTTCTCTTCTTTTTACTTAAATATATTGTCGATTATTTGAGATGACCCTGGAAAGGGAATGAGGGTATACTAGGACAAATATTGGTATAGGAATAAAAAGGAAAATAGATCAGTAAAATTTTTCTTCATAAAAAAAGAAAATTAAGTGAGTATATTTTAAAACAAAGCTTCTGCCACAGCAACTCAAAATGCAAAAGGTAGCAAAGTGGCTGATATGAAAGTGACACAAGTATTAAACCAAAGTTTACAAACTGAGCTTTGTTTTGCTAGAAAGATGGCTGTCTTTGCTCCAGAGCCAGCTATGAACAGACTGAGAATACATCTATTCTATTAAACAGATAGTGAGGAAATTCCTTTTCTGCAGGACAGTGAACTTTATCAGTGACAGATTCTCTGTTTCTCATTTCTGACAATGGATGCACTGACTTTTTTGGTAGCTGAACCCAAAGATAACACATTTGGTGAAGATAGACACATTAAAATTTTAGGATTTGGATCACCATCTAATAAGATACCAGGCAGTCAGGTAATTCAGTAATAGAGCACAACACTTGGAATCAGGAAGACTTGAACTCAAATCCAGGTTCAGTCTCCCTGAGCTCTGTGACCCTGGACAAGCCATTTAATCTCTTTCTGCCTTGCTTGTTTCATTTGTAAAACTGGAATAATGAAAGTTCTTCCCTCATGGTATTGTTATTAGACAAAAATGAGATTACATTTGTAAAACTGGCAAAATTTAGCCCTAGACCATGGATAATTAACTGATGAATACCCATAGTTATCTGTTATTTTTAAATGTTAGGTGAAAAAGAAAAATAACATGTAGAGGAGGACTTGACCCTGTCATTTCATTGATGTAGAGAAGAACACCCTACTAAGATAGGCTAGTAGATAGGATAATTTGGGATCCCCTACTCATGTAGAATAATTGCTTCATTCCGTAACATAATCTCTATATAATGGAATGAGATGAGTCTATAGTCCCATTTATTTTTCTGAGACCTCTACTTTGGTTTTCTCATAGATTTACTGAAGAAGAGGAAGAGAGAATTACCAAAGCTGGAAAAGAAAAAAGTAGACTATTTGTTCATCTGTCCATATTTCTATCTATCTGCCTATCTGTCTGTCTATCTATCGGTCTGTCTGTCTATCTATCTATCTATCTATCTATCTATCTATCTATCTATCTATCTATCACCTATTTCTNATCTATCTATCTATCTATCTATCTATCTATCTATCTATCTATCTATCACCTATTTCTATTGTGTATATGAATATATTTGGCTATGCATGCACACATATATCATATATGTATTTGTGTGTTGGTGTATATATATGTGTATGTGCATATAGATATACACTCACATTTTATATATATACATATATATAATTGTTTAGAAGAGATAATTTTCTTCTGTAAAACGGGGATAATTATACTATCTCATCTACCACAAAAGATTGTTGTAAGATGAAATGAAATAACATGTGAACATTGTGAACCTTAGAGTGATATGTAAATACTCTCTATTATTATTATTATCATTCTTTGAAATAGTTTTATGATGGCCAGTCACAGCAATTCTAGAAGTGACTGAGCTCAAACAAGATACTTCCCTTCTTATGTTTCAAAAATCATGTGTTTTTGAAGAAATGGCATCTGCATCTTTTTTTTAATTTAACACATGATGATGACTATAATTAGCATGATTGCTCAGCTTATGTATATGATTACAAAGGAACAAGAACACAAATTGAAACTGGAAGAAAATTGTTAATTTGAGGAGATTGCTCATTTTTTTCTCCCTGTTCATTGAGCTGTTTGTTATTAATGGGTTTGAACTTCCCAGGCTAGTGAGTATGATACCCTCTTAGCACCATCTATAGGAGGGACATTACCATTGTGATCATGGAAATGATGATCTCTTTCTCTTCTCATTGCATAAACCCTTGACCCTAAGGAGGAAACACAAATTTGTTTGTAGAGGGGGTTACAGGATTGGATTTGTCAAAAATAAGTTCCTCTTTTACCAGAAGCCATGATTGCTATGTTGTGTGGGTGACTATAAGTTTACCTGTCACCTGAGAAATGAAGGTCCATTCTGGTTTCTTTTCAGTCCTGTGAGTTTGGACCTAATGACTCAATTCTTTATGGTTAACCTTGTTCTACTTTGTTTCTTGTGGTGTAGTCTGCCAAACCAGGAGATACAAAAGGAAATAATCTTGATAAGCCAAATTCCACAATTGATTTTGATTTAGTGAGGGTTTGAGACAGAAGTTTGCCCTTCAGTACTATATTTGCATTCATTCACTCATCTCTAAAATAAAACAGCCTTTTCTTTCATGTTCTTTTTTCCCTCCTTTAATTAAGAGATTTCAACTGGAAAAAAAATCTTTGCTCTAAGTCTCCTGTAATCCCTGGTGACATTCTCCAGTTCGCTGAACCTGCCTTATTACACAGGAATCTTTGGGGAACTTTCCACTTTGGTATGTGAGCTGTGCTACATCCCTGAGGTGCAAGGCAGTCATGTGTGCTCCAGTATCTCTGCTCCTCATGTCACTGAATCGTTCTGATTTATGTCATTCGATTGACTTTGAAGCCCATTATTTCTAACTTCTACAGAAATAAAGGAGTCGACTATAGATAATATTTGTAAAGTACTTTGCAAATCTTAAAGCACTATCAGAATACTATTCATATTATTACAAGTATATTTTGCCACAAACTTATGTATTATATTTATGTATTATGTATATACTTATGTATTATATTTCTTATGTTGTGGGGCTTCTTCTTCCCCTCCTCCAAACCCACTAGATTGTGTGAATTCACATTCACATTGTGTTTTAAGGTTATAAATACTTTCTTCATAACCCTTCTGTAAGTAACCTAAGAAATAGTGTAAATATACACATTTTACAGATGAGGATACAAAGTCTGAGAGGTTAAATGATTTGTCCAGGATTATATAAGTAGAAAACAGTAGGACTTTAATTCAGATCTGCCTAACTCTATGTAAAGCTATAGTACCTCTCAAGAATGTTTTTCATTTGAAAAGTAATATATTTCACCTACCTCAAATCTTATGAGAAGGTCACATCAGCCTCTTTTATTGGTATGCATCAAAGAAAATGAAAGAGAACCAAGATTCTACCTGGTTTAAGTCCTAAATATGATGAAGGTCGATGGGGGAGGAGGAGAAAGAAGAAAATTTCTAGGGGAAGATTTTACTATTAGAGAGTTTTATAGTCTTGAAATCCTAAATAAGATTTAGCAAGAATGGATCTTTAGGAAGGGCAACCTCTCATGTTGGGGATAGGCTACAGCTTGGCATCAATCCTCAAAAGAGAAAAAATAATGGGGTAAATCTCCATCCATACCACAAATAGATGGCCTAGCTCCTGTAATTATAATGATCCTATTGCAAAGGGTCATGAAATCAACTAAATGCTCTCAGGGGGGATTCAGTTCTGTGGATTGGTGGAATTTTAATTCATTCACATAAATGAAATGACTCTGCCTTTGAGACATAGCACAAGGTACTAGAGGTGACAAATGAGTTGAAGCATGAATTGATAAGGCAAAAATTAGTTTGAGTAACATATGAATGATGGAGAAGACTATAGACTGAAATGGATTTTTGGAGAAAGTGAAAGCACTCACATTTTTGTAGGAAGTAGTTTTTATCCTTGCATTGTCTCTCATGAATTTCCACTCCCAATTGCACACTGGATTATTTCTGAATAGAAAAGTAATGCCAAACCAGCATTTGTCTTCTCAGAAAAGGCCAGGAATAGCATTATTTCCTGAATGAAGGCAATCTTGTAGGTAGGTCACTATTCAGGAACTCAAACTCTGGGCTTCAAAGGATAAAAAAATGCTTTACGTAAAAAACTTGGAAACATGGTCTTCTTTAGAAATTGTGAAGATTTAATTGCAGAAATACACTGTTACTAAAGAAAAGAAAGACCAAATCCATTCTGACCATTGGGTTTCCAAAGCTTTTCATCTCTCTCATGAGAACTCAGCTGTATTCTTTGCTTTACTTCTTTGGCTCTGTTCTTTCTGCCCCTATGACACAATGTGCTCTTTAGACTATTATTCCTGCTGACATATCTCTTGTATTTTATGCTATCTATGCCCCAGTTAGAGTAGGGACATTAAGTTCAGAGGAAGGAGTATAGAAAGTCATATCTTAGAGCAGAATATCATCAAAAATTCACTTATGGACAAATTATTCAGCCAAGGGCATTGCTAAGGTTGAAAACAACCTAGCATTTCTTTAGAGAATTGAATAGCAGCCTAAAGACTCTGATCTTGGGAGACTTGAATCTCCCCCAGGTGATCTTGAGAGAAACTCAGGTGTTTGGGAAGGCACATTGGCTTTCTCAAGGTCCTAAGTGCAGCAAGCACCCTGGGAGAATCTCACTTATGATGCTAGGAGATACTATGAACTTTCAAGGTCTCCAAAGCAGCTTCTTTCTCCAGGCTATTCTGCAAATGGAAAATAAAAATTAACTTGGAAAAATGAGGAAGCAAATGATTGTTATGCAGACATGTCACCACACAAATGAAATACTACCATCCAGACCTTTATAACCCTTTATAAAAAACACTAATGGTGCAGGAGAATGAGTTAATAATCAAGTGATTGTATCCTTGCTGTGCTTGTTCTTATTCACATACTTGTGTGTCTGCGAATGAGTGGTTTTTCTTTGGTTTCTTTGTGTCTGGGAGGGGCAGAAGCATTACTTGACCCATGGTCCATCCAAATCCATGTATTAATAAGCTGTGCTCTCATTTCAGTAGAGACAAAAAGGCTGCTTCCCACCAATAGCAGAAACAGGTACAGTACATCTTGTACTCCTGCAAACTTAGTGTAGATACAGTGAGATAACAAGCACATTTACACTCACCCAGCAGCAAGGCTGAAATTATCCATATTCCTGTTAGATCCAAGTATAATGAGCAGCAGTGACTAACTACATGGTCACACTCCCTTGGTCACCATGGAGAAAATGAAATCTGTTGCTTGTCTAATGAGGGGAGAAAAAGAGAGTCTTCTCCACCATATATATATATATATACATATATATATATATTTTTTTTTTCTCTCATGGCATAATGAAAAGAGGCAGAGAATGACTTGTTTTGCCTAAATTTCTATAGCAACTCTTGCAAAATAGTACAAATACCATTTCCTTTGTGATAATCATTCTCCCTTAGAGTCTCCAGAAAGAATGCTTGGGCATATTGCCTCATTTTTAAATGTCTTCATTTTTACTTATTTCTGGAGCTAAACACACACACACACACACACACACACACACACACACACACACAAAGAGGGGTTTATAGAAATTCAAGCTAGTTGAATTCAAGCAAATCATTTGTTACTTTTGAAAAGAGCCATCCCTTGGTAACATTAGAAACTGGTTGATCAATTTGATTTGATAATTGTTCAATTTATATATGAAGACATGACCTATATTTGAAGGATTTTTCACTGTAAATTTTCTAGAATTATTTAAAGATGTTCCTGAAGATCTTGAATAACGTGGATTACAAAGATATGACTTGGGAAAGTGAGGAGTCAGAAGGGAGACGATGATGGAGACACAAATGGATCATAAATGTATATGTATATATGCACATATATTTACAAATATATGGATACACCTATATGTACATTCTTCCAAATTTATTCTGCATCATTAACATTTCCCCCTAATTTTCTTAAGTCTGGATAATCAACAAAACAATAAATCAAGTCCTGATTCATAATGTTTAATGATTTCTGAGGTGTTGATGCCTATTAAATTGAAATTTTAACAATCAGAACTCATGAATCACTTTAAGCTAGCTCATTAGCTGTTAGTTCCAAATTTGTACTTAAATGGAATTTTAAGCTAAGAATTTATGTGGAAGTATTCAAGTAGAAGATTATTTGTCATTTGTGGGGCAAGATGGTTGGGATGAATCTAGATCAGTGAAATCAGGGTGTTTTCTGAATTATCTAATAAAGAATGAAGAATGAAGAATAGGGATTTAACTCTTCCACAGTGAACAAGTGGCTAGGAAGGGAAGGCATTGGCTGGTTTCTGGGTTGGTTGAGCTATGGCAAACATGGGACTGGGGTTATACCAATTAAACTTACTTTTTGCCTTCTTACCTTTCTACCTTTGGTGCTCTAGGAAAATCCTTTTAAGCAGGGAAAGATAAAAATAAAGGAAAATGGCAATTGTAGGAAAAGAGAGAGACACATTAATATGCTGTTGGTAATTCTATGACTTTGTCTAGTCATCATGAAAAGCAATTTTGATTTATGCTCAAAAGGTCGTTAAAAATATTCATAGCTGCGCTTTTTGTGGTGGCAACAAATTGGAAAAGGAGGGTATGTCCTTCAATTGGGGAATGGCTGAACAAACTGTGGTATATGCGGGTGATGGAATACTATTGTGCTAAAAGGAATAATAAACTGGAGAAGTTCCAGGCGAACTGGAGAGACCTCCGGGAACTGATGCAGAGCGAAAGGAGCAGAGCCAGAAGAACTCTATACACAGAGACTGACATTCTGTGGTAAAATCGAATGTAATGGACCTCTGAACCAGCAGCAATGCAATGACCCAGGACAATTCTGAGGGATTTATGGTAAAGATGCTGCCCACATTCAGAGGAGGGACTGCAGGAGAGGAAACATATAGGAAAAACAACTGCTTGAACGCATGGGTTGGGGTGGACATGATTGGGGATGTGGACTCGAAACTACCACACCAATGCAACTACCAACAATTTGGAAATTGGACTTGATCAAGGACACATGACAAAACTAGTGGAAATGCGCATGGGTAGGGGGGGGGTTGAAGGGGAAAGGAGGAGCATGAATCATGTAACCATGTTAAAAATGAATATTAATAAATGTAAAAAAAAAGTCATTAAATTCTTTATAAACTCTGACTCGGGATTATTGCTATGAAGCTTATGTCACATTAAGATCAAAGAAAGAAAACAAAGATCTACGTGCACAAAAATAATCATGGTCACTCTTTTTGTTTTAAGCAAAGAGCTGGTAAGGATGAGAGTGTCTATAAACTGGGAAACAGTTAAAAATATTAGGTCATACAAATATATTTGAATATTGTTGTGCTATAAGAAATGATGAAAGGGGTAGTTTCAGAGAAGCCTGTGAAGATTTGTATGACCTGATTTAGTGTGAAATGAGAAGAATTAGGAGAACAATTTATACAACAAGAATATTTTAAAGACTATTGGAAAGACTTAAGAAGTCTTATGAATGCAATAACAACTATAATTGCAAAGAATCAGTGATGTAAAGGGGCAATTAAATATCTTAGTTGTTTGAGAGCCAGGACTAAAGATGGGAAGTTTTGGATTCAAATCTGAACCCACACTTCCCAGCTGGGTGACCCTGGGCAACTCACTTAACTCCCATCGCCTAACCCTTTCTGCTCTGCTGCCTCGGAACCGATACACGTACTGATTCTAAGACCAAATGAAAGGGTTAGAAAAATAGAATAAATGATGGAGCATGCTAACAACTTACTGACAGCATTATGATGCAGTCTATCTATGGCATGAGATAGATATTTTTAGACATTACAAACATGAGAATTTGTTTTGTTTAACTAGAAATTTGTTATAAGGGCTCTCTCCCAACTTCAGGGATAGCAGTTGGGTAACCCACAGGGAGCTTTTATTCTTTTCTCTTTCTTTCTTTTCTGTTCTCTTTAATTTGGAAGAGGAGAGGTAGATTAGATTAGGGGGTACTATCAATAGTGTTCCTTCTCACCAAAGGAATAAAAAAATGTCACTGAATTATTTTAAAAAATGCCCTGCCCACCAAAGAAGTAACTGATGGAGTTTGAATGCAGATAGAGACATTCTTCATTTTATTGCTTCCATGAATTTTTTCTCTAATGTAAGCAATATGTGTCTTGACAATCATGGAAATATGTATTATATGATAAAACATATACAGCTTTTATCATACTACATGACTTCTTAAGAAGGGAAAGGCGTGGAAAAGAGGGAGAGAATATGATTTGCAAAAGTCAGAAGACAAATATTAAAAATTTTATCAACATCTAATCTAGAAAAAATTAAAAAAATATGCCTTGAAAAGTAGAAGAAAACAAGCTCAGAAGGAAACACACAAGTGGGTACAGTTTGAAAGCAATGTGTTGGATTTAGTAGACATTTAAGAGGAAAAGCAAATGATACATAATAGAGATTCAGTTTCATAACTTGCATCCATCTTTTTTTGTTTGTTTAATTTTGGATATAGAAATGATGGTTGT
The DNA here is from genome assembly GCF_016433145.1 of Gracilinanus agilis. Classification (NCBI taxonomy): domain Eukaryota; kingdom Metazoa; phylum Chordata; class Mammalia; order Didelphimorphia; family Didelphidae; genus Gracilinanus; species Gracilinanus agilis. Next base: position 89,140,813 of record NC_058135.1, read on the forward strand.
CTTTGTTAAATTCAGAATAAAATTATACAATTTAAAAGTACTTGTAAAACCCTGTGTCAAGAATAAACACTAAATTACAAGTCCCAATCTGCCCTCCTTGCATGTGTTTACAGTACATTTTCCAGAACGGTATTTTGCCCTTATCACTCTGTATCATACGTATTTTGTGCATTTCTTGTATAAACTCCTTTAGGGCATAGACTGTCATTTCCCATCACTCTTGTCTCCAGTATGGTGCAGAGTACCTAGCACATATAAGACCTTAATAAATGCTTGCAGTTGCACTGAATTCTAGCTCATAGAATGTGTGAGGGCAACCTTGGTGGCCATGCTGTGCACCTGCCCTCACACATTAGGCTTAGACACTATTTCCACCTCAGCTTGATTCCATTCATAGACTATCTGGCCACTGAATTTTATCTCTCTTTGGTGGAAACAGTCAGGCCAATTAGCTGATAAATAATTGTAATAATGGATGTCAGCAACAATAGTGATTCTGAGAGCATTTAATGCTCTAATAGTGTAATTAATGTAATGAAGTTGGCCATTTTGCTTTAGCAACAGCCAAATGAGCAAATGTGAAAGGACTTTTGCTTTCAAAAATCCTTTGAAGACGATAGCCTTTCTTCTTCTCCTTTTTTATCTAGTAGCTTTGTTCTCCGCAGTCCAAAGTATGAACCGCCTTCCTCACCAAGCTTCCATCTCAACAGCTGCTGTTTTCTTCTCTGCAGTTTTTAAGAAATAAAAATCCTATAGGCAGTGAGGAATGTTGATATCTCAAGAATCTCTTATCTTTTATTATGTCCAGTTATCTGTTTATTCATCCAACATTTAAAAATAATTCAAAGTAAGTAAAATTACATGGTTTTGAGAGATTTACATGTGTATAAAATGTGTCTGGTAGAGAAGATAAAGTCATATTTTGGTAAATAACAAAAAAAGAAGCCTCTTTCCTATTTGCATATCATGGAATGCAGGCATTCTTGAAACTAATTATTTGAGTTTCCTGCAGGGTATTAAATGCAATAAAAAGGTGCTATAGATATATCGATAGTATGTGTTTTTATCCTTATGTGCGACAAATAATTGTATGAGGGTTGGATTTCCAAGTTACAATCTTAGTTGTGGTTTCTAGAAAAGTCTCCTACTGTTCTAACTTACATCTGCTTTTCTTCATTAATAGGAAGAAACAATCTGGATAGGATTTTTGGACTAAATTAAAAGCAAACTGACTTTAAAAAAAACACCCTGAAAATTTTAGCTGGAAATCAGCTAACCAGCAAGTAGTTTTTGCACATTTATGATAAGTGGAGTTTTCTGAAGGACAGAATGAGAGGTAGCTTAGCCTAGGACCAAGGATACCTATTTGGACAACAAAAATTTCCTTTGACACTTTGACACTTACTATTATATAACCCTCAGCAAGGGACTATGCCTCTCTTTTTTATCTTTAAAATAATGATAACAATTCTTTAAGTACTTATTTCATTGGTATATTGTGAGGAAAACATTTTGTAAATATTGAAGTGATTGAGTAAGGTAAATTACTGGTTCTTGTCTTCTAGGATCTTATAATTTCATGAGATAAAACTAAAACATGGGAAGAAAGGAAGTCCAAAATTATGTAATAGTAATAAAAAATATTTGACATTTATATAGTTGTAATAATTAACAGAGTCAGGTGACCGATGTTATGATAGAAGGGGAGAGAAAGAGTCTATGAGGGTGAGACTGTCTTCTAGTTCTCCCCTCCCACCAAATATACACTGAGGAGACTTCGAGGGGCTGTCACCCCAAAACTGGGTGACCTGGATGGTTGTGCCACTCCATAGGAGTTAGGGGCAAGGCTTCCCTATAAGATAAAGTATGGGGGTCCCCAATCTGATTCTGAATGAGGGTAGGGTTCACACAAGCCTCCCCCGAGATCAGTCAATTTCACAGCAGGTGGTCTGGCTTCAAGATGGAGGCAGCCAGACTAAGCTGTAATTCCCCTCCTCCTTGTTGTCTCTCAGGCACTCTGGAACACTATCTGACTAATGAATGGCTTTTATTCCTCTCAATTCAGGGGTTAGGGAAAGGGGTGAAGGGCAGAGGGATTTTGGGGTGCCCTCTTTTCTATTTCTATGAGGTCCATCCCTCGGTTGGGAACTTTTGGAGAAGAACCTCTTCTCCTTCTGTTTCTATTTCTTTCCTTTTCTATAATTGTAAGTTAGACCAGAAAGGGTCTCTCAGCAAGGTTGGGTAATTGGAGAAGGAGCCCAAGAGATCGCTCTCCAAATGGAGTCCAAAAACTTAGCTGACTCAATGATTGAAGTCTTGCTGGGTGAGAAGTGATGGAATCTTTGACCAGGGAATCAGGGTTTCAATGTCCAAAGAAAGATCCTCAGGAAGCCCTCAGTACTGGATCTGAGATGAGATGTTCTCCTCCTCCCTCTCTTAGTCCTCAGCCAGAAGCCCTCTCCCCTTCTTCTTCCTCCGGAGAAACTCCTAGAATTCCCTCTGGTCTCAACTGTCACCAACTGTCACCAACCATCAGTCACTCCTTCTCTGGCTCCTTCTGTCCCATCCCGCTTGCACAAATTTCATCCTTACAGTATCCCAAAGACTTCTCCTCTCATTTGGGTACTGGCTCTGTTTATTGTTATATAGTGCTTTAAAGTTTGCAGAGTCGTGGTGGTTAGGGAGTTGCCTAAGAGAAATCCCCATGAATCTGTTCATGCACATTTTGGATCCATAAGGAGATGTTCTGACTCTTTCCTAAAGGACAGGTAAACAGAGGATCCTGGTTGTCCCCTTGGTTTATTTAAAAGACAATCAGTGACTGAAATAGAAAGAGCTGTACCATCACAGGAGCTAAAGTATAAGTCAGAAGCATTCAATTTTATATTTCTTCTAACGAGAACCAGGACATATATATCATTCCATAGACCAAAGCATGGATGTCCAGCTCTGTGGGAAGTTCTGTATTCCAACCATTTGTTACATGTGCATAAGCACAAGACTTACAATGATGTGAATATGGGCTCCAACTTTTTAAGGTATATTGGGAGACTGGCCAAAAAATCTCAGTCCCTAAAGTATGCTTGAGTATATTCTTCATTGTAGGTTATTCAGAACACATGCACTACTTCCAACCTGATTCTACTCCAATGTGCTAGAAATTGTTGATACTATTTCTGGCCATGGTTGGCAGAGAAGTTGTTACTATGGGTTGATGAAGAGTCTTCTGGTTGACAAAAGAGTCAAAAGGAAGTCCTGTGCTGGAAAAGTTTACTTACAAAAGGACAGATTCTTGGCCCTTTCATCCTTTTCCTGTCCAGGGGTTAGGGAGCTCAATTGCTATGGATGGTGACAACCTATTTTCTCCTAACTGGCTGCCATGTAGCTATGAGTATGTCATTTCTGTTTCTTTTGTGTTTACTCATTTTTGATCTTGAACAAATTAATATCCTAAGAAGCAAATGACCTCAGTTATCAAAGAAATTCTTTAAAACCATGAGAAGAACTATTAGCCACTGGAGTCAGGAGTTCAATAGCAGAAGCAGCTGAATCTGGTGATGACACAATGCAAGTAACCAACTTGAACCATTCTAGTAGTTGAAAGCTACTCATTAGTTGAGCTGTCTCAACTTCTAAGCAACTAGCACAACTGAGAAAAGGAGCAATTCATCAATCACTGATGCCATGCTCACAAGTGACCTTAGTGTGGAATTTATGGAGTGAGAATAGGATTCTTAGGGCCAGGAGTTGCAAGATATGAATCTCATGTGCTCTCTACATGTAGGCCTAATTAATTTTATGATTTAAGTTTGAACTCACTCTCTCCAGGAACCTTGTATATACAAGGAAGAATGCACTGCAATTTGGAGAATATTTTTGCAACTTCTGTTCCTATCATATTTTTCAATAAATATCCCTTTTGTAAGAGTTAATTATAATCAGCTATTTAATTGATGTTAGGAAGCACACCAAATTTGTTCTTATAAACAACAATACCAGAAACTATAAACTCTCAGGGTTATTCCTAGAAACCTGAAGAGGGAAATTGTATTTTTCCCTCTGTAGAACCTAAGCTGCAAGTACAGTTTGAATTGGGATAGGTATCCCAGGGAAAGATGTTATTAAAACCTTCCAAAAATGTGTTATCCAACAAAGTGCTCAACAAAATTGGGATCTTACTAGGGCCGAAGTGAGCAGAATACCCCCCATGGAAGGGGAAGCAAGTGAAACATTGTCTACCATATGCAAAACATAATGTAGTAGGGGCAGTAAATGTAAGAAATGGTATAGTGGGCAGCCCTGTCTCTTATTTGTTTAGTTTTGGTACTCAAATGAAATGAAAGACTGTAAATTATTCAATGGTTACCAAAATGAATTTTACTTTGATATAGGACAGAAAGGCTATTTAAAAAAGTGCACTGAAACATTTAGCTTGGATAAATGTAAGGACTCCTGCACATTTCTATTTGGAAATATAACTGGCGAAGAGGGCTGGGTATAGTGACTCACTGGCTCTTAAGTTTCATAAGGGTGGACCTTTTCATTCCCTTAGGTGACCAGGAAGCCATGCTAATATGGTCACAGTTCCAATTTATTCCCATGGGCAAATCAAGACTTGAAGACAGAGTCCTGTGGAGGAGTAGAGAGTGGAGAAGGTACATGGATCCATCTAATTTCTACCAAATTACCCTCCAAGAAGCAATGATATAATGCCTCAAACTGAGTTCTGGAGTGGCACAACCCACAAAAAGACAAAGTGAAGTGATTTTTCAGTGCAAAACAACTTAGAAGACTGGCACTATGGATCTAGTGCACCATGGTGGAGGCAGAGCACAGCACACTAGGGCAGGCCCCAACAAGGCAACAGATTGTGATCATAACTAAAGAAGCTGTCAAGGCTTCTGGAACTCTCAGCCACAGATAGGGACGTCAGACAACTGTTGAGAAGGAGATTACAAGGGTTCCTTTGTTGTCTCTGGACAAAAGACCCTTGCTACAGGCAAAACCAGGTCTGAGTCCTGGGATATTCTCATAGGGTGAGGAAGAGCACCAGCATATGCCAGCACTTGTAGCCCCAAGGGATCAGGGGACTCTGGCCACAGTTCCAAGGAGGGAAAAGAGTGTTTGGGGTTTTTTGCAGACTAGAACACTGGCTAGAAGGGTATTAAGTACCCTTCTCCTTACATCATACCAACTTAGAAGAACTGAAAACAGTAAATTCCTAGTGCCAGCTCTGAAGGCAGCTTTATGAAGAAATTGAAGTTTGGAACAGTGCTCCCTTCACCACAGTTATAGATCCTGACTTCAACAGTCTTTAAACTAAATGAAAAGAAAAAGGTAGGAAAAGAAGCAAAAAAAAACAAACAAAAAGAAACTCAGCATAAAAATTATTTTGGTGACTGTGTAGACTTAAATTCAGAAGAAGGCAACACAGTTAATACCCCTGCATCCAAAGCCTCCAAGAAAAATTTTAATTGCTCTGAAACCCAAAAAATAATTAATGGAAGAGTTAAAGAGGAATTTAAAAAATCAAATAAGATTTAGGGGGCAAAGTGGGAGGATACTCCATCAATTTACAAACTGGGAATTCCACCAATTGGGGAATACCTGAGTAAGTCCTATTATATGACTGTAATAGAATACTGTTGTGTTGTAAGAAATGGCAAGGAGGAAGAGCTCAGAAATATGCAGAACCAGGGGCATGTTGTATAGTGATAGAAATACTTTACAATGAATAACTTGAATAATACCTATTCTCAACAATTCAATGATCCAAAAATTATTCCAAAGGACTCATGATAAAAATGCCATCTACTTCCAAAGAAAAAGAACTGAGTCCGAATCCAGACCAAAGCAAACTTTTTTTCATTTTCTAATTTTTTTCTATTTCCTTTCACAAAAGGATTAATATGGAAAAATGTTTTATATGATTGTCCATGTAAAATCTATATGAGATTGCTTATCATCTCAAGGGGGAGGGAGGGTTGGGAAGGAGGGAGAGAATTTGAGACTCAATATTCTTTGAAAAATGTTGGAAACTTTGTACATGTAATTAGGGAGGGAATAGAATAAAATTTAATAACTGAAAAAAAATACAGGGTCCCATTTAGGGAAAGAACTGGCCTAGACTATCTGTGGAAGACCCTAATAACTAGCGATCCTTTTATAAATGAGGTTTGATACTGCCTATGCTTTGGGTCATAAGATAATAGATTTAGACCTAGAAGGAGACTTGGAGATTATCTGGATTAACATTTTACATATGAGGAAATTGATTTGGATGTGTTAAGTGAGTTGTCCAGGGACTACCATATAGCTAGTAAATGTCAAAGGTAAAGTTAAAACCTGGGTCTTCCCAAAACCAAGTCTAGCACTATAATATGCTTCAACAAGTAGGCTATTGTACATTTGTGGAGATCTTGCACTACCTCTCCCATATTTTTCTCCTAGTTATAGGTTTAGTGGAGGAAAGGGGGGATAAAACCAAGACCTCCATTGGTGAGGCCATTGGGAAAGATAATATTTTCAAAGGTATCTTTCCCTGGGAGTCACAAATGGGTTAAAATCCATATTGGACTCAGCTCAACCTAATGGAATCTTAAATGATACATTAAATTATAGAATAAAAAAGTATTTTTATAATAAAGTTTTCTTTCTACTAAAGGCATTTTAATATTCATACTTCCTACACAATTAGATATGTAGGACCCTATATGGTAAAACCAAGATGTAGCTGTTGCCTAAGAAAATTCAAGTCAGACTCTTTCCTCCTAAAAAGATAAAGCACATTCTGGGATTAATGTTGGTATTTCCAGCTTTGTGTTATGCTGGATTTCCATTGGTTTAAATTATATGATGACATAGTATGACCTTAGCTATTCTCTTAGAATCACTATTTATGCATTATGACTCACCTAAGAAACCTCATATTTGTGAATGTTTCTTCCACTGTCTGCAAAGAGAGTAATATCAATGAGGACAGTATTCCCATACTGCCTATCTTGTGAAACATAAATACCAAACAGGCATTTTCTTAATAATCCCATTGCATGAATTTTTGAGATTCTTTATCTTGAGGTCTTTTCATATTTTTTCAGCTTGTTTTTTTAATGCCATTCCACTCCCCAACCTCCTAACAAGATGGGATATTCAGAAAGTGAAGTAAAAGCTATAAAATGGTAGAGAAATTATGTTTTCATATCAGGAAAGGCAGTTAAATACAGGTTTTAAGTTTATTTAAGCTGAAAAGGAATAAGTAGGTATTCTTCTGTCCAGTTTAACCTGACATCTATAATAGCTACTTTTGACCTCCATTTCTGGTCTACTTCATGTGAAGAGAAAAAGATACAATCTCTTAAAACTGGCATTTAAGGCCCTTCACAATCTTGCCCTAACTTACTTGTCTTTCCTTGTTAAGGAAAAGCTATTAAATGAGAGAGAAATTATGTTCTTATATCAGGTAAATGTAAAGTTGGAAGATCTTATACCCCTGAAACTACATTAACTATAATTCCTTTTTACCTTGCATATGTGTACATCGATTTTTGCGGGCTGTATTTAATTTGGGTTTGTGTGGTTACGAGTTCTTCTTGGCACAGGAATGTAAAGTTATTCTCCTCAGGGGGAACTATGCTATTGCTGTGAATTTGGACTTGAATTTGTCCCTAATTTAGAACAGAAGACTACCTCCCAGAATCCAGAAGGTGCCATGAAAGATGCCTGCAGAGACCACACACTGCACCAGAAGATCCAGAGTGAACTTTGAGACATGACAAATTTGAACTTTGTTGAATGTATTTATTTTGAATGGACACCTTTATGCCAGAAAGGGGACTTCTCCCTAAATGGTTTTTTGCCAATGCACCTAACATTGATTCTGTTCTTTCTCCCTTTTATTTCCCTTTTATATCTGAATTATTGTAAATTTTAATTTGATTATGTTTTCATGATCCATTGGGGAGACTGGTCTCCCAAAGGATCACAGGGGGGAATGTAAAGTTGGAATATCTTGTACCCCTGAAACTACCTTACCCATATTCCTTTTCACTTTACATATGTGTGCATCGGTTTCCTCAGTCTGTATTTAATTTGGGTTTGCTTGGTCACAAGCTCTTCTTGGCATGGGAATGGTGTGGTGAGCTGTGCTGGGGAGGCGAGCAGCTTGAGGCCATGTGGGGTGAGTAGGGACTGTTTCCCCGTGTTTCTCTAGCTTTCTAATTTTATATTAATAAATCTTTATAAATATCATACTTTGGAGGCATTGAATATTAATTTAAAAATCTGCATAAAGAAAGAAAAATGTTTTCTGTTTATTTCATTTAAAAAGCAATAAATAACTACCCATAACTGTGCCTAGTTTGTGCCTAGGTTAAGGATAACAGGACCAGTGTTTTTGATTAAACTTCTGGGGATTAGTGGAGACTACTTGGCAAAGATTGATAGTAGCTGAATCCAGGAGTTCCCCTTGTCTGACATATAGACTGTTACTGTTGGCTCTCATTGTTTTGCCTAGGCTAATGGTGGGCTTAGCTACCAGCCTCTCTTTGTTCTCCTTCCAATATGAATCTGACTGTGATTCTTTATTTCTCAAGTAGTTTAATAATTATAGTAAATTTAGAAAGGGGATAGGTTTGAGGGAAGAGGAGACCCTACTGGGTTTTGTTTTGTTTTTGTTTGTTTGTTTTCTTTGGCTGAGCCTAGATGCCTCAGCTCCAACTGATCTGTCTTCTTCTAATCTAATCAAGGTCTCTATTCTACCTTAACATGGCAACTGTCCTTCTTGGGAGTGTCAAGGGAATGAAAGGATCTTCTGGTTGATCCCCTGAAGGTAAGGGATCAGTCCCTTCTCAGCCTCTGTTGTTGTTAGTTCTTCCTCTGATAAAGATTCTCCACAAAAGGAACCATCTTTCTCCTCTGAGTAAGGAAGAAATACCTCAAGGCTTTTCCACCTGTTGGGACCTAGAGCTCCAGGTCTTTGCTCCACACTCAACAGAATTCAGAGCGCAAAGACCCTTCAGTTTGCTGTTTCTCCCACAATCCTCTTCTCTCACTCCAGTTGTCACTCCCTGTCCCGTCACACATTTCAACCACTGTCTGCTCTATCTCAGTGCGCAGAAATGCATAAGCTTGATTCACAGTTTTCCTTTCTACATACAGAATAAGAGATAGTTAAACCCTCGTCATACCATTTATATAAATCTCTATTTAAGAGACAAGTGATTATGCTACCTTTGCATGGTCAGGATATTGCTACTAGAGTTTAACTCACTGGGTAGACAGTGCCTCTAATACTTGTTATTCTGGAGGAAATGTTTTTGATAAACAGGTGGGGTTTGAGGTTGCAAGTTCCTTTTATTCTTTTTAATATTTCCTTTAAGTGGCCCATGCTTGGGTTGGATTAACAATTATAGCGGTAATTAAGTAGTTGTTTATGATTATGTGTTAATTGTTAGCAAGTTTTGCATTAACTAGTGTAAGCTTGTGTGAGGACAATAAAATTCTTGTTACTAATTTTAGCATTTTGTATTCTAAAAGTTAATAGATTCATCCAATATAATATTAGGGATTTTGATTAGTTTGTAGATTAAATTCTCAAATATATAAAAAAACTAAGTCAAATTCCTTAAGACTCCAACTCATTCCCCAATTGATAAATGGTCAAGGGATATGAATAGGCAATTTTCAGATGAAGAAATAAAAGCTATCAATAATCACATGAAAAAATGTTCTAAATACCTCTTGATTAGAGAAATGCAAACTAAAACAACTCTGAGGTAACCCCTCATGCCTATTAGATTGGCCAATATGACAGTTAAGGAAAATGACAAATGATGTAGTGGACATGGCAAAATTAGAACATTAATGCAATCCTGATGTCATAGTAAGCTGTTTAGAAGGATATGTAAACAAAACAAAACAAAACAAAAACTAGGAATGAAAAAGAGGATTGTATTCTTCAATAGAAGAACTTCAATAGAGGAAGAAGTAAAGTCAGGAAGGTTATGACTTGTTCATTGTCACAGAGTCAGTGGAAGGTAAAGAAGGTAAAAAAGAATGGAGGTAGAATTTGAATTCAAGGCTCCTGAATTCACTCTTTTTCTTTTTTCTTTCTATGTATTTGGTTTTTACATTATAAACTATTATAGATCTAAGAGACTGCTAATTAAGCAAAATCAATAATATAATGATCTTATCTAAAAGTTTATCCAGGGGGCAGCTGGGTAGCTCAGTGAATTGAGAACCAGGCCTAGATATGGGAAGTCCTAGGTTCACATCTGGTCTCAGATACTTCCTAGCTATGTGACCCTGGGCAAGTCACTTGGCCCCCATTGCCTGTCCCTTACCACTCTTCTGCCTTGGAACTAATACACAGTATTGATTTCAAGATGGAAGGTAAAGGTTTAAAAAAAATAAATAAAAGTTCATGCAACAAAATGCATCTACAGCACACCTAAACTTTATTTAAAAAAACAAATCAACAGGAATCTATTTTTTCTGCTTCCTACCCTTCATCATATTTTTAAAAAGAGGAAAGAAAAACAAAGTACTTGTAATAAATACATATATTGAAGTAAAAGATACTCCCTAATTGGATCTATATAATATATAGATCTGATAGATATAACACACACAAAGACACACATAAAATATGTCTCTTTCTGTACCCTAAATCTATTACCTCTCTGTCAGGAAGAAAATAATATATTTCACTGTCAATCCTCTGGAAACATGGGATAATTATTGTATTGCTCATAGTTCTTACAACTTTCCAAATTGTTTGTTCCAATAGCATCATTGTTGTATAGCATTTTATTGTTCTCCTGGATCTGCTCATTTCATTCTTCATCAGTTTATAAAAATTCTTCAAAACTATTCATTTTTATGATATTAAGTTTATAATAGAAATTATTCTTCCGATTCTGCTTGCTTCTATATGAGTTCATATCAGTCTTCCCTTGTCTCTTTGAAATCATCCATTTTCTCATTCTGACAGCAAAACAGTACTCTTTCATATACCTCAACTTATTTAGTCATCCCTCCATTGTTGGATATCCCTTTTCTCAAAATTCATAGCTCTTAAGTAATTGGATAAGAATGATGAGATTGAAAGTAGTCTGGTTAATATGCAGTGACATTCTAAATCTTACTTGCTCTCCTCCCTTTATGATTTTTCCAGGACTTTGCTGTGAAAACAAGTCACTATAATTCTCTTGATATGATGAAAAATATGCTGAATAAAAAGGTGGAGTCATTATGAGATATCATTGTATAAGCACTGGAAATCTTGTTTTATTCTTTAGAAATAGAATGATGAACTTTCTACATTCCACATAAAGATACAATGGTTATTTTTTAATGGTAACCCTCCTCACTAAAAAACCCCAAACCCAAAACCAAAAGAACAACACAAACATTTTTGGTAAAGTCCTGAGTGGAAAGTAAGAAATAACAAATTCTATTACAATATCCACCCTCTCTTCTTTTTATCTGAAAGTCCTGAGAGAATTCCCAGGGAGAAGTGTTCTCATTTCACAATTTTGCTACATGTTTAAAAAACCCCAACAAGCCTCATTAAACTAAAGATATTCTAAAGTAATATAATTTTATCAGCTTTATCCTTTTATTTGGCATTTCTTTTTATAATATACAGTAATCGGTTTCTTTAAAATGGTCCCTGTAGTACAAGATAAACATAAAGCAGCATCTACTGTATTTTAAGGCAAGTTTTCCATCTTTAGCTTCCTTAAGAACAGTCATGTAAATAACAAAGACATTATTTTTCTCCTGTTCTGAACAGAATTTGTAATCTGCTTTATCTCCAGCAAGCAGTCTCATAAGAGTTTCTTGATGTTTTAAAATTTTAAAAACCTCACAAACTAGGTTTGGAGCCTGTCATCAGAAAATACTTAACATATCACTGTAGACAGATGCACATACTGGGATTTTGTGGTGGTGGTGATATTTTGTAAAAATCCTCATGTATTTTGGAGAATTGGAATCCAGGTTTTCTTCTTTCTGAGACTAGCTGGATGAAACTCTGGAATGCAGGTTTCTTCTGACTGAAGAGAAGGAAATTCTCTTTCCTTTTTTTGTAAGTTGTCTTTTTTAAAATTTAGAATAATTTTCCATGGTTACATGATTCATAACTCGCCCCCCCTCCCCATCTCCCTCCCCTGCTCTTTTCTCCTCACTCCTGAAACTGACAGGTAGTTCCACTGGGTTATACACATATCATTGTTTAAAACCTATTTCCATGTTATTCATATTTGTGTAGGGGGATCTTTTAACATCAAAACCCTAATCATATCCCTGTTGAACTATGTGATCAATCATGATCAATCATGTTTTCTTTTGCATTTCTGTTCCCACAATTCTTTCCCTGGATGTGGCTAGTGTTCTTTCTTATAAATTCCTCTGGATTGTCCTGGATCATTGCATTGTTGCTAATAGAGAAGCCTAATACATTCGATTGTGCCATAATGTATCAGTCTCTGGGAACAATGTGCTCCTGGTTCTGCTCCTTTCACTCTGCATCAATTCCTGGAGGTCTTTCCAGTTCACATGGAATTACTCTAGTTCGAGAATGAAATTTTCAAAGGAATTTTTGATACAAGTTAAGACTAGGAGAAAAGGATATCCAGAAAGCTTTAAAGAAATCTAATGTTATGTCTGGGTTGTTTAAACCATTTTTATATTAACTTGAAGGGTAGCTTCATCCTATAGAAATTATATGAGAACAATAGGTGGGTGCCATGTATAGTCAGAACTGCAACTTAGAGTACTTAAATTCAAATTCAACTTCAGAAACTTACTTGCGGTATGCCCATGGGAAAGTCTCTCTGCCTCAGTTTCCTTATCTGTAAAATGAAAATAGCACCTCTTTCCCAGGGTTGTTGTGAAGATTAAATGAGCTAATAATTGTAGAGTGTTTTGCAAACCTTCAAGGGCCATATAAATGATAGTTATGAAGATGATGAAACCATATAGGAAAATGACTATCAAAAATATATATAGTATATGTCTCTATACTTATATATACATAGGCAGTATGCACACAGACATACATGCAATATATAGATATAAATTACAATCACAATGCATGAATGGAGATTTTGAACCTTGGACTTCATCCCCCAGAAATCTCTTAGTATTTCCCCAAATTCCGTTTAATCTCTTTTGTGCCTCCATGTTTGTGTGGTCATGCTATTTTTTTTTAAACCCTTACCTTCTGTCTTGGAGCCAATACACAGTATTGGCTCCAAGGCAGAAGAGTGGTAAGGGTAGGCAATGGGGGTCAAGTAACTTGCCCAGGGTCACACAGCTGGGAAGTGTCTGAGGTCAGATTTGAACCTAGGACCTCCTGTCTCTAGGCCTGGCTCTCAATCCACTGATCTACCCAGCTGCCCCCTCATGCTATTGTTTTATAAGTTCTGTAGCTCCTTCCTTTTTTTGCTCTAGTCAGTGGGCTGAATACCTAGGTCTCTTTCTTTAGTTATTATTAATAGAACTTTATTAAATATAATACTTAGTTCTTGTATATTAATTTAAATCTCCACAACAATAAATTACATGTACATGTGTTTGCATGTGTGTGTATGTTTATGCATATCTATTTGAAGAAAAGTAGGAAGTTGATCATCAGCTAATTCACTAGATCAGAATATAAGGCTAAAAAAAGGTAATTAACCAAACAGTAGACTATTTAAAGATGTAAATATTTCTTTCATCTCTTTATGAAATGTGAAAAAGTTGTTTAGTTGAATTCAAAGAGGTAACTGCTATTGGTCAGTTAAACATTGATCACAACCTTGGTTATCCTTAAAATTTTAGCTTGCTAAACTCTTGTCTTACTTCGGTGGGAAACTGCCTACTCTGTGGAATGTAATGGTTTCTATAAGAGGGCAGGAAGGGAGGAAAGACATTTTTTTTCTCCTCTTGCCCTCTTCTTCATTTACCCCTTGGGCATGGCCTTTAGCAGCAAAGCTGGCAGAAACAACATTCTCTCCAATCTTTTGGGAGTTTATCAGTTCTAATGAATGTACAGCCCAGTGGAGATGTATCCAGCACAGGAGCTACTCTTACATAAGCAAAAGTACATTTATTCTCTATGGAGACACAGACACAGAGGAGCAGCACTCTTTGTAGGAAGCTGCTTCAAAGAGCAAGACCCTAGAAGTGCCAAATAAAACTTTTACAAAAGTAACCTTGTTCTAGGACTCAGAGACACTAAAAATAAATATAATAGAAATAGTAAATGCACTAATTACAGACCATAATGTAATAAAAATGATAATTCAGGGAGTTCAGACAAAAGATACAAACCTAAGTAACAAATGAATCAAAGAACAGATCATAGAAATAATAAATGATTAAGTGGAGGACAATGATAATAATTAAATAATATATTAAAATTTCTGGTATGCAGCTAAAGCAATCCTTAAGGGAAAAATTATAATCCTGAAAAGATTTTAACTGCATATAAGAGGTTGATGAAGTACATCTATATTTTTTAAATTAGAAAGCCAAAGAAATAAAGACACTCAAATTAAGCACAAATGAAGAAATATTTATAATTATAGGGGAAATAAATTTGAAACCAAAAAAAGTCCTTAGAAATGATAAAAGTAGAATCTGGGTCTTTTAAGATGACTAACAACATCAATAAACCTTTAGCCAACCCAATTTAAAAAGGGGCAGAAAATCAAATCAACAGAATATTAAATGAACAATTTAAACTAAAACCAGAACAAATTAAATTAACTATCAGAAGCTACTATGTACAATTACATGTTAACAAAACAGGGACCACAAAAAAATAAAGGAGTACTCTGAAAAATATAAAAAATTGGTATAGAGGATGAAATAGAGAACATAAATGACTCATTCTCACCAAGGAAAAATAGAACTAGTTGCAAAGGAGTTACCCATAAGAAAGAAAGAGAAAACTATCCTTATCTTGATAGATTTAGAGGATATTTATATCCATCATTTTGAGAATAATTAGTACTAATACTCTATTATGAATGGTATTTCACAGACCTAGAGATGAGAGGTCCTGGGTTCAAAAATGGCCTCGGATACTTCCTAGCTGTGGAACCCTAGACAAGCCCTTTACATTGCCTATCCTTTACTGATCTCCTGCTTTGGAACCAATACACAGTATTGATTCTAAGACAGAAGGTAAGGGTTTAAAAAAAATGAATGGTATTGCTGCATAGCACAAAAGTTTATCAGTGAGTTTATATTCTAAGCCAGTGGTTTTCTTAGCTGCCTTATCTTGCCAAATGGTCATTACCAGACCACTACATCATCATCATTGTTACCATTAATATAGTACTTATAGTTTGTAAAGTACTTTTAAAATATAATCTTATTTTGTCCTTACAACAACTTTGGGAGAGAAGACCAGAAGGATGAAATTTGGATTTTAGAGATGAGGAAATTATTATTATCTACATTTTAGAGATGAGGAAATTAAAGTGGAGAGAGGTTAAGTGATTTAGTTAGGGTCACACAGCTAGTCCATATTTGAGACCAGACTAGAACTCAAGTCTTCCTTATCCTAAGCACTCTGACTCTAAGTGGTCTGCATGCAGATCAAGTATATGATAGACCCATTATCATTGACCTTTGGATATCATTAGTGTAATTCATTTATGATGCTTAAATTTCAATGGCAAATTGTTATAGTTTCTGTTTATTTTGCTTTTCCCATTTCTCATCATCAACAACTTATTTAAGTAGATCAAGTTGGAATTATTTTAATTATATTCCATTTTATTTTCATCCTTCTGGTTTTATATTGATTTGAATCTTTCTTCTAAAAATGTACTGTCATTGTAAGGAGCTAATTTTGGTGGATCTTACATATATATTCTAGAAATTCTTTGAAATCTATTTTACTCCAAACTACATGGAACATGGGATTATATTAAGTTCTCCTTTCTTCTGTCTCTGTCTCTGTCTCTGTCTCTGTCTCTCTCTCTCTGTCTCTCTCTGTCTCTCTCTGTCTCTCTCTCTCATAGTCTAAGATAGAATGATAGTTCTCCCCAAGGTTATTTTTATTTTTATTTTAGCAATTAGTTCCTCCATGTTAGTGAAAATTAGATTCATAATAGCTGTCCTCCCAATTTCTTCCAACACCTCTTGAAGAATGAAATCATTAAGGTAAGCCAATAATTTATTCACTACCATAAATGTTTTTGGCAGAGAAAGAGCATTAGCAGATGTCTGGATAATTGAAGTCCCTGTAACTATTATATTATGCCTCTATTCCATCTGTTTCCTGAAATTCTCATCTATTTCATCCTAGATTCAGCCTGTAGTATAGTCCCTTATCAATATCACTTCTGTTTGTCTTTCCATTGATCATCACATAAATGTTCTTCACCATGTTGGTTTTTATATTTCCTCTAATATATTGTTAATATAAAATATTATGTATATTTGTATCTGTTTAATATATATCATTGCTTAACATATTACATGTGTTTATTCTAAAATACCCTAATTATATTTCTTTTAAATAAGATATATTTTCCCAAGTCTATATTTCAAACATGAGCAACATCCCATCAATCTGATTCCATTTCTACCCTTCTCTTTTGTCTTATACTTTTTAATGCTTTTTTCTGCTAAAATTATAGTCTCTCTGTTCCCCAAATCCTCAATTATGATGCCTATTTGAGCATTTATACTCTCTACCCCTTTTAACAAAAAGCTTCTAGGAATAATAATCTACACTAAATTAAAAATCCAATCTCCTTCTCAATTGTCTTACTTATATAGAGCACTATTGAATGTGTCACTATTGATAACCAAATCCTTCTTTATACTCATTTCTCTTTTGGACTCTGTGACCTAAAACTGTCTTGATTTTTTCCCCATTCATCTGACTGTAATTGGAGATTGAGGGGGAAAAATAATGATTTCAATTTTGGATGTGAGTTTAAAATGTTTAAGTGATATCCAGTTTGATATGTCCTACAGACATTTGGAGATGTGTGACTTAAGGTCAGCAGAGAAGAGCTGGATAAGTAGACTTGAGAATCATCATTATAGGGATGATGATTAAATTCATGATATCCTCCAGTGAAATAATATAAAGAGAGAAAAGAAAGAGGACCCAGGACAGAGTCCTGTGTGACACCCATTGTGTGATATGGATGAAAATTTAGCAAGGGATTCTAAGAATAATTCAATAGGTAACAGTATAACCAGGAGAGTAGGGTGTCTTGAAGATCTAGGGAGAAGAGATTATTAAGGAAAAGAGAATAATCAAGAATGTTTAAAGCTACAGAGAAGTCACAAATGAAGAGAAAAGACCATGTTATTTGGCAGCTAAGTTCAGTGATAACTTAGGAGAAATATCTAGATACTAAAATAATAAGTAGGGGTTGTATTTTTGTCATTAAAATTAAAAATTACTTTGTGCTACATCATTAATAAATCTTTTCCATGTGTGTTGACACTACATTTAAGTTTAAATTGCCCATAATCCTCTTCTGCCTTTAGCGAAGGCTATCTGAAAATTGTTTCTGGGGGCTTTACCTCACCCCTACACCCCTAGAAGTGTCAATACATTTTAGTATGTGCAAGAATGTTTGCATGAGTTCTGGTGCTAAGAAACAAGAATTTGAATCTGGGATTTGTGTACAAAAGTTCTGAATGTTTATTTTCTATGCTTTGTCTTCCTCCTTAGATATTTGCACAGACTATACCTTTATACCTAAAAAAATTATCTTCTTGCTTCTCCGAAAAACGAATCCTTTGCCAACTTCAAAACTTATTAGTTTAAGTGGCATCTTCTACATGAAGTTTTTTCCTGATTTCCCCTGCTGTCAGGTTTCTATCCCCCCAAATACCTTTATTTATTTGTCAAAGATAATGTATTATAGTGGGTATATAAAGGGCTAGCCAGAGAGATCTATGTTTAAGTCCAGCATCTGACATATACTGATTGTGTGACCATGGGCAAATCATTTTTTCTGTTTTTTAGGCAATTCAATGTCATTCTAATTTGCAGAGAAGGTACAACTTCCGATGATAAAAGGGAATTTCCTCATCCAGTAGTTCCCTCTACCAATAAAATTACCGGTTCTATATCAAATCTATTTATTAGTTATAAATTTAGAATGTACTCATGAACTTATATTATCCATACATATGTACATGTTGTCTTTTTCCAACATACTCTATTTAGGCTCTTAATATATTCATTGATTGGGAGAAGGAGTTTATAAAGAAACAAGAACACATAGATTTTTATGATGCTACCAATTTGGGGGCAGAAGGAAGAGGGAGGGGAAAGAATGACAGAGATGTGTAGAGAATTAGACAGAGAGGAAAAGTGTTTATAGCCCACTTTAATTCCCTTTGAGAGCCTCCCATGGAGTATACACAGGAAATGACTGATAGGCTAACAAAGACTTAACTGAAGACAGAATTCTCTTTAAAAACTTAGGCATGTTCATCACCTAATAGGCAAGTCTGCTTCTGGAAAGGGATAAGGAAATCAAGGAGAAAGCCCCTGAGCATCTCATCAATAAATACATTCTAAATACATTTGAGGATTAGGGGAACTCTCTTTTTCATGTGCTTTCTAGAAGCTACTGGGTTCCCTGCAATTTTTATTAAGAATTCCAGATTTCCCAGCAATGAATTCTCAACTCCTTATCACTGTACCTTTTTAAAACCAATGACTTTTCCCAGTGATCTATAGCTATAAATCATAGAACAGAACAGAGATATTTCAGTTACAAATAGCCCAAAGGATGAAGGAAAGATGCATGAGAAATGTAATGTCCCAAGATAATAAAGAAATAAAGTGAAAGCATTTAACTAATTGGTCATATTTTCCAGGAAGAATTTATTTAAAAAAAATGGATAAAGATTAGTGCAACCAGGCTTGGGCTCTACAAGAATTGTGGGAAATATAGTTCCAGAGGACTTTGTCAATTCCTCTTTCTTGGAGGGGAAGGATTATGGAGGTAATAGTTTTAAACTAGGATGCTAGCAGTATACAGTGGCAGAAGCAAATGGAAGAAGAGATCTGGAGATAAGAGCTTGGGTAGAAAGAAGCCTTGGAGTGGTTGGCCTTTATTCACTAAATTAAATAAGATAGCTCAGAACACTGTAGAGGGTTGTTTGGACATTAACTGACCAGGAATCCAATCAGCCAGTGAAACCATTTTTCTTCCCACCTCATTCTTTTTATGTACAAGAGAATAAATGCATAATCTAGCATTTTCTATTCCTTAAAGTTGTTAAGTACTTGAGTCAGAATCTTTAAAAGGGTATTCACTAGACAAAATGTGACCTATTTTAATTGCTTTTGATCTACATATATCCTTAATTTTATATTAAGAAACCACAGTGGAGGAAACCAGTGAATAGCTGCTAATACAAATAACTACAAAGGTCAGAGATCTCAATATTAGTCCAAGTCATAAGGGATTTGAGCAAAGCAGAGAGAATATAAATAATTTTGGTTTATATTGTATATAAACTCTCTTGAAAAAGGAAAACAAACTATAATGAATATGGGGTTGTTTCTCATTTTTGTTGTCATTCAGTTGTCTCCATCCTGTCCAACATGATGTGACCTCCATTTGGTATTTTCTTCAAAAAGATTCAGAAAGATATGATTTGTCATTTCCTTCTCCAACTCATTTTACATCTGAGGAAAAAAAAGCAAATAGGTTAAGTTACTTGTCCAGGCTCACACAGCTAGTAAGTATCTGATGCCAGATTTGAGCTCTGGAAGATGAGACTTCAGGGCTACCACTCTATACACTACTATGCCTAGCCAGTCTAAATAAAAGGAGATACACTTCTATTTTTGCCATTTGGGCTAAGGCTGAGGCTGTCATGTCATTTGTGTCTCATTCTTTCTTTTCCTCACCCCCATCCTCCATAGACTTTAGAGTAGTGACTACCTAGTAGGATACACATTGGCAAAATAGATAGCCATCATGGGGAGAGACCCTTTTTTCTTTAGATTGTTGTCATATAGTTAAACTCTACCAGATGGTGCCTCCTGGTGACTACACATGGAAAGATTGTAATCTACAGTGCTGGAGGAAGAGTTCACTTAGAATTTTTTCTAAATATAAAAATAAGCACTACTACATCTACAAATCATATTTCCC
Organism: Gracilinanus agilis; assembly: GCF_016433145.1. Taxonomy (NCBI): domain Eukaryota; kingdom Metazoa; phylum Chordata; class Mammalia; order Didelphimorphia; family Didelphidae; genus Gracilinanus; species Gracilinanus agilis. The sequence goes on from NC_058135.1 coordinate 89,160,963, forward strand.
CCAGTTATTTTCAGATTTATAACTTTTCCCAGATAGAGTTACTCCTTTGTTAGAAGGATACTCCCTTCTTCTTTATGCTCTTCTTTCTTGGTTTTCAAGACTCTATTGGTTGTCCTCCTATTTTTCTGATCACTCTTCTTTTCCTTTGCTGGTTCTTCCTCCAGATCATGCCTTTAAATCATATGTTTCCCCAGCATTCTGTCCTAGCATCTCTTTTCTTCTCCCACTATTGTACTTCAATTGGTGATGTCATTAGTTCTTATGAACTTAATTACTATCTTTATGCTTATAATTCTCAAATCAACCTCTTCTGCCTCAATTTTTATGCTGACCTTCAATTTCATACCTCCAAATGCCTTTTGGACATCATGAACTAGATGTCTAGTAGACATCTTAAACTCAAAATGTCTAAAGCATATCTTTACAACTAAACCTCACTCCTACCTTCACTATAGAGGATACCATCATCCTCCCTACCCCTCAGGTTTGTAATATAAGAGTCATTCGAGATTTCTTGATCTCTCTTACCCCTTTATCCAAGCTGTTGCCAAAGTCTGTAAAATTCACCTTTGTAAGACTTCTCCAATAAGCCTCTTTCTCTCCCTTTGAACTGTTACCCCCTGGTACAGAACCTCATCACCACACACATCTGGATTAATGCAATAGTCATTCTTCATTTGGCTACTAAAGTGATTTTCCTAAAACGCAGGTCTGATCATTTCATTTTCTCTCCAAACTCAATAAGCTCTAATGGCTTCCTACTGATTCCAGAATCAAAACAAACTTCTTTGTTTGGCATTCAAAGTCATTCATAAACTAGTCCATGCCTACTCTTCCAGACTTCTTATAACTTCCTTTCCTGTAGGTACTCTGATTCAGTGACACTGGCCTCCTGGCTGTTTCACAAACAAGACACTCCATCTCTCTTCTTTAGGCATTCCCTCTCGTTGTCTTCCATGCCCTAACTGCTGACCTTCCTGACTTTCTTTAAGCCCCAGCTAAAATCTCCCATCTTATAGGAAGTCCCTCCCTTTTAATTATTTCCCATTTATCTTTTCTATAGTTTGTTTTGCATATATTTGTTTTCTGGCTGACTTCCACATTAACGAGTAAGCTCCTTGAAAGCAGAACCTGTTTTAGTTTTTATTAAGTTGTATACCCAGTGTTTAGCACAGAACCTGACATGTAGTAGGTACTCCATAACTATTTATGGGATTGGACCAGATTATTAGAACTGACACATCTGATAATGTTTTCTAAGTCCTCATATATCTCAACCTATTTGCTATTTTTGACCTTGGCAGCTACTCTTTCTTCCTTTATATTCTTTCCTCTCACATTTTTCATTATACTAATCTTGCCATAGTTCTCCTCCTCTTGGGTGTGACCAGTACTTTTCTGTCTCCTATTGGGATTCTACATACATCTTATGCCCCCATGATGGTATTCCCCAAGGTCCCATACTAGTCTTTCTCTTCTTCTACTATGTAATCTCTTTCGGAAAACTCATCCATCCCCACTACTTCAAATATCATCTCTAATCAGATGATACATAGAAATATATATTACATATAGATATATAAATATTTATGTAAGGGCAGTTAAGTGGTACAATGAGTAGACCTTGACCTGGACCGGGAGCCAGGAAGACCTGAGTTCTAATTTGGCCTCAAACACTTGCTCTATGACCCTGGGCATCACTTTATTCTGCTTCAATTTCCTCATCTATAAAAGGAGCTGGAAAAGGAAATGGCAAACCACTCCAGCCAAGAAAACCCTAAATGGGGTCAGAGAGAGTTGGCCATGAGTAAAAAAATAACTGAACAACAAGTATGTGCATATATATGTGCATCCATATGTATGAGTATGTATATATGCAGCCTCAGTCTCTTCTCTGAGCTTCAGTTCTGTAACACCAACTGCCTACTTGACATTTTAAACTATATGTCGGATATAGATCTTAAATACAACGTGACTTAAAACTGAACTTATTATCTTTCCTCCCTCAAACCATCTCTCTTCTAAATTTTCCTGTTGCTGTTTAAGGTATCATTATCTTTCCATTCTCTCAGGTTTATAATGTTGGCATTGACCTTGACTGCCCACTCTATCTCACCTCACATACCCAATCAATTGTAAAAGTCTTGACATTTCTACTTCTATAATATCGCTTGTACCCAACCTCTTTGCTTTACCCCTATAGCCATTAACTTAGTTTGAGCTTTCATTGCCATTTGTCAAGTTTATTCAAACAACCCCCTCATTGGTCAACCACTCCAAGTCTGTCACCACTCCAGTCCATGTTACAATGTGCTGCCAAAGAGATTTCCTCAGGGCATATGTGAGTAAGTCCTTTATTCATACATGAAGTCCTTTTTGCTTTAAGATTATATACATAAGCATCTTTGTTTAGCTTTAAAAGCTAATCCATCTTTCCACCTATTGGAAATTCTCCTCTTTCCTTCCACTTTGTGATCCCAACAAACAAGCCTTTTTTTTTCTCTCTCTCTTCTTCATACATGATGCTCTCATCTCCCATTTCTTTGTCTATGAGCTGACCATCACCTATTCCTGGAATTTACTGCCTCCTTAACTCTTACTCAGATAATTCTTCATTTCCTTTTAGACACAGTTCAGGCATCACTTTCTACATGAAACATTTCCTGATACTCCCAAAGGCTAGTTTCTCCTTTCCTTCCCTCACTCCTTTTTTATGAACTAATTTGCATTGATTTGCATTTACTCTCTTTATATTTATTCTCTGTATATTTACATATGCCCTTGTCTTCTTCCTCAGAATATAGGCTACTTTCAAGTAGAGATTGTTTCATGCTTTGTCTTTGTATTCCCAGTTCCTAGCACAATGTCTAGTACATAGAATAGCTTTTTAACAAATGTATATTGATTGGTCGATAGTGACTGACATTGCTGCTGAATTATTCAGAAAGAAGGACTAGCCAGTCTAGGATGGAAAGTTTTTGAAGTCTAAAAATCATTAAGACACATACCCCTTTAAAATAAGATAATGCCCAAGACCAGACTCTTGATTTGGAAGAAGGTAAGAGAATATACTGGATGACCTCCCAACATATTTTCCAACAAAATGAGTGAAATCTATTAAAAAATAACTTTGAAGAATAATGACTTTTAAATTTTCCTCTTAGGAATAAAGAAGTTACCATAGTTTGCAAGATGAAGGTGCCTCTCTTCTGTTATCTGAGTTGTAACCTGAATTTACCATTTTCCAGGGCCTTTTTGCCCCAAAGTAATGATAAGAAGTCAATGCTAGCATTGCTAAGGATAATTTATTAATATAAAACTTCTTGATAATTTTCTATTTTTTAAAAAAGGAAAGAAAAATGGGACTTAGAGACATAATGCACTTTTATGGTAACTACTGAGAATGAAAAGTTTTATATAGTTCCAGAGTGTAATTAGTTATATAGATACAATATTCTTGGATATAATACATACAAATTGAGAAGGGAGGCAAATGCATTTGTTATTCATAACCTGAGCTACTTACCATGAAGTATCTACCATTGATATATGAAGGTATATAATTAAAAGGTTCTCTTAGGTAAAATAATATAGCATATATTTAATAATAAATTGTAATGGAGGCACAGAGGCTACTTCCCGATAGGAAAGTCTCCCTCTTGACAGATGGACATTTCTATATAACCAAGTGGTGCAAGAAGTTATAGCTTTGGGGTAGGGATCTCAAAGGTTATTGAGTCCAACTCTCTTATTTAATACAAATGAGTAATCTGGGGCACAGGCTTTTTGAGAAGCTTTTTCAAGGGCAGAGGAGTCGCGTTAGAATGAGAATTAGAACCTGGGTCCCATGACTACAAATCTGGAGTTCTTACAGGGACAAATTGTCTCCAGGGCAGTGGAGAGGTCCTTTTTTCTCTTACTGTTATGGTTTTTATAATTTTTGTTTATCTTTGATAATATTGGTTCTTTGATCACATTGGAATTCTGTTTTACTCTCTTACTCCTGTTTAGTGCAGTTCATCTGTAGTGGGTCATTCAAATAATCACACATCCAACTCTCTACTTAGAATGTGAGATCTAATTCCCCACAGGTTGAGAGATCAGAAGGAATAAATGAATAAATCAGTGAATGAAAACATTTATTAAGCACTTCCTATCTGTCAGACCAACAGAATACAAAAGTGGAATAGCTCTTGCCCGTAAGGAACTTACATTTCTAATAGAAAAGAAAACATAAATAAGTGATTGATGGGAAGGGATGAAATCTTTTCAACTGGGAAGTCCTAGGGATGGTGAATATAATCATAGAACCATTGATTGACATATAAGCTCTTTGTTAAGAGGCAATTTGCAATCATATAGACAGGACAAGTTAAAAACTTCCCATATATTTAAATGCATAAATAGAGCTCCTATGGTTCACTCTTCAGGCTATCATAGCCCTGACTTTTAATGCAAGAAAAATAGGTCATTTTTGATTGATTCCGTGGGAACAATCCCAGGATTCTGGCACAAACTGCTTTCATTGACAGACCATGTCCAGAAACCCTTGAACTACTTTCTATTTGCAGATCCATAAATTGCTTTTCCAGCTCTTGCTTTGATTTTTTGGAGAGGTGTGTGGAAAGGCCTGGTGTTTTGGACTTGCAATTTTATCTGCATAGGGAACTGGTCATATAAATTTGTATTGCCAATTTTCCCCACAACACAATTCCTATATAATTTAGAATCATAGAAAGTTGTTTGGGACTAGTCAAGTTAAATGACTTGCCCAATATTACACTTGCAGCCTATGTCAGAGGTGGGAGGTGAACCCAGATCTTTTAGACAATGTCAGTCTCTCCATCAAGCCAAGCCATCTTTCCCTGCTTTGAAGACCTCTCTGGCTTTCCCCTGGCTTTCTTTTTGACCCTTCTTAGCTCCTTTTCACATATATCTCATCTCCATTTCTACTTCCTGTCCCAGAGCTTTATCAGTCCCAAATCATCCCTGTCATGTTGTTCTATATCCTTTCAGTCAAAGTCTGACTTCTCCCAAAGCTATATTGAATCCAAAATTTGCATCATCAGATCTTTTTTTACAGGGGAAAAAATAAGGGAGAGAGGTGCCAATTATGATAGAAATCATATTAGAGAACAGGATTTTGTTATATATATATTTATCATCCCCAACACTATTTTAGTAATCAAAAGAGATTAAGACACCATTCAAAGACATGTAGTTTCATTTTTTTAGGAAGCTGCATGAAAATGCCAATCATTTAAATTATTCTACTTCAGCAAAGACATTTAAACTCTCCTGATATTTCATTTCAGAGCATCAGAAAGAGGCCATGAATACACCTACATAAACCTCCCCTGAATTCTTACTGTATAAAAATGCCTCACGACCACAAAGCTAGTTGAAGCTCTGAAGTACAACACTAATTGTTGGTGACATGCATTCTTATAGGAGAAGTGTAATCTTTGGGAAAATGTGTTTGTTTTTTTTTCAGTCAAGGTGTCTGGCAGAAAATCTGTTCATTTGTGTCTGGCCTAAAGGGATATCCTTCTTAAGGACTTGCCCAAGGCTCTGGGATTATTTAGTCCAACTTCCTTTTGTATTTTATGGTTTCAAAGTGCTTTATACCTAATAGATATACCTGAAGAGTACCCCAACTGACACTGCATTTCTGAGCTCAGTTAACTCCTTGCCTTACAGTAGTCATAAAAATTAATTTCCCAAAAGATTAAGAAATCAAATGAACAAAAGCTGGACAGTAGCATAGTTGCTCAATATTGTGTTAATAGTTTTAGATACAAGTTGAGGAAAACTGTTGAGTATTTATTTTTCTAATTGTGAATATCTCAAGGACAGGTCAGGGTAGCACAAATCTGATTTGGAGGCAGGAGGGGCAATGAGACAGGGAGAACTAATCAACAGACTTTATGTGTGTTGGGTTTCTTCCCTTTCCCCAATTTATGGGAAGGCATAGAAAAGGCAGAATGGCAGGTGGTACAGTGGATAGAGAGCCAGGACTCTCTAAGGATCTCAGTTCACATCTACTCTCAAACACTTCCCAGATGTGTGACCATGGGCAAGTCACTCAATCTTGATTAGCTAGCTCTTTCTGTTTTAGAGTTGTTAGTAAGACAGAAAGTAAGGGTTAAAATAAAATGCATTTGAAGTTAGAAAAAATTATCAAATTGATTTTCTTGTAATATCCTTTATAGGAAGAACATTGAACTTTTTTTTTCATGAATTTGCTGCAAAAAGGTTTTGGTAAATGAAGCATACATGTATGGCCATACTTTGGAACATCACAAAGGCAGAGGGGCATCTGCCTTTGACTATGTGAATATAACTTCTGGCTTGCCACTTGGACAAATTTCAGGAAGCTCTTCACTCCCTTTTTGGATGTATTCTTGACAGCTATTTGAATTTCAAACTTTTTATATTCAGCTGTTGATGAAGGCCATGTCTAGAACAATGTTGAAAATATTCTTTAGAATAATAAGGGAAAGGACTTGTACAAAAAATATTTATAGCTGCCCTCTTAGTGGTGGCAAAAAAATGGAAAATGAGGGATTTGTCCACCCTTTGTGGAATGTCTGAATAAATTGTGGTATCTGATGGTGATGGAATACTATTGTCCTGAAAGGAATGATGAACTGGAGGAATTCCATGTTACCTGGAAAGACTTCCAGGAACTGATGCAGAGCGAAAGGAGCAGAACCAGGAGAACATTGTATAAAGAGACTGATACATTATGGTCAATTGAATGTAACTGACTTTTCTACTAGCAGCAATGCAATGATCCAGGGCAATCCAGAGGAATTTATGAGAAAGAACGCTATCTACATCCAGAGAAATAACTGTGGGAGCAGAAATACAGAAGAAAAACATACAATCACGTAGCTCGATAGTGATATGATTAGGGTTTTGATGTTAAAGAATTGCTTTACTGCAAATATGAATAACATGGAAATAGGTTTTGAACAATGATACTTGTATAACCCAATGAAATTGTTAGTTCAGGGAGGGAGGGGGTTTAGGATGGGGGGGGTCATGAATCATGTAAACATGGAAATATTCTAAATAAAAAACAATAAAAAATAAATGTATGCCATAAAATAAAAAAAGAAAGAAAATATTCTTTAGAGTCAGGAAGACCTGGGTTCAAGACTGGTCTTTGGCATATATACTGATTGAGAGGTCACCTTCAAACATATTAGCCTTATAATGCCCCAGGTAATGTTCCAAAATTACTGTTCCTGTACAAATGAGTTAGGCAGCTAGGTGGTTCCATGAATAGATTTTTGGGTCTTGAGTTAGTAAGATCTGATTTTAAATCATACTCAGATATTTCCTAGGTATTTGACCCTGGGCAAGCCATTTAACCCCGTTTACCTCAGTTTCCTCATTTGTAAAATGAGCTGGAGAAGGAAATGGCAAACTTCTCTAGTATATTTGCCAAGAAAGCTCCAAAATGGGGTCATAAAGAGTCAGAAACAACTGAAATGATTAAACAACAAACAATAAATGAGTTGTTGACCTGCACTCATATAGAGATTTCTAAAGAATCAAAATAATAAGTCCTCACTGCTTTCCTAATGAAAAAAATGCTTTTGGAGATTCTGATTACAATATTTTGATCTTTATTCCCCACCGCTGAGGTGACATGAGGATAGCAAATATAGCCCACAAGATCATCCCAACTTTCCCTCTAACTTTCCCATTCTATTTGTTTCTTGTTAATTAAAATTAAAAAGGGGAAACTTCAGCTGAGCTACACTGTCTTAGGAAAACTGTCTGGCTGCCTTTGCTGCTGAGATTCTTTTTCCATGTTCTGCCTTTCCCAATTCTCTTTCCTTCCCTACCTGTCCTTTAACACAACCCAAGCACCTAACCCTACATCTTTTGCCTTCTTAGCCCTCTGGATAGAAGAGAATACTAGGCAAAAGAAAATAAAAGAGAAATAACAACCAATTCATAATCTGTTTTTACAAAGTTATTTTGTTTTCCTCTCTCTACCTCAAATTCATCTCAACTTTGGTCCCTTTAATGAATCATAAAGTCCTAAAAATTAGGGATCACATATATAATAAAATTTTGTACAGTATTTAGTGCAGCACAGTGCTGGGCACATAATAATCACTTATTGATTAAGAGTACAGTAAATTTTACACAATTATAAAGACTCTGTACTCATGAACACCTCTTTGTTTTCAATCCTTTTTCTTTTGAACTTAATCATTAACATTTCAAAATACAGAAACCCAAATTAAAACAAAAATAGGCTTGTCTATTAATCATCAAACTTTTTTTATGTATTTTTAAAATATAGACAGTAGTAGATTTAATGTGATAGTAACAAAATAACCCTGTTTTTGTCCCCTTTGGAACATCTGCTTTCTTCAGCTTTTAAAATGTTTTATAGATGCTTTCTTTCATTCTTTCTCTATTTTCTCCCCATCTCTATTACTATCCACTCACATGAAAGCTCTTTATGATCCTGTTGAAAATGATGAAGGGTCCTAATATTCCACATGACACATAGTGTTGGTGTCACTTTCTTACACTGTTAACTCTAATGGTCAAGATGACTGATTCTCCCTGAGAGCCAGAAGCTCATGCAGACACTGAATCTAAATAAGAAGAGAGACAAAAGGTCTCTCCCCAACCCAAATCTAGAATGCAGACTTTTAGATGCAAATCTAGAATTCTGACTATCTGGAAGAGAGAGAATCAATTCTGCTCTAATAATAATAGTTTCAATTTATATAACCCTTCAAGATTTACATAGCAAGCATTTTATGAATTTTATGAATTTTATCCTCACAATAACCCTGGGAGTTAGGTGCTATCATTATCCTCATTTTACTGTTTAGGAAACTGAGGCAGATGACTTATCCAGGGTCACAAAACTAGTAAAGCATCTGAGGGCAGATTTAAACCAAGATCTCTTTTACTACAGGTCTTCACTCTACCCATTGAACTTCCTAAGTCTTTTATCTATCTGCTAAGTCAGGGATGGGAATAAAACATGTTTATTTTGACTCATTACCTAGACATGTTTTTTTAATTTAACTATAATTATGACAAAGTGATCAAAAACCAAGAGGAATAAAAGTGTCGATTGGAAAAGTGGTCCAACCTCAAAAAATCACTTTTTTTTCATTTCTACCATAAAGGTTGGCTGTCACACTGACAATAACTACTGCTAAAGAGTCCTCTTAGTAATTATTCTTTTTTTGTAAGATGAACAGGTATCCCCAAGTCAGCCTCATATGGGATGATATAGCTACCTCATGAACATAGATTAAGATTTTAGACCTGAAAAGGAGTAGAGAAGGGATGAGAAAAAGCATTGATTAAGCAGCTACTATGTGCCAGACATAAAATATTATCTCATGATCTGTCCAATGACCCTAAGAAGTAGGTACCACTATTATCCTTATTTTACAATTGAGGAAGTTGAGGAAAAGAGTGGTTAAGTGATTTGCCCAAGGGCTCACAGCCAGTATGTGTTTGAGGACTGATTTGAACTTGTATCTTCCTAATTCTAGGACCAGTGGTCTGTATTCTCTACTGTCACCTAGATGCCTAGCTATAGCAGTCCAATTTAGTTGGGGCATAGAGTAGATGGAGAAGAAAAATAAGTTTGAAAATACAAGTAGGTGGTTTTAGGTGTCAGATTTTACATGGCCATGAATTCCAAGTCAAAAAATCTGAATTTTACGCTGGAGGGAATAGGAATCCACTGGAAGTATTTGAATAGGTAAAGATCATACCTGGTAGTCATATTAAAAATTGACTGAAAGAAAAAAAAGAGAGAGAAAAGAAGCAAGTCAACATGTTAAAATATGATTGAAATAGTCTTGGTAGCTTGTAATCAGATCCTGTCCCAGGAAGGTGACTTTGAGAACTGAGAGATGGAAATAGGTGTGAGGAAAGAGAGAGGATGAATAAGATGTCGTAACTCAGGTGTAAGAGGTAGGAAGAGAGAAGTTTTCCAGCATTGAGGACTAGGTGAATGATGAAGGTCTCATTTTTAGAAATAGTGACATTAGAGGGAAGAACAGGTTTAGGAGTTAAATAATAATTTCAGTTTGGATCTGTTAAGTTTGAAGTGATAATCTCTTTCTCCTAACAGATATTCTGTTTTTATATTGTTTGTCTGAAGGATAAAGTAACAGAGAATCACAATTTTTAATTGTGTAATTATTTTTATGTAATTTCTTATGTCAAATGCAATTATGGAGGCATACCACAGAGTAAAAAGAACATTAAATTAGGCATCAGAGAACTTATGTTGATATCTTGGTTCAGTTACTTATTGTGGCACTTTAAGCAAGTCATTTAAACTTTCTGAGATATTTCTATCAGCTTTTTTGTGGTGGCAAAGAATTGGAAATTGAGGGGATATTCATCAATTGAGGTAAGGCTAAACAAATTATGTTTTATAATTGTGATGTAATACTATTGTGTTCTAAGGAATGAGGAGGAGCAGGATAATCTGGAAAGATTTATATGAACTGATGAAAAATGAAGTGAGCAGAACCAAGAGCACAGTTTATAAAGTTACAACATTATTGTCTGATGCTCAAATGTGAATGATTGAGCTATTCCAGTAATACAATGATCCAAGATAATTCTGAAAGGCTTATGATGAAAAATGCTATTCACTTCCAGAGAAAGAACTGACAAAATCTGAATGCAGATTGAAGCACACTTTTTTTATTACTTTCTTTGTCATGTTTTTCTTTTCTTTTCTTTTCTTTTCTTTTCTTTTCTTTTCTTTTCTTTTCTTTTCTTTTCTTTTCTTTTCTTTTCTTTTCTTTTCTTTTCTTTCCTTGTTTTTGGTCTGTATTTTCTTTCACAACATAACTAATATGGAAATGTGGCTTACATAACTGCAATGTATGTATATCCAATATCAACTTTCTTCCTATTTCAGGGAAAGGGGAGAAGAGGAAGGAAGATAATTTAGAACCCCCACCCTTTTTTTTAAATGCTGGAAAACTCAATATTTAAAACATTAAAAAAAGAAATTATGAGCAAAATGTTTCACGAAAAACCTGAAAGTTGTGAGTGGATGACCATAAGCAGCAAACCATGTAAACAAGGCATGAAAGAGTAACTTGGTGTTGTAATTAAATGAAACACAATCAATCTGACGCTTTTAATTTTATGCTCAATCTTTAATGTGTTACATGTTAATTAGGCATAAAGAGTAAGGTGTTCACAAAAATTACTGCAATTAATATGACTTTTATACAATCAAGCCAAGCATTTTTATGATTAGTTGGTGAAGCAAAAGAGACAAAAATTAGCATTAGTTCCATCTGAAAAGGAAGATAAGAAGGAGGTGAAAAAGGAGGAGAAGGAAAAGAAAGAAGACCAGCATGGTATAATATAGGTATTATCTTCCTTCCTTTTTAGAACAACTTTGATCCTTCCAATTATTTTCTCTTTTTACTGAGGTCTACTCACACAAATCAGAAACTTGGATTTAAAGTTCTTATTTACTAGATTTCCCTGTTGCTCCTCAGATATAAGCACTTTCAATGATTTGGTGATGGGAATGGGTAAGAAAGGTATTAAAATAAGTTCTAAGAGTGACTTAATGAGGGAGAGAACAAGTGAGCCCACATAGATAAATAAGTCTTCATATTAAGATCAGGACATTCAAGAATATCTTCAAATAGAGGAAAGCAGTATAAGAAAAGAGCTGTGTACCTTAAGAGGCATGCTATTCCTTGTTCCACTCATTCCTATCACCAAATCATATGCCCTCACCACAACCACTATTCCTCATTCTCTTTAGCTCTAAATTAAAAAAAAATGTCTAAGAAGGGCCTTTAATGACCAACATGCCCTACATCAAATGGAATGTGTGCTCATTGGTGTCATTTTGAAGGATTTTGTTTTATTTATTTCATTATTTCCTAATTGCATTTCAATTTTTTTTAACAATCATTTTTTAAATCTTTGAGTGCCACATTTTCTCCCTCCTATTCACTCTTTCTTTTTCCTTGAGAAGGCAAGTACTTTGATTTCAATTATATATGTGAAATTATGAAAAACTTATGTCCATCTAAATCATGTTGCAAAAGAAAACACAAACAAAATAATAAAAACAAAGTTAAAAAGAGTACCTCAGTCTTCATTCAGAAGTGATCAATTCTCTCTGGAGATGGTATTTCTTATATTAGTCATTTGGAATTGCCTTGGGTCATTGTCTTAATCAATGATACAATATTTTGAGATATTTTTTAAGGAAATACCAATCCATACATCATGCTGTTGTTGTTAATTATTTTTGTCTGACTCTTATTCATGACCACATTATAGATTTTCTAGGCGTAGATAATGGAATGGTTTGTTGTTTCTTTGTCCAGCACATTTTACAAATGAGGAAGCTGAAGCAAACAAGGGTAAGTGACTTGTCCAAGGTCATGTAGCTAGTAAGTGACTAAGACTGGATTGAAACTCAAGTCCTCCTGACTCTACACCTGGCTCTCCATCCAAGAAGCCATTTAGCTGTCCTCTCTGATGACAGAAAATGAAGAAGAATTAAGAAATCTTGTAATGAGGACAAAAGAGGAGAGTATAAAAGTTGAACTGAAATCTACCATTAAAACAAACAAACTAAGATCTTGGCAACTAATCCTATCACTTCTTGACAAACAGAGGGAGAAGAAATGGAAGCAGTGTCAGATTTGATATTCTTTGGCTCAAAGATCCCTGCAGACAGCAACTGCAGTTATGAAATTAAAACTTTCTTCTTGGAAGGAAAGCTATGGCAAATCTTGACAGCATCCTACTAAAGCAGAGACATCACCTTGTCAATAAAGGACTCCATAGTCAAAGCTATGTGGTTTTTTTTTCCAGTAGCAATGTATTGCTGTGAGAATTGGATGATAAAAAAAAAAGTTGAGTACTGCAGAACAAATGCTTTCAAATTATGGTGCTAGAGAAGACTTTTGAGAGTCCTTTGGACAGCAAGGAGATCAGATCAGTCAATACTCAAAGAAATTATTTCAGTCTATCAGTGAAATCTCAAATGTTGAAGGCCACATAATGAGAAGACAGGACTCATTGGAAAAGATACTGATGTTGGGAAAGATGGAAAGCAAAAGCAAAAGGGGATGGCATAGGGTTAAGATGGATAGATAGTTTCATGGAAACAATGATGATGGATATGGAAAGACTTGGAAAAATAGTGGAGGATAGAAGGACCTGATGTGATACAATTCATGGGATCATGAGAAATTGGAGAGGCCGGAACAATTTAACAACAATAAAGTCCACTATATTATGTTATCCTGCAATTCAAGCTTAATTAACACTATTCCTATTCAAAATTTTTTCTATTTTTATCTGAACCAGATGACTAGCTATATTAATTGGTACACATCATCCCCCAAACCTGGAATGTACTTTTTCATCTTTGCCTCTAAGAATTCATTTCCTTCTTCAGGACTCAGTTTAGGTGTCACTTCTTCCATGAAGTCCTTATTAATTTCATTTTGGTGTTCTCTTCTCTTAATTTTCTTGTACTATAATACTTCTTTGTATAAATATACTCTAACCCTCCTCTATTTTGTTTGAACCTAAAGCAAGTATATAATGAATACTTCTTGAATTGACTTGTTTTCTATCTAATATTAATTGACATTAGAGACTTGAATAAATATTCATTGCTAAGAGTAAAAATCTCCACGATCCATAGTGTTTAGACCCTGACTATAAGTTACAAACTTAATCCCCATGAGCTCTTTGAGTCTGACAGAAATATCAAGTCCAAGTATAGGTGGGCATCATCATTACTAGACAACATTCTTGTATGATTAAGCATTTTGAATAAATTAAATTATAAGGTAAGATTTCATATAAGGCAGCTAGGTGGTATAGTAGATGGAGTACTGGCTTGGAATCAGGAAGACCCTAGTTAAAATCTGGCATCGGACACTTATTCGTTGTGTGACCCTTGCAAGTCACTGAACCCAGTTTGTCTCAGTTTCCTCATCTATAAAATGAATTGCAGAAGGATATGAAAAACCATAAAGAGTCAGATGTGACAGAGCCAACTAACTGAAGGACAGGAAGCTTTCATATAATTTGTTATCTAATGTATACTACTAACCCAGAGCCATCAATCCAATCTTTACTCATTAAGAACAAATTTAATTAAGAAGAGGTAAGAATGAAGTTGGTTTATGGGTGGGGCAGTTAGGAAATTGGTCTGACCAGACATTTTGTGAGAGTGAGAGTGAATAGAGTGGGACCCTGGCCAAAGGAAATGAATTTAGAACATACATTAATGTGTATTGGAGAAAGCACCTTGGATTTTGAACATTAAGACACAGAACCACTCATCAACTTTGCTAGTTAAAGGCTGTGTGAGAAGTCAGCCTACGTCTCCTTTTCTTCATCTATAAATAAGCATAATAACATTTGGGTCATTCCAGGAAACAGGAATTCTTAACTTTTTGAGTGTGTCATGAAACCCTTTTGCAATCTGATCAAATCTATGAATCCTCTGTCAGAATAATGTTTTTCAATAATTGAAGGAATACAAAATTTCAGTTAGCATATATATTTCTATCCAAGTTTATGGATCCTCTTAACCCAAGATTTCTGTGAAATCTGCCTAGAATCCATTGTCTGTAGAGTGCAAAACACTTCAAAAATGAGAATTATAAATGGGGACTAGTTGGTTCATGAAATATGTCTGAAGGAATAAGAATATGGGACATACCATTACATGAAGTGGGAATTACTGAATCTGCCTCCATTTTTCTTCTTCTGCTTCTTGTTTTACCTTTATGTCTGTCTCCTTGATATATTTCCCTCTTTCTCCTCTGTATATATCTATTTTTTTTAAAAACCCTTACCTTCTGACTTTGAGTCAACATTGACTCCAAGGCAGAAGAGTAGTAAGGTTTAGGCAATGGGGGTCAAGTGACTTGCCCAGGGTCACACAGCTAGGAATTGTCTGAGGCCACATCTGAACATAGGACCTCCTGTCTCTAAGCCTGGCTCTCAATCCACTGAGCCACCCAGCTGCCCCTTATATCTATTTTTTTTCTGTTTCTTAGTATCCCTCTATTAACTCTGCCATCCTCTATTTTTCTAACCCTCAACTTATTTCTTCCCCATTAACTATGCCATATCCCAGGCCATTAGATGAACCAAAGTATATATTTTAAGCATTCATACATTTGGTATGAATACATTTCTATTTCCTTTTCTCCTTTTTAAAAGCTTATAAAATGAAAACTCTATATTTTTTTCTAAAAAGTAAAAAAAAAACACACCAAACTCTACATATCTAAATTAGATTAGACTAAATATTCAGTTTTTTTATTAGATATGGTAATGTTTTATAATCTGTGTATGAGTAACAGTATTTTACCAGGTAAGATTTAGTAATATTTCTTAGGGGATTTTTCCCTATTCGCATAACACTCTTTTGACAGGCATTTCATAATGTTGCAAATTTACCCAGATTTTAATTGGAGAAGGCTTCAATTCATTTGCATGGAAACATGCTTTCACAACATTTTTTGGTTGATACAGCCAGTACACTGGGTCTTGCATCCCAATTGTTCAGGGAGAATCAAAGCATAATGAGAAGTTGCCCAGAGAAACAAAATGATTTAGCAAGCAGTGTAGTGAGCAAAATCTTGATCTTAGCCTATGGGTGATGTTCAAGCATTCACTTCTAAAGTGTGTTTATAATTGAAAAATTGAATTTCAGCCTTCCTTAAGACCTGAAGTAGGTTTTAATATGTTTATATTTTGTATAAAATTAAAAGCAAGCTGACTAGTTTGTACAAGGGTTATGCCTATTGTAGAGTCAGGAATGTTCATTTTCCTGCATTTAATTCTGGCCTCAGGGACTGTAGCAATGTGGGCAAGTCATTTAGATCCTATCTGCCTCAGTTTCTTTATCTGTAAAATGAATTAGAGAAGGAATGGCAAATCACTTCAGTATTTTGCCAAGAAAACCTGAAATGAGGTCATGAAGAGTTGGACATGAATGCTCAACAAATACAATAAAAAAAGACAAAAGGGAATAATTATCACCTCAGTCAATCTTCATTATTATCCACATAATAATCATAATAATAGTCAATGTTTATGTAAAGCCTACTATGTGCTAAGTATTGTGCTAAGTTCTTTATAATTATCTCATTTGATCCTCAAAACAATCATGGGAGGCAGATGAGGTTATTATTTCAATTTTACAGATGAGGAAACTTAGGCAAACTGAGGTTAAGTATATGAGGTCAATCTTTAACTCAGTTCCTCCTGACTGTAGTCTCAGGATTCTATACACTATGCCATTTAGGTTCTGTGCTATTATGTTCTATAGGCGTTTTGATTCTACTCAGAAAGTCAATAGATAATATGTAAATATATGCCAATTATATATAAAATCTGGTAATTTTTTGAGCTGGCAAGGATCACTAAAGGCCACATGTAGAAGGTACTACTTGCCCTCAGTTTGGACAGAAATAAGGAATTCTTTTTTTTTTATTGAAAATTAATTAATTAAGAATATTTTTCCATGGTTACATGTTTCATGTTATTTCCCTCTCCTCCTCCCCCCATCCTCATAGCGAAGGAGTAATTCCACTGGGTTTTACATGTCACTGATCAACACCCACTTCCATATTATTAATATTTCCATTAGGGTGATCACTTAGAGCAGTGGTTCCCAAACTTTTTTGGCCTATGGTCCCCTTTCCAGAAAAATATTACTTATCCCCCTGGAAATTAACATTTAAAAATTTTTAATAGCAATTAATAGGAAAGATAAATGCACCTGTGGCCATCACCGCTTTCCTGGATCACTGCAGCACCCACCAGGGGGTGGTAGTTCCCACTTTGGGATTCACTGGCTTAAAGTCTCCATCCCCAATCATGAACCCATTGACCCATGTGATCGAGCAATTGAGAAACAAGGAATTCTAAGGGGAGGAGGTGAGAAGGAAGTTTTTCAGGGAATTAGGGGGTCATCTGGCACAGAGACATGACAGGAGATGTAATGTTGAATGTGAGGAACAATAAGATGGTGTATATCAATATGGGTAGAATTGGAACCAAGAGGGAAAAGTGGTAAGAAAAAAAATGTTTCCCTTCAGAGTAAGTCACTCTTCCATCTCAGAAAAGTTTTGCTGACAAAGGGGATAAGGTCTGGCCAGTAGTGATTCTACAAGGAGTACTCCAGGGCAACGAGAGGCTGGACAACAAGGCATGAAGAGGTCCATGCTCTGTCATGGAGAGGGTTAAACATAGGCAGAAGGAAGGAAATGTGCCAACTGATGGCTTTGTTGTTCATTACTCAGTCATGGATTTGGGATAAGCAGAATAAAGGACTTATTCCTAGGACTGGTATTCTAGGATGAAGAGAGGATATTGACCCTATGACCCTACACAATGTCCTTAACAAGGTTCAGAAAGCAAATCAGCTGGGTGGTTCTGACTCCACAGGCAGAGTCTCAATTCTGTCTTCTAGTCCATTCTGAAGCCTGTATTGGAATCACCAACTCAGGAATCCCTAGCCAAGAAGAGGGCTCCTGTTTTGTCACTCTGAAGCAGAAAGCCCTTCCACCTGGCTGATAGTGGGTGAGTCAAAGAACATTCTTCTGAAAATCCACATAATATAAGCCCACAAGTTTGTTGCTCAGACTCAAACCCAAGTCAGGAACTTGGAGAGATGAGACTAGGGGCATTGATCAATCTTTGCTTTGACTTAGACTACTTTGAGGTGTGATGATGGGACTAACTCTCCCCTGCCCACTTTTAGATTTAATCACCAGAAGCACATACACCCCCACTTTACACTTAAGTGGAGAGAGGTCCTCAAACCATTTGTTAAAGTGGGTGATAACTCAGAAATGACTGATTGCCCCCTGGGCAGTCTAAGAAAATGTGTAAACTACAATTGGTCCATGTAAAGTGGAGGAAGACAAGGAAGTGATGCAAAGAAGGGTCTTTAAAATAGTTGCAACTTTCTGTGAGGGGAAGTTTTTGCGAGAAGTTTTTTGAAGTTGGAGTTGGAGCTCTTTTGGAGGATCTGAAGGCTGATGGAGGATCTTCTCTTTGGACTACCACGTGGGTATTTGAAAAAGGCTGACTCCTTTCCTGGCTCCTGAAGGTATTAGCTTCTGGAGAGGTCCCCCTGTTTTGGAGGAGGCCTTGTGGCTGGAAACCTTGCTTTATTCACCACTGGCCTTTCTGACCCATGGTCCTCAGGTGAAGGGTTAACGAGCCCTGCCTGTTTCGAACCAGGCCAGAGTAATTATCTAGTGTGATAGAATAAATACCTTCTCTACCCTCTTTCTCATTTCTCTATTTTCCCTCTTTCCCTCTATTTTATAAATAAATACTACTAAAAAGTCATTTGACTTGAGATATATTAATTTCAGTGACCACATTCTCATATATTTAGTCCAACAAATAATTTTTAACTCTTAAAGGGATACTAGAAACTTGCAGGTCTTTACCTTGAGATGTTTCAGAGATTTAAGTATATAGCACCATACTCAAAGCTCCAAGAAAATAGGAGGACCATCCCAGACATTGGCTCCAGAAAAGTTCCAAACATGACTGTAGTATAAAGTCCAAAGTTAGGAAGTAGTTTGAAATGAGTAAACAAAAAGAAATCACCATAAAAAAGTTACTATAGTGAAAGGGATCCTCAAGATTCAAATTCAGAAAAAGAATGAATCAAGAACATCTACAAGCAAAGCTTCCAAGAAAAAGATAGCTTGAGCCCAAAATCAAGTAGAAATTCTGAAGATGTGAAAGGCAAAAGTTAAATATCTACATATTAATATAACTACCTATCTATACATAAACTGGAGTTCTAGAGGAAAAAGAACTGGAAAAAAACTTAGACATGTGGAAGAAATAATTGGAAATGGAATTAACATCCTGGAATAATGGGAACAAATCTTTGCCCAAAAAACAAATCACTTGAAAATTAGAATGGATTAAATACAAGCCAATGACATTTTATGATTCAAAAAAGAATATTAAACAAAGTAAAAGAAAATGAAAATTTAAGATATCCCCTAGTAGAAGTAATTAACCTGGAAAACAGTTTGAGGAAAGAAATTTTAAGGACCATTAAACTCTGAAAGCTATGACCAAAAAAGAGCTTTGTAAACTTTAAAGCACTCCATAAATGCTAGCTATTATTATTACTTATCAATTTGTACTATATATAATATTAACAATTATTATTTACTAATTCATTCATTAATTCATTTAGGCCTTTTCTTGATGATCTGGCCTATCCACCAAACACCAACACCAATGATCCCTTGCTTCCAGTTTTCATCTGTGGGAAGAATTAATCTATTAACTCATTTTTCCTGAGTTTTATTCTCTTAGAGAGCTTTTTGTGGTTTTATCTGTAACACATATAGCCATCCTTGGTGTATGATCTGCTCATACAAGCTATCTGCATTCCTTCTGCTACCCTTACTATTTGTTGGAATAGTTCTTCATCTGCCATTCAAAAATAGCAAAAAAAAAATACTCTTTACAATGTTTCCTTCATTACAGGTTATGTGCACCCAAGCCTTAAGGTGCTCATTTGTCTGTGTCAACAGAGGGGATCTTCATGTAATATCTAACAGAGGGCAATTCATAACTCTTAGGTGTGCTCTCTTCTTCATATATGAAAATAATACTGCGAACAACTCACTATCCTTTGATAGGTTTCTATCCAGGAGGGTAGAATTAGTTTTGTGCTGCTTCAGCCACATTCTGTTATCATTTTCCATCCTGCCCTGGAGTATGCTTTTGAGAAGATTAGAGTATAGCCATGGATGAGAGAAGAGCTAATGGGCCAATCAGGAATTGAACTTATGGCCTTGTACTCATTCACACCATCCCATAACCAGTGAGCTGAGCAGGCAATGCTTATTTTTAACTTCTGAATGCATTATGTGATTTTTTTCAAGCATGAAATACAAGGTCTTTAAATCATTACATCTCATCTATTTTCAGGCAACACTACCATTTTATCTATTGGAAAGGAGAAATGACATTTGAATTTCAGATCATTCTAAAATCCATAGTTTAGGATTAGTTCATTTGTCTACCTAGAGTTTCCTGAAGGCCAGTGAAAATGAAATTACTCAACTAGACCCTACTAATAGAATAATGCCTTCAACTTGGAATATGAAAATAAGGTATTTTATCCTGGGATTTAATCTTTTCCTTTGATTATCTTGTTAAAATGTTCCTTGATTTAATCCTTTCTTTTGATTATCTTGTTTAATGTTCCTTCTGTCTCTTGGAATTATTAATTTTTTTAGGAACTTTAATGACAGCCAAAATGATACTCTGAAAAAACCCAAACAAAATCCCTTTGTGAGAATCCCAGCAGTATTTCCTAATCAATATAAAATAACATTTACAAAAAAATTAGTCTGTGCTTGTCAGCTGTCACTAAAATTCCACTTCTTCTATAGTGAAGTTTGAGAATTTAAGCCAAGGTCATGGAATTCATTTGATTTGAAGATGCACAAAATGATATCATCTCCTCTCTTCATACATTCCAAGAATTCCAAATGTCTAATTCCCAAGTCTAGTCTCTGTCTAAAATTCTACTTCATCATACTACCTCATACTATAATTATAAAACAGGGATTGATCCTTACTGTGATAAAATATGAATTTGAGGGCAGGAATTGTTTTATTTTTATTTTTGTATCTCTAACACCCAGCACTGTGCTTTGCATAAGGCACAGGCTTCACAGATACTTTATTGATTTGAAGACATTAGGTTAGGTTCATCATAAATGATAGAATTTGAAAGAAAATAGAAATGTCTTTATATATACATCAGGCTTGTTTTATTTATACATATTGCTGGATTGAATGTTCAATTGTTGTGTCCCTCTCCCTCTCAGACAAATCAATAAAGCCAATTCTTCTATAAAGGCTTTGCCAGGTTGTGTATTATATGGAATAGCCAACTATTCCATTTGACCAGATGTTTTGACTATCCAATGCCAAGATAAAATGTATGCCTATGAACAGACAGGTTTACACATTTAGAAACACAGATGTGATTTAATAAGATAAATAAAGTCTTGCTTTGGGGTTAATAAATTCTGTTTCACAAATAGAAAATAGCAGAGAGCTGGCTCTCTGAAAATGTAGTTTCAGTGCAATGCAATCTGCATGTAGGAAAAAAAATAAGGGTGTTTTGGGATGCATTAAAGAAAGGGTAGCTATCAAGAATAAAAAGATTATACCTGCTCTAGTCTATTCTAATAAGATCACATATAGGGTATTATGTTTGGTTCTAAGTGGCATATTTGAGGGTAGACATTGAAAAGCAAAGAACATCCTGAGAAGGGCAAGTAAAACAGTGAAAGTCTTGGGTTCTTTCCATACAGATTAAGGAACTAGGGATGCCTTGGTTGGTGATGAGCTGGTTCTAGGTGGAGGAAAAAGAATAACAATATTCAAATGTTTAAAGGGCTGTCCATGAGAAAGGAAGTTTAGAGCTGTTCTTGGCACCAGGGAATAGAACAAGAGGAACTGATGAAGGAAAAGAGGCAAACTAAGGCTAGATACAAAGAAAAATTTCCCAACTTTTAGTATTTTTAAGTATAATTAGAACCTTAAAAGAAAATGGGCTTCCAATTATTTGGAGATCTTTAAACTAGAACTTTACTTTTTAGGCATGTTGTAGGACAAATTCATTTTTAGGTGGGAGTTGGACTTGATGGCCAAAGGGGTCCATTTCAACCCTGAAACTATATGCTACAGGAATAACTAATGAAGTATTCTGTTCTCATAGAATATTGGGTGTAACATCACTAATTGTTTCCTAAAATATGAAATGAGTGGGTTGAACAAGTTCTAAATTTAATAATCCTATAACTATCCCAATAATAGATCAATATATGGATACATTGGGTTTAATGAACAGTGTTTATCCCCAAAATGCTAAATACAACAATCTAAGGATAGATGTCTAAGTATACAGATAATTTGATTGATTAATGAATAGTGTACATCCAGAAATATTAATTTGGTTATTTGGTTTCTGATTAGATCATTCATTCCCTGTAGAAGCAGTTGGGATGGAAAACTAAAATACATTAATTATTTTAAGTGTATTAAAGAAAAATATAGCACATTTGAAATTTCTAAACTCCACAACCTCTTAATTTCATGGAAGAATTATTAAAATATCTAAAAATGTTTAACTTCTTAGGAAATATTTATTGTATGCTGAGAAAAATGTTTCATTGGTTAATATTATAATGCTAATAGTCAATGTAAACACAGACAACATATAATTTAGGACTTAAATCCATTTTTAATTGAATAATACATTTTGTTTTGTTTTTTTGTCTTAATTCAGCTACACTGTTATCATTTTCCATCCTCTTCTGAGGTATGCCTTTGAAAAGATTAAAGGTTAAGCCATGGACCAGAGCAGAGCTAATGGGCCAATCTGAAATTGTTCTTATGACCTTCTATTTATTCACAGCATCTTCTAACTAGTAAACTAAACAGGTTTACATCACAGTGATAACAGTGACTGTGGTTCTTGAAACTGTGGGAATCCTTTATTTTTTTGATGACTTGGACTTCAATTTATTATTTATTTTATTTTATTATTTTAAAAACCCTTACCTTCCATCTTGCATTCAATACTGTGTATTGGTTCTAAGGCAGAAGAGTGGTAAAGGCTAGGCAGTGGGGGTCAAGTGATTTGCCCAGGGTCACATAGCTAGGAAGTGTCTGAGGCCAAATTTGAACCCAGGACCTCCCATCTCCGGGCCTGGCTCTGAAGCCACTGAGCCACCCAGCTACCCCCAGGACTTCAATTTAAAAAAAAAAGGAAATGATACTACTCTTTCTTATGATGCTATTGGATAGACAAATGATAGGCAAATTATTACGACTTTGATAAATTTGATCAGCAAAAACAGTAGAGGCAGACTGGAGGGAAATTTTGTATGGGAGCATGGTTATGGCGACAAAGGAACATGAGTCATGTAGTGGGCTGGTAGACTTCACCAAATTATAGCCAGTACTCACTCAGTGAGTGGTTTGAACCTTATGAACCACTTTTTAAAACTTTTCTGGAATTTTCTAAATTTTCCAGTTTTTCATTATTTTTCCATAGTTAACTGCAGATAACTCAATCAGTGGTTCCAGGGACATGAGTGTATTTAACATGAAACATTTGAATTGCACCTGAAGTTAAATCACTATGCATTATTTCTAGAGTGCTTTATAGTTAACCGTCATATACATCAGCAACAATTTCAAATCTTGGCATTGCCTAGTTGGACCACTGGATATTAGAGCTTTCTCTGGCTACAGAGAAAACAAGAATTATAATCTGTAGCAAGTTTAAAAAAATCAAATTATCTGCACACACTGAGGAATCTGTTACATGGTTTTTTGCAAATGAGAAAAAAATCACCTGATATTCATTCAAAATTTGGTCCATTCTAATAAGCACTCTTTATTCTGATAGAAACCTACATTTAGCATCTATTATGCCCAACAATTCATCATGCCTGGCTTCTTGCTACTCTTCAATTTAGCAACTAGCTAGGGTACTACATTTAAGTTACTTCTTGTTATGGAGATGTTTTCATCACTTAGTAGAGCAATATATTTTTTTAATTTTTTCAATTACTACCTGATTCTTCCTAAACTGGTTCTTCCCTAAATGTCTGTGAAAATTTAGACTAATTGTTCATTCAACAATTTCAGCACAATTTCATTTCTGTACATTGTTTCCAATGATGCATGCTACAATATTTTTTATTTTATAACTTAGTATACGGTCTTCTAAAGATTCTATGACTGAAAAATTCATCATCTTGCCAATAATTGGGTGAGGGAATCTGAATATATAAAAGAAATATGGCAACCTCACATCATGTCTTACTCATGTTTTCTAACCTTTACTTTTTCCAACTATGACCTTCAGATCAATTTAAATCAAATTTAAAAATAAAAGTATTTTCTATCAACTTTCACTTTTCAATGACAAAGAATTCCTAAATATTCCCCTTTCCTTTAGTTTTCCCCTTCTCCAATTCATCTTTCACACCACTGCCAGAGTAATGCTCTTGATATAGACTTCTGACCAGTTAATCCTTTTTCAAAAGCCTTATAGTGGTGCCACAGGTCCAACAGGATAAAACTTTAGCTCTTTATCTTGCCAAACTGTTCCCTATTGTAATATTTCATCTGGGACTACTTGATTAAATTTGCGTATGAACTCCCAGGCTGAGTCCCCAGAAGGTAATTACCAGCTTGAGTTCTAAAAGAAACCTCATGGAAGGTTGATCTTTATCCAGTAAATCCTGAGACCCCTCCAAAGTGCTTCCTTCATATTGACAATAAGCCAATGCTCTCAGTTTGCTCTTATCAAGGATATTTACTAACATGGTACAGCTGGTACAAAAAGTACTTCAAAATCTGGACCGCAGTGTGGACACTGACAAGAAGCAATGGAAGTGAGGCACATGTTAGGGACAGTTACAGTCAAGGTAACTCATAATTCTTGAATTGCAGTACCTTGTTTTCCTTTCTCCAGGAAAAAACTCTCTTTGTAGAGTTGTCAGCAAGTTCATTGCTGGGTATCTCTGTTTAATGGGTTGATCTCCTGCCAGACACAGAGTTTGCCAGGGACTTTTACTCCTTGTTGGGCAACTGCAGATTACACCCACTTTCATCTTTACGTTTAGCTGTAACCCTCAGTTTGAGGGACTGTAGAAACTCTAGAAATTATAGAAGCTTCCAGTTCTGCTCCCTCAGAGCCTCACCTCTATTATCTGCCACTTTCTAGACAGCAGGTCAGAGAATAAAGGCATAACCTCTCTTTCCTTTTATCAAACCTTTCTTGTTTAGTACTAAACTCCCTCAATGAGAAACTTCATGCTAAAATATAGATCATCTAATATATTTCCAGTATCTACATTTCTGCAAGCCAAGCCATAACTAGGCAAGGAGACAAGGAATACTTTTCCAGTTGTGACCAAAAAGCTCTGGGGTTCAGGGTTCCCCAGTTTTTTAAAGTTGCAATGTTTTCTATACTCAGATGAGAGATTTGTAAAAAGTAGTAGGAGGAGTTTTATAAAGACATTCCCCCTGCTAATCTCTTACCCTAGATCTTTGTAAATGAGTAGCTGGCAAAAAACTACCCAGGCAGTCTATGCCCATGGAATTCATTTTCCCCATCGACCTTTTTGTATGTAAATGAGCTCCTCAAATCTTAGATCTTTTAAAGATGTGAAATAAGCCAATCACATCTGCTAAGTTCACACCCACAATTTTATTTATTGCCTCTCCTCTTAGGATCTGCAAATTTCCTAAAGTTTAAACGGGGTACACTCATTATTCCTCCTCATCTGTTCTGTTCCTGAGCCAAATAAGTTGATTTATTATTCCCTAGTCTTCTATCTTTCCCCTTCTGCTTGCATTCCTAAACAGCATTTGCTATGTCTGGAAAGACCTCTTCCCTATAGCTCTAACTTCACTCTTAACTCTATCTATTGAATCCTTTTCTTTCCTCTAAAAGCTAGTTCAGGTGCTAATTACTCCTAGAAGCCTTCTACTACTACTAGCTCCCCCCTCCACCCCCAAGTAATTTCTCTTGCAGTTATGTCTTCCATTTTGAATTGTTCCCACTCTTTGTTATATTTCTATGAAATGATAACATCTGTGATTATAGTTAGCTATGTACTTATTTTACTGATTGGAAAGTCCTGAAGTCATAAAGTATTTTTTTCATCTTCATATTCTTTTCTTCCTCTCATGTGACCTAGTGAATGAAACATGGTAAATTCTTAATAAATAGTTCCCAAATTGAATTGATTCTAATTTTCTTGCCTCTTTCACTTAAACTGCTAGGTAGATTTGTTTTTCTTTGTCATTATTATTTCCATCTTGTTACTGAAGAGAGGCATCTTTCTCTTTGCTTTGTTTCTATCTTGGGGTTTTTCCATCATTTTAATTTCCCAATATATTCCTCACCATTCCCTGGATAAAAAAGAAAGAGAAAAAAATAACAATTCAGTAAAACAAACCAACACATCAGATAAGCACAATATTCTATGCAGTATCCCATTCTAGCTGTCCTCCACCTCTGAAAAGATTGGAAGGTGATTCCTTCTCATAACACTTCTTGGGTTCAAAGTTTGTCGTCATAATTAATATTGTTCAAGTTCTGTTTTTGCTTGGCTTTGGGTTTTTGCTTTGTTTTTGTTGTTTTCTTTCTTTCCATTTACATTGGTGTAGTTATTTCACGTATTGTTTTCCTGGTTGAGTGAATGTTCTTAAAGGAATGGGTCAGCTTTTTCGTTTAAACATCATGACATAGACCACAACATTTTATTCATGTATCAATGGCTCATAATGACTGCACTGGATATATTTGTGGATATATCCCTTCATAATTTTCATGAGAACATACTTCTTTTTTCTTACAGAGAGTGTTGCTAAGGTTCACACTACAGATGTTTATAGGAAATAAAGCAATGAGCCAGTTGAAAGGTATCAGTGTATTTAGTTAAATGGCCTGTGGAATTTCACCTTGTTGTCAATACTATGCTATTCCTGCAAATCAATTGATTAGCTCTTGTTAAGACAGTCAATTTAATCTAGCTGCTTCTTTCTCACTCCAGTCCATTGCTTTTGAATAGATCCTAGATGAGAATCCAATTCTTATTTCCATTACCTTCCTTTCATTTTGTGTCCTCCATATCTCCCTAGGATGCTTGAGAAATGTACCTGTTCCTCAGAAAAAATAACTTAAGCAACTACTCATTTATATATGTTTCCAGGTATGGTATGATGTGGTAGGGGAATATTCCAGTAATTATATGCATTTATTTAAAAGGACTATAAATACAATTTGTTTAAAGTACAAGAAATATAATATCCATGCCAACATGTCAACCACAAGTTTCTATGAGTAAAGTAAAAAAATGTAACTGCTTTCCTCTGAGCTTATAGTTGGAATTTGAAATAATGAGAATAGTTAGTCAATTGAAAAGTTAGGGGCACTTCTAGTGGGAGGGCAGAAATTCAGCAAAGTTCAAAAGAGGTAGCAAAGATAATAGGATAATTTTTGTAATACAACGGAAAATAATGGCAATACTGGTCTCATTTCCAGGTACTTTATTTAACTATGTTGCCAATAGAATATCAGCTTGTTAAGGGTGGAGACTATCATTTTTAAAATTCTGGGCACTAGGAAAAAGATATTTTATGTAGGTGACACTTAATATTTGCTGAATTAAATGAAATAAGATAGACCTTTACTTTCATTGCAGTACTTCATCATGTAATGTTAGGAAATTATTCCTTACATTAATTCTTAATCTCTTCGAGGGTTCTATTTGTGGGTACTCTTTCTTTCCTTTGGAAAAAACAAGAAGGCTAAACCCTCTTCTGTATAACAGCCTTTCAAATATGGAGGCAGGATGGAACAGTGGAAAGGGAGGAGATTTGGAGTCAGAGGACTTAGGCTAGTCATTCAGTAACTGTCAGGAATTGTACCTACATAAACTAAGGTAATTCAGTCTCTCTAGGATTCAGTCTCCTTATCTATAAAATAAGAGACTCAGACAGATGGCCTCTTATGGTCCCTGGCAGTTCTGCTTTTATGATGCTATATGTCAATTAATTAGAAAAGATGTCTGATGGACATAGTGATATCTTATATTCTCAACAACTTTTGGTCAGTTGTGACCATTAAGATACTTGCTTGCTAAAAAACAACATCAACAACAACAACAACAAACCCTTAAAAAGTCTATTTTCTTCTCACTAGGGATATACTTAAAATATGCATATTCTATTATAAATTTTGTCCCTATATTGCATACCTATGTAGAGCTGCTCAAAGATCTGATTAATTATTATTTATAATATTATTATATATTGTTATAATATATATAGTATTGTGTTAATTAATATTATCTATCTACATAATTCAAAACCACAGATAATTCAGTGTAAAAAATATACTTTTGTTTGTCAGAGGGAGAGAGAACTTAAAGATCCTTAATAAAACTTGGTGGAATTGGATTGAGGGGGGAAAAGCGAGTTTTTTAAATAGAGGTTCAGATTTGAGTCCTTGCTATGTTTTTTACTTTGTAAATGAAACCTGTCCTGCATTTAAATCTCTTTGCAATGTGCAGTAGAGTCATTTTCCAGTCTGACTGCTAAAATTTTACATTTCTTCAAACCAAGTATCTGATTCAAAACTGAAATCTCTTGATTGAATGTTTGTGTTAATTCTGTTATTGTGCATGTGATTTTAAAAGAACATAGCTAAATCTAGGCCTAATTATATAGTAGGAAATTCTAAGAAAACAACAGATTTTACTGCTTGAAGTAAAGAGCTTATTTGGTTTATATGGGGATATCTTAGAGTAGCTCTAAAGTATCACTATTCTAAAGTTTTAATAGAGATTTAATCAATTGAAATGACCATAAATTTTTCATAGATTTCTATGCTTTATTACATTTTTTCCAACTGATATTGGTTATTGGGGCAAATTCTCTCATCCTTTTTTTTATGCTTCTCTAGGCTATGTTTATCTCAAAGGAAATTCCCTCCAGTTAGGAAGTTACCAACATGGAGGAGGGAGCCCTAGGTGCCTTCAGTAACAGAAATTTCTGAACTCAGTGGGAGAATTGCAACTGGTATACTCATTATGCACCCTAGCTTTTCTTTTGACCGCAGGTCCTCCATCACCACCTGCCAACTGCATTTCAAGCCAAGTGTCCTGAAGACATCTCAAAACTCAGCATATCCAAAACTGAACTCGTTATATATCCCCAAAGCCAATTCCTCTTCCAAATTTCCTATTTCTGTTGAAGGTACCGTTATCTCTCCAGTCTCCCAATTTTGTAACTTTGGTATTATCCTTAATCTCTCATTTTCCCATACCCCACATATCCAGTTAATTGCCAAATCTCAACATTTCTACCTTCATGACATCTCTTCTATTCTCTTCTTCCTCCCTACCCCACACTCTCTTAGTTCATTCCCATTTTCCCTCCCATCTAGATTATTATAATAATTTCTTAAGTGATTTCTATGTCTCATGTCTTTCTCTATCGCGTTAAAATTATAACTTTTTCTGGTCCTCTTTACAGCCCCCTGACCTCTTGCTAGTATAGTACATACATAAAATCACTTTTATTGCTTTATATATCAGTGATTATAAATGGTTAGGCACCTGCAGCTGATTTTAGAAATATTTAGACCCAGTTATTAAATTAAGTGTGTATAAGTATAATTAGAACTAAAGAGAATATTAATCATATTGAATAGCAACTAACAAGATTAAGAGCGTCTGCTGGAGGAATAAGAGTCAGGTTTTTGTAGTAATTTAGGGGAGCTGTAACTCATGCAACAGGTGATGAGCTGTACTCATTGGGAATGTTGAATGCACAGCTTGAGTTGTTTGTCCTAATGAGGTAACAGGAAGACAACCTTGACATAGCAAGGGGAATATTGACTCTTATGAAGATTTATACTCACTACTGGCTCCTCACAGTTTTTAAGTCTCCTTCCAGAGTAAATGTGATGCTATTAGACTATTACTTATAGAATTCCTTAAAATATTTAATAATCTATATTATTTTAACCCTGTACCAAAATTTATTAATTCTTAGCAAATGTTACCAAAATATTATAACCTGTTTCTAATATACTCAGAACATGTGGTCCTATTAATCACTTATGTTAATTAATTATCAAAAGCCCATAAAACAAACTATTGAATACCTAAATGATATCTTTGCACAGCCTGGGTATGGCAATATCTCTGGTTGTATTTACCTACAAATAAAGTTAGATTTCCAGCTTAGGGTTTCCAGCCAGATTTTTTTTAAATTTCTTATAAGTACAATTATAAGTAGCCAGAATAAAGCAGTAATATCAGGAAATAAAATTGTTAAAGGTAACCTGGAAGTCATGTACAAACTTCCCAAAGATCAGAGGGGAGAGCATAATGAACAAATTCTTTATATTAACCCAAAATCCCATACCGGTAATAAGGACTGAATCAAGGGAGGCCATCTAAGCCTTGCTGTCAGGATCTCCTCTTGGTCCAGTGATAAGTAAATCTCAGACAAGTTTCAGACTTCAGCAGTAATACCATCACATTACCAAAGGGTGATGATTTTGAGATGATGTGGACACATTAAAGTTTTACTGGCAACTTTGAAATGATTCAATTGCATTATTAAACTGACACTAAAGTAGCACAGATAAGAGAATGTGTCTTCTCAACACACACACAAAATATTCTTATAAAATGACACCTCAAACTGCTGCCTGCTGCACCCTCTTCATCTTTCCCCCGTTGGGTTCCTGTTGCCTAGTCCTTCAGTTCTAATCTGAGGTTATGAGTGTGATACTCTGTCTCTAACCCTTCCCTTCATCTTTTGGCAGGTTACCATTTTATTTTATTTTTTTTATCATTCCATTTTTTACCATTTTTATCATTTTTTTTTACCATTTTACCATTCCATTCCCTGTTCCCATGCTATCTGCCTCTTTACCCATTTCACTACTTCCCTTGTGGTTTCTGTGTTATTTACCCCCCAAACACTCTGAAATCATTAATGTGTGATTGCAGCCCTGTTTCTTACTGCCTTTGTGCTCTTTTCTAGTGCATACTCAAATAACTGAGTATATCTTCCCCTACTTCATAATTTCATTTATTATCAATTCACCCACTAATCTATTTATCACACAGCTGACAGTGGTCTTTCTTATGTAGAGATAGAATCATATCACTCACTATTTGCCAGTAAATAGCTCCTCGTTACCACCAGGATCAAATATAAACTCCTCTTTTCGGCATTTAAACCTCTTTTCAATTTCTTCCCAATCTATCTTTCCAGATTTATTGGAAATGAAATCCTTCCTACACTCTGCCATCCAGCCCAACTCACCTTTTCTCTTTTACAGTATTTCACATTGTATCTTTGCGCTGGCCATTTCTCATGCCTGGAATGAATTCCTGCCACTGTATCTCATAGAATCTTCAGTTTGAGCATTACCTTCCTCACAGATGTTTTCTACTTCCTCAATGGCAAGTTCCTTCTCTCCTTAACTACTTTGTATTTATATAATTCTCCACAATTATCCTGGAAATACTCATATATGTAATTGTCCAATAGAATGTAAGTTTTCTGAGGATCAAGATTACTTCACATTTGTCTTTGTATCCCCAAGTACTTGTACCAAAACTTGGTACATGGTAGGTTTAATAAGTGCTGTTAATTAATGGAAACCAAAATTCTATAGTACTAATGATGAAGAATATTTCTATGCACCTCCTGACAAAGAGGTGATGCTCTCAAATGCAGAAATAATCATATATTTTTGACATGAATAATATGAAAAATTATTTTGCTTGATGATGCCTATTTGTTACAAGGATTTTTTTAAATTGAGAATGGGATGGGAAGGATAGAAAATGAATGCTTATTAATTAAAAAAAATTAAAATAAATGCCCATCAATTGATGAAAGCTCTACTCATAGTCCATCTGCTTCAGAGTCTGTTAAGTTTGTTTTTGAAGGAAGACTAAGGCCAATTAAAAAGCATTCTGGTATTCTCTCCAGGGAGAATTATAAGGTTTTTCCAAGCCCTGAAAATGGGACAAAGATTTCTTTGCTCATTTGGAGTTATTGTCCTAACTACATTCCTTAGAGTGGGAGATGATGCTTCCTCACGTAAGATTTGGAATAAGTCCTAGTTAAATAGAAAATGAGTCACAAGGGGTCAAAATGTTTAAACAGGTCTTTTGGGCATGCAATGAGATTTCTCCGGCCCTCTGCCAAGATGTATCATAACTCAAGGGAAGTGGGAACATTCTTCTTCCAGTAGGAAAACTGATTATCACAAACCAGACAGGAAGTTTCCTTTGTCAACTTCTGTATGATATATCTATAATAACATCATTTCAAAATGATGAGCTGCCAATTAGCTATTAAGAATAGATAAATGTCTTCAAGTACCTCAGTCTAATGAGACAGTCCATCTCAGGAAACTTTAACTTGTCACTAGGGAAGAATATCTTGTTGACAGCCATTTATTTAGACATAAAAGGGCAGCAAGTAATTGGGAACTGGATGCTTCCTCTCTTTCAAAAATTCTTACTCTGACACAAAAAGGAATGCTCTTAATGACTACAAGATATTGGGATTGAGATGAGGTTATAGTTTTCAATGTCTTGACTAATTGGGAATGACTTGAATAATTGAGGCATTGAGAAACTCTTGCAGGGCATTTAAGAAACCACTGAGGACCTTCTGAAATGTAGAACTAATGAGAAGGAAGAATAACTTGTCTGAACTGTGCTTTATTATTTTAAAATATATTAATCTAACAGCTACATATAAGGAAAATGGACCAGATAGCCTCTAAGTTCTCATCTAGTTTTGTCTATGATTTTATGCTCTCATGAACAAGTTAAAATATGTCTCCCTTCTCTCCATGTTCTCTCTCCTCTTGCTCAACATGCATAAATGCCCACTATACACACACAGAGAAAAGGGATCAGACTAGACCTTTCTAAGAATGTTACTGCTTTTGAGACTGGGTCTCCCCACCTCACCCAGATTTGAAAACAGAGTAATGACTCCTTGGCCTGGTCCCACTACTGACCAGTACAGGAATTTTGACTTACTCCGTTTCCAGTCTGGGCTGATTCCACTCTCTTTGGGCAGCCTATTGACCTCCTGCTTCCAGAGGCTCACCATCTTGTTTCTGGATACAGAGCAGATAAAGCATCAACTTCACCAACTGCAGCTCAGGACTCTCAGCCATGAGTTTTCTGGCAGGAGGGATATCAGGTATGTGTCACTAGACTTAGCTTTGTTTAAGGTTTTAAGGGTGAATCCTTTTGAAGTTTCTCTCATGGAAGTTACAGGCACTCACATTAAAGAGGGAATTCCACTTTCTCAATGAGTATAGTACTTTGCCACACATAATCAATATTCTTGTTCAGTCCTAGAGATTTGATAAAAGAAAAAGCTTGTAACTTTTAAAACTTCCAAAAAATGAATTAGACTTTCTCATGAGTGAGTGAATTCTCCATTTCTGGAGGTCATCAAG
This sequence comes from Gracilinanus agilis, assembly GCF_016433145.1. Lineage (NCBI taxonomy): Eukaryota > Metazoa > Chordata > Mammalia > Didelphimorphia > Didelphidae > Gracilinanus > Gracilinanus agilis. The sequence continues at coordinate 89,194,111 of NC_058135.1, forward strand.
CAGAGTCTATTCAGGAAAGTCATTCCTTGAAAGTGTAAAAGTAGAGATTTCTGTTTAGGCGAACATTGGATTAGCTAATATCTGAGATGTTTTCAGTCAGAGATTCTTGGAGTCTATCATTAGACTCTTCTGGGAATATAGAAAATTTCCCTCTCTTCCAGTCAGATGTTGCTTTAAGTAGTTTTCAAGCTGCTTGTACCAAGTTTTATCTCTTTTAGTCCTGCTTATGTCTGACTTAACGAGGTATGTTTCTCTAGTGCATACTATTTGGCAGGTCTTGTACAGATATTATCTAATATGATCCTTCTAAAAATCCTGATGAGTAGTGTTCTTATTATTCCCATTTTACAGTTGAGGAAACGGAGGCAGAGACTAGTTAAATGACTTGCCTAAGGTCACACAGCTAGTAAAGGTCTCGGCTCAAATTTGAACATTTCTTTTTGACTCTTGACCAGCATTTACTCTGCTACTCAGCTGTCTAAGGAATATTGCCTTCTCTATCTTGGCAGAGTGAAATTATTTGAAAAACAAATCCAAAGAATTTGTGCCTTCTGTAGAGTTTGCACTATCTAGATATATTTAGCTAATAAGTTCTCAGGTTCAAATGAAGAGTTAAAGGATCAATAAGCATTTTTTGGTCATTAAGCCTTTACTATGTGCTAAATGTTGTGTTATGAGCTGAGAATAAAATGAAAGTTGTAAAGACCAATCACTCCCTTCAAAAAACTTACATTCTAGAGTGGTATGGGACAGAAAGCATGTAACAACTAGTGTACTTATAAGATATAAATAGGGTAAAGGGAAGGTTAATCTCATAGAGGAAGGCACTAGCAAACAGCCTCCTGGAGAAGGCAGGACTTGAGTCTTGATTAGTGAATATGATCTCTATAGATCTTTGACTGGTGACTCCAAAAGGTACTTGTTAACCCAGGACCCCAACTCCTGAATATTGGGGACTAGAAATGTGTGGTGATACTCAGTGTAACCACCTCAGTGGTCTGGCATGAGGAAATTTTCTATCCTCTCAGACAAGGTAGAAAAATACTGCAATGCTGTATTTAGAGACAGAATAAAACAGAATAGAGACAGAGTGTAATATGAGCAGTCAGACATGACTACCCAATTGATTTTGCTCATCTTTTTTTAAATTATGAGAGAAGGTTCTATTGGAGTATTGAGTGTTGGAAAAGGAATGTAATATTAGAAGAAAAATTTTTAGTAAAATTTTAAAGAGTAAAAATATAGATTGATTGGGAACTTCTAGCAATAATTAGCCTGTGACCTTTACTTCCAGTATCGTTAAAAAAGTTTTCAGCAGGAGCTTTTAGTAATGATAAGATGATAAACAAAAAAATGTTCAAAATTTAGCCTAAACAGAGTAAACACTATTTATCTTTCTACTCATTTCCAGACCTGGGGTTATGGAATCTTTAGAGTTGAAGTGCCATCTTGCTCAGAGATCATCTTTTTAAATTTCATATCAGAGTATAAAACCCTATATATTTGCCTTACAAGTGATCAAAGAAATCACTACCTCCAGCAAGTGCCTTTTTTGTTTTGAACAATTGTAATTATTAGGAAACTGATCCTTAAACTAAGTCAAAGTCTTTTTGCCTGTAACTTTCATCTGCCAATATGAGTTCTGCCCTCTGTACCAGAGAGAATGTCTAATTCTAATCTTTTTTCTAGGTGATAGCTATTAAAGGTTTGAAGACTGGCCATTCCCCATTTCAGGCTTCTATCAATCAGGTTCTAAAATTCTTTCAACTGATTTTTCTATGATATAATTTGAAGTGCCCTCTACATGCTGGCCATCCATCTCTGGATGCACTCCAACTTGTCAATGTCCTGCCTTGAAGGAATGGAACAGAACATAATATTTTAGCTAGTATTTTTCCCCCTGACAATCAAACAGTATGGTATGAATTACCTCTGGTGTTCTGGACACTATTTTTACAAAGATGGGCCAGGATCACTTCAATTATTTGATTCTCCTGTCATACTTTAGGTGCCAAATGTGTTTTTGACTAAGCCAAGTTTCTGAATCCTATGCTCACAATATTATATTTATTTTTAAATCCCAACTATAGAAATTTTCATTTATCCTGTTAAAATTCATCTTGCTTAATTCATTCCATCATTCTAGTGAATCAAGATTTTTTTTAATCTTGTATTTTATCCATCCAGTCTATGCTATCTGAAAATTTTATATTTCATCTGTCTTCATCCAAATCATTGGTAAACCTGTTAAATGGAACCAAAATGTAGAGTCATACATCATCCTACTAGGTACCTTTCTCTAGGCTGGTATCAATCTAGTTCCAGGCCTCCATAACTGAATTGTTATCCAGTCTAAAATTCTCAATAATTGAGTTGTGCCAACTGTGTGCAAAATATAATAGTGGGCATTAGAAAAACATTATTGTCATTGTTAAGGAGATTAATGATCTGTAAGTGGAGACATATAGAAGATTATAAAGCAAAATAAGACATAGTAAATAAATGAAAGGTATAGCTAAAGTGCTATGTGAAGTCTAAATATAGAAAGATCATTTCTGCTCTGACATTTTATTTTTTTATTTGAAAATTTTATTTAATTAATTTAGAAGATTTTCCCATGGTTACATGATTCATGTTCTTTCCCCTCCCCTCCTCCCACCCTCCTCCTGTATCCAACAAGTAATTACACTAGGTTTTACATGTGTCATTGATCAAGACCTATTTCCATATCATTAATATTTGCATTAGGGTGATCCCTTAGAGTCTGCATCCCCAATCATCTCCCCATCAACCCATGTTTTCAAGCAGTTGTTTTTCTTCCATGTTTCTACTCCCACAGTTCTTCCTCTGGATGTGGATAGTTTTCTTTCTCATAAGTCCCTCAGAATTCTGTCCTGGAGCCTCATAAGTCCTGGATTACTGCATTGCTGCTAATAGAGAAGTCCATTACATTCGATTTTACCACAGTGTATCTCTGTGTACAATGTTCTCCTGGCTCTGCTCGTTTCACTCTGCCTCAATTCGAAAAATTAAATTTTCCATGATTCCATGATTCTTCCTGTTTTCCTGCCCTCTTCCCTCCCCCGCCCAGAACTGACAAGCAATTCCATTGGGTTATACATATATTATCACTTGAAACCTAAAAAGCAGTAATTTTTAATAAAAATCAGCCTATCAATTTTAGCTAAATAAATTTGGTATATGAAAATTATAGTATAATGCTGAGCCATAAGACATGACACCAGTGAAGAATATAAGAATCATGGGAAGACTTGTAGGAATAGATGCAAAAATAGGAGAGCTCGTGGGAATGGTGACACACATCTATAATCTCCCCTTCTGAGGAGACAGAAGCTGATGGATCCCTAAAATTTTACAATTCTGTGCTGTGGCAGGCTAAATCAATCTGGTTTATGTACTAGCTTTGGCACTGACATGGTGATCCATCCTGCAGCATTATGGAAAAACCACCAGACTGTCCAATGGGGGAATGAACTGGCTACTGTTGGAAATGGAGCAGGTCAAAGCTTTTGTGCCAGTCAGTTAATAGCATCTGTCTATCAGTGGCTGCTGCACTCAGACTGAGAGATGGGGAGACTCATTCTCAATAAAACATATAAAATGAAACAAAAAAACTGCAAAACAATGAAACAGAAATGACAATAATAAAAATATAAAACTGAATATCATATAAATATCATGCCTAATTTTGGCCAGGTTCTGCTGGTTCACAGACTATAGGAATATAGAAATGGAGTAGAATGTAATAATCCTGGAAAGGTAGGTAGCAACCAGATTCTAGAAAAATTCATGTTAGACAGAAAAGTTTGTATTTCATCCTGAAGGTCAAAGAAATCCACTGGTGTTATTGAGTGAGGAGTGACATGTTAAGACCTTTGCTTTAAAATAATCTCTCTGGTAGCTATGTGGAAGATGGATTAGAGAGGGGAAAAACTCGAGGTTTTTGTTTAGTCATGATCGACTCTTCGTGGCCCCATTTAGATTTTTTTGGCAAAGATACTAGAATGGTTTGCCATTTCTTCCTCAAGCTCATTTTACAGATGAGGAAACTGGAGCAAACAGGGTTAAATGCCCAGGGTCACATAATTAGTGTCTTAGACCTGATTTGAACTCATGAAGGTGAGTCTTCATGACTTCAGGCCTAGAACTCTACCCACTGTGACACTTAGATGCTCAGAAATAATTTAGGAGCCTATTAAAGTAGCCCAGGAGAAAGGTGATTAATGCCTTAACTGGAGTGGTGGCCGAATGAATAGAAAGGAGACCAATGGAATAGATACTGTAAATCAGGGGTTCTCAAACTTTTTGGTCTTGGAATCCCCTTTATATTCTTAAAAGCTATTGAGGACCCCCTTAAGAGCCTTTGTTTCTGTGCATGATAGGTATTGAAAAGTAATGTCTTAGGAATTTAAATATCTTAGTATTATTGTGAAAAGAGTTTTGACCTTGCAGACCCACTTGAAATGGTCTCAGGGATCCCTCTACACCATTTTGAGAATAGCTGACATTTAGGTAGAATTTATAGCATTACCTGATTGATTATGCATAGTGAGAATGATTAAAATTCATTGTGGATCTTCTTGGGACAGTTTTTCTGTCTTTCCTGACACAGCTTTCTCCGTCTAATAGGCTTCATCTTCGATATCTGAGAGCACAAAAGACCCAGACAAGTCAACCCTTCTTAGACTTGGTGGGTGCCTAAGACTACACGAGTTGCTGAGAGTATACTGGCCAGGTGAGTTTCCTGATAGATCTGAGTGATGTATCTGTGCTGTGTTAGTTCAAGAAAGCCTCCTCTTTTGTCAAATGTTCAGTATTCCATTTTGTCCCTGCATCGAACCTAAAATTAGAAGCTGCTGGAGTTAGGCCTGTCCCTACATCCTATTTAGACTTCTCATCCCCCCACACAGATTCTAACTTTGATGGCTTTCCCTAGTAGCACATATTGTAGCATTCTTCAGACTCCAGAGCTTCAGCCAGAAAGAAGGATGGTAACTCCACTTATCTGTTAGTCCCCAAATATTGTGTTTGGATGTCCCAATCTAGAAAATGGCATTCGAACTCACGTTTCAGAGTATGCTTAGCTTATCCAGATGCCTGAAATTTAACTGCTTTCTCTTTAACTTTTAAAAAGAAAAATAAATCACCTTTGTGTTGAAGCCATTTGGGTTTAATGTGCGGATTTCTTAGAGGACTAAAAAGTTTCTATTTTGCAAAAATCTTTTACTTAATTTAAGCCCTTGTGTATTTGAATGAATTTATAATGAAGGGGCATACCTGCTTTTTCTCCCCATAGAGAAAAGAAAAATCTCTGTAATGTTAATAGCATAGACAAGGTGGAGAAATAACCAAAACAATTGATGCTGGCTAGAATTATAACTGAAATAGAACTAGGGACAAATTATGTTAGAATCAAGATTTTATCCTAAGTGCCAGCAAAACATACTTGGATTTTCTACCCAGGAGCAATTTAACAAGCTCTTGAAGCATACCCAGCTAGTTCATTCAGTGTTTATAGGAAACCTTCCTGAAATATACCTATATTTGAATGTTTTCCCAAATGGTGTTGCCAGAAGGATTAAATATGGACATGTACATTTCCTGAAGCATGATTTGTTCCTGTGTCTCAGAGAAAGCTTCCCCAAGGATCCTCTAGGGCTGCTTCAGTAGCAGAAATGCTCCTGGGAATAATTCCCTCTTTCCACCAGGAGTGGGAAAAGCAATGAAGTTACAAATAATAACAGTTCACCTTTCTCACCTTTATATAGTGCTTTCCTTGCAGCATTGATGTACTGGAGAGAATGCTGGACTTGGACTCACAGGACCTGGATTCAAGTCTGGCCCCAACATTTGCTAATTACTTTGTTGTTCTGTGCCAGGTCTCATTTGATTTGTCTGGTGGTTTTGGTTTGGGAATGGGACATAATTGGGTCTGGTGATCCAACATATACAAATATGAAGTTTATTTAAGAAAATGAAGTTTATATAACAATAGCACAGAAAGGAGATTCAGCAGGGACTCATTAAATTAGATGCAGCTTCCCTGCCTCTGAATTGGCCAGCGGGGCTTGTCAGTCAGAAGCCTGAGTTAAGCCTGAGGAGTCCCTGACTCCTTGTGAGTTTAGCTTTTGTACTTAGATTATCTGAGAGCTATGTAAAGGGCAGAAGCCTTAGTCCCCTGGACCATGTAAGTGTCCAAGATATTTCATGACTTTCTGGGCGCTTAGGGGAACAGACAAACAAACAAAAAACAGCTCGTCTAGACTACATGACAAGGACCAAAGAAGATGTTATTCATACCACAATTATCTTGAGCAAGTTCCTATGGTTTTGGGGATTCATTCATGTCTGACTCTTTGTGACCCCTTTGGAGTTTTCTTCACTAAGATGTTTCAGTGGTTTGTCATTTCCTTCTCCAGGAAGGAAATTCCTCATTCTACAAATGAGGAAACTGAGGGAAATAGTATTAAGTGATTTTGTGCAGGATCGAATAGTTGGATTTGAACTCAGGTGTTCACTACTCCAAGCTGGCATTCTATCCATTATGCCACTTATATTTTAAGTTTCCAAAGAACTTTATCTCATTTGATCTTCCCAACAAACCTTTTAGATTAAAAAAATACAGATATTATTATCTTTTGTTTTACAAATAGAGAACAGGAGATTCAGAGAGGACAAATGATTAATCTTTGTCACCTACCTAGTAAATTTCAGAGATGGGATTTGAATTTTAGTCTTCCCAATAACCAGGATAGATCTTTTTTTTGCATGTTAAAATAAATTTTAATAATTATTTTTTGATATTTTGCAATCTATGTACTCTTCTTCCCTCTCCCCCAGATAGCAGGTAATATGATATCAATCATACATGTGTTATCATACAATATATATTTCTATGTTCATTTTGTGAAAGAAGATATATATCACTTACACCAGAGAAAAAGTCATGGTGGAAATAAAATGAAGAATAGTATGCTTCAATATGTGTTTAGGCTCTGTCAGTTCCTTCTATGCTGATGGAGAGCCTTTTTCATCATAAATCTCTTGTGGTTTTTCTGCATTATTGCATGGCTGATAAAAGAGAATTCATTCACAGTTGATTATCGCATATTATTATTTTCACTGTATGCAATATTGTCCTGTGTCTGCTCACTTTACTTTTCATCATTTCATATGTTTCATCAATTTTTTTTGTGATTGTCTTAGTCATCACTGCTTATGGCTTATGATCATTTTCTATTACAATCATATACCACAACTTGTTCAGCTATTCCCCAAATGATGGACAATGCTTCAGTTTCCAATTCTTTACCACAACTAAAAGAGCTCCTATAAATATCTTTGCACAAGTAGGTCTTTCCCCCCATCTTTGATATCTTTGAGATACAGTCCTATTTGTGGTGTTGCTACATCAAAGAGTATGTAGAGCTTGATGACCCTTTGAGTATGGTTCCTATTTGCTTTCCAGAATGATTATATCAGATCACAGTTCCACCAACAGTGTATTAGTGTCTCAGTTTTACCACATCCCCTCCAACATTTGTAACTTTCCTTTTTTTGGTCATATTAACAAGCCTAAAAGTGTGAAGATACCCCAGAATTGTTTTAATTTGCATTTCCTTAATTAGGAGTGATTTGGAGCATTTTTTTTATATGACAAAGATACTTTTAATTTCTTCATCTGAAAATTGCCTGTTCATATCTTTTGAGCATTTGTCAATTGAGAGATACTCTGTGTTCTTATAAATTCAACTGTTTTCTATGTATTTGTGAAATGAGGTCTTTGTCAGAGGCACTTGCTATAACAAACACTTTCCCACAGTTTTTTGTTTGCCTTTTACATTTGGTTGCATTGCTTTTGCAGTAATTTTAAAATTACAAATCAAAAGCATCTATTTTACTACTTGTAATGATATTCTTTTTTTTAAACCCTTAACTTCTATGTATTGACTTATAGGTGGAAGAGTGGTAAGGGTAGGCAATGGGGGTCAAGTGACTTGCCCAGGATCACACAGCTGGGAAGTGTCTGAGACCAGATTTGAACCTTGTACCTCCCATCTCTAGGCCTGGCTCTCAATCCACTGAGCTACCCAGCTGTCCCCTTGTAATGATATTCTTAATATCTTGTTTGTACATAAATGCTTCCCTTTTCCATGCATCTGACAAGTAAACTATTCTATGATCGTCTAATTTATTTATTGCATTACGCTTGATTTCTAAATCATATAAACATTTTTATTTTACCTTGGTAGATGACTTGTGGTATTGGTCTGTGCCTAGTTTCTGCCATACTGTTTTCCAGTTTTTCTATCAGTTTTTGTTGAATAGTGAGTTCTTTTTTTTGTTAAAAGATTTTTTCTTTTGAATAGAGAGTTCTTCCAAAAGCGTGGATCTTTGGATTTGTCAAACACAAGGCTCATCAATGTAGAACTTTTAACAAGCTGTCTCTCAGTACCTCATGTGTAAAGTACTTTGTAAATCTGAAAGTGATATGTGTGAATTATCATCATCACCATCTATCATAAAAGCACAATACTCAGCACATAATAATTGCTTAATAAATATTTGTTTATTTGAATTGGCAGGAGTATATGTCTGAAATGTTCTTTAGTACCTTTGTGACATAATATAAGTTAGTTTAGTGTTTTGGAACTTTATTTCTGCTTTTACATAGTAAGATGACATAATTGAACAAGGTGATCTTTGTCCTTTTTTTTTCCAGTTCTAAACTTTTTTGAATTTTTCTTCCATCCTTTCCCCGATATATAATACTATATCATGGTGCCTGTAAACATTCTAAACTAGCTCACAGAAATCAATCTAGTTTTAGCTTTAGATACTAAAATCTTATGCTGACATATAATTTTTTGACAGTTTTTCAACATTTTAGAAATTGTATTAGGAAATGAAGATCTCTCATTTAGAGAAAATTATTAGGAAATTATAAGATGTCTTAATTAATTTGAAATCTCTTTTAATATATTCTGAAGCTATGACAACTTCCCACATTATTTTGAGTGAATAATTTTGCATACTAAAAATTCTATTTACTAATTTTCCTTTGATTATACACCTAATCACCATAATTTCTATGTAGGAAGAATTCAAAACACGACTGGATTTCACATGAGACCTCTTCTCTTCTAGGAAATTACTTTTCAGAAAACATATGTTGTCCTGACTTCCAAAAATGGCTAGAAGCATTCCAGTTCAGGTAAATGTGCTTGAGTTCTACTTCTGATACAGTTCTTTAATGTTGGTTGGTTGTTGACCTTTGTACTCAAAGAGACCAAAATGATACCACTATGTTGGGGTGTCTCACTATGACTGCTCAGACCAATCAAGGCTCAGAGGTTGGACACAGATAGAATACATGAACACTTGGAATGGAGATGTCTCTAAATTTGTGCATCCTATGTATCTTTTGTGGTACTGCAATTTTTTTGCTCACGAGCACAGCCCTTTCTTTGATATGGGCATAACATGCTGGGTGGTCCTGTGCCAGTGTCTCCCCATCTCACAATCAATACCGAAGTTCTTCACAGAGAGCTGGAGATAGCCCTTGTATAACTTCTTTTGACATGAATGTAAGCATTTGCCTTGTGTGAATCCTCTGTAAAATAGTGTTTTATGCAAAAAGATGTTTGGTGTTTGATCAATGGAAGCAGCCCATCTAAATTGTGCCTCTTTGTAGTAGAGTTCAGATGTTTGGTGGTTCATCTCAAGAAAGCACCTCAGTGTCTCATAACTGACCTTGCCAGATGATTCCTAAGTCATTTTAAATACAAGTAATTCAGTTTCTTTGCATGGCACTGTTATTCTGTCCAGATTTTCACAAGTATACAACAATAAGGTCAGAATAATGGCTTTGTAGATCTTCGGTTTGGTAGGCAACCTAATTCCTTTTCTCTTTCACTTTCTTTCAGAGATTCCCCAAAACTGAGCACCTCTGGCAATGTGTGCACTAATCTCATCATCTTTGTGGACATCCCTAGAAAGTGTACTGAAAAAGTACTTATCCACAGTAATAAAAATTTCTCCATTTGCTATAAGTAATGGTTCCATATATGGATGATACAGTGTTGGCAGGAGGAGAAACTATCAAAGTCAGTACAAGTGACAGAATCAATCCATGATTTGTTGCATTTCAGGCTTTGAGGTTGCACTGAGTTCACAGTTATCTGTGAACAGAAAGTCATGCCACCAACTGTCCCTTGACTTTAGTCTTAGCTTGTAGCATTTTCCAAGTTAAACAACTTACTGTCAGCATCGCAACTGACTCTAATGCTCACTGAAGGCATTTAGCAACCCTGCTGAACATATGCTAAAAAGCATGGAAGCAAGCACATAGCCCTGCTTCACCTCATTGGTGTCTGGAAAAGTGTGGGAACATTGTTCATTATCCAGAACTCATATAAACATGCTGGCATAGAGCTATTGTTCAATACTAATCAACTTCTCCAGGCAATAAAATCTTGCCATGATCTTCTACAAACCCTCACAACTGACAGTACAAGTAGTCCTTCATCAGAATTGTGAAAGGAAGTTAATCCTCCTTTGTTTATTTTAACTTAATCAATCAAGAACTTGGAGGGTCCCTCCTTTCACACTTAGACAAAAGCTTGGAGAACCTTTTACTAAAAAAGGAAGTTGATACCTTCAAAGACCAGAAGTGGATCCCACAAGCACTGCCCACCCTGAGCAGTGCCAGGCAAATTAAGAAACTATGATTGGTTCCTGAGATGTGATAGACCAGCCCATAGTGAAAAGAAGTAGAAACCAGAGAGATAGGAAGTGATGTGGGAAAAGGGCTAAAAAAGGCAAGACTGTAGAGCTAAACAGGCACTTCTGTATTACACTTCTTCTGCATTGGAAATTCTGTGTTGGTGGCTTGAGGAGATTGGCTTTGGTGATTTTCTTGGGTTGAGGAGACCCTGGCTGGAGACACTGGCCTTTCAGCTCCTTTCCTGTTTTTGGTGGTACTCTCTTTGGGGAGGCATTCAGATCTGCACATAGGGTATTTAACTAGGCAATATTTTCTACCTCCTTCCTATATTTCCCCCTTCACTATTTCTACTTTTTCTGCAATAAAACTATTAAAGGTTTTTAACAGCCTCATGACTTAAGAGTTAATTTTTATAAACAGTGACTGCAACAACTTTTTATAATTCTTCATTTGACCACAACCTTTTTAACTCTTACAGAATGATGAATGTTTCAAGTTGTCTTAATTTTTAAATGTGATGATTTGTGAGCATTAGAAAAGAATGATCACATTTTAAAAAGTAGCACAACTTCTTTAAAAACTGGTTATATCATCTAACATTATTTCATTTTATGAAGAGATTGGTAGACTTGGATCAGGGAAATAACATAGATACAGCATGCCTGGATTTCAACAAAGTATTTGACAAAGTCTCATGCAGTCCTCGTAGACCAGATGGAGAAATATATGGATAACATGATGGTATAGTTAGATAGATTTGGAACCATGTGATCACTAGATCCACATTTTTTTAAATATGTTGATGTCAAGTCTAACCATAATCCTTGGTAAAGAAATATGAAATACTATGGGAATAAATATTGGTTTCAGGATTTAATAAATCCTTTTTAAAGTGCTTCACATATCATAGATTTCATACTGTGTGGGCATTCTCTCCACCCCTATTTTTAGGGTTAAGTTTCATACCAGCATCCTGTTATTTCAGGTTTGAGTTAGAGATGAAATAAGGCATTTATATGCCACTAAGCAGTTAAGAAAAAGAATATTATGTTGCCCTGACTGCTTAGAATCTCAAAATTTAGGTGGAAAAATAAATGTTTTTTTTTTTCTGAACAGGGCTTAACTATTTTAAAAGTATGTCAGTTATTAGTTTGCATTATATAAGCTGCAATAAGGTTATAGTGGAACTTAGCTTCTAAAGACATGAACCATATCATCTTCATTTGTAAACTGTCTGGGTTTATGGTGACTCTCAGAGTCCTCATACATCAACCAAGCCGAAGGGTCTCACCTTCATATGAGTAGGAGTTTATATGCTTTTAAGTGAATAGGAAGTTGTGTCAGGAACACAGGGAATTTTCAAGTTTAAATGTTTTTGGAAAATTAAACCTTGGTATAAGTTAGCCCTATCTCATATGAAGATATATAGCCTCTTCATATTCTTTAGAAGATAATCTAAAAACTGTCATCCCTTGGAGGTCATTATTCCGGTTTAGAACATTATGTATCTACCAAGCACCTTCTCTATTCCAGGTATTAAGTGCAGCATTATTAATTCAGACCAAAATAAAACAAGTCCTGGCCTAAAGATTAGGTTCTATTGGAATTTTGTTGGACCTAAATTTGAATAATTGTTAACTTCTAAGTGTCTTCCAGAATTTGTATTCTGTGGTCTTCTATAATCTAAGGCTAAAAAACATGGAAATAGGATTTGAGTAGAAGGTGGAATACATAGGTTTTATTATGATTTAGTAATTACGAAAGTAAATTTAAATATTTTAAAAGAATTTTTCTTATCTTGGGGAGGATTTACACTAGAATTTTTTTTTTTTTTACTTTTTTCTCCCTTTACCACAAATGCATCTAACTAATTCTTTTAGCATATAAAAGGGACATTTTTAGGTAAAAATAAACAATACTGGTTTTTTGCTTCAAGCAACATGCAGTGTTGGAAAATTAGTTCCAGAAATTGAATGTGAATTCCATTGATATGTTCGCTCAGTATGTAGTGTCAGAAGAGTCTGACCATTAAGGAAATCTTTTTACACAGCAGGGTGAACGGCACTTTGAAGCCTCTATTGATCATTTTGCAGAGTGGTGGATAGCCATTGCAGACTGCTTTGACCAAAAAAAAATGTGGCCTATTTGGTGCTTAAAGACATTTTGTAGTTCAGAATGCAGTCCCATCTGGCTTATCTTCCTATTTGTTATTTTAAATTTCCTAGTTAACTTTATATAGTCTTAAAACTTAGAATCTCAATATTTTGGTGCAAAAAACTCTTTTTTTCTGAATTGAGCTGAACAATTTAAAAGTTATTGCAGTCATTAAGTGTATATTATTTTTAGAAAGGGCAGGTAGATGGTTCAGTGGCAGAGTGCTGTGCCTATAGTCAGAAAGTTTCATTTTCCTGAATTCAAATCTTACTTCAGATACTTACTAGCTTTGTGATCCTAGTCAAGTCACATAACCCTATTTGCCTCAGTTTTATCATCTGTAAAATTGAGCTGGAGAATAAAATGACAAAACATTCTAGTACAATGATGGGCAAACTTTTTAAAGAGGGGGCCAAAGGAAAATGCTCATCTGTCAGTCTGTTTCTAAAGCAACTCTTTCAAAGTTTTATTGTATTCGTCAGATTAGGAATAATGCGTGGCTGAATAGAACATTTTAGGGGACCTCATCTGGTCCCTGTAGTTTACTCATCACTGCTCTAGTATCTTTGTCAAGAAAAGCCTAATTGGGATCATAAAGAGTCAGATATTATTGAAATGACTGAACTGCAAAAAATGTTCAGAAGAAGGTATGGTGTAGTAATAAGATGTTGGACTGGATACTGGGGAGTCCCAGGGTCAAATATTACTTCTGATAGACAATGACAGTGTGATCTTGGCCAAGGTACATCACTCAGTCTCTAGAAAGTTATCTAAGATTATAAGTTGCCTAATAGGTGTCTATTTCCATGGGGCAATGAATTTTCTCAAAGGGAATTTCCTCTTGTTAAACTAAATTCCTCTTGTTAAACCCAAAATGGCAGTGTGAAGGTAGGGATTATCCTGAGCTCTCCCAAATTCACATCTAAACAATATTAAAATAACACCTCAAAACAAATAGCAGAACCAACAAAAGGAAGGGGCTGAGATAATTTTCCAACTCAATACTACTGAAAAATCAAGAGGAATAATCTGTCTCACTGGGGTAAGAGTGTAGTGTAGTCCAGAACAGGCAAAACCTGGGGAAAACTGAAGCAAAGGGTAGTGGTAGCACAAGCAGAAGCAGGGTCCCTAGTGATAGTTCTAGAGAGGAAAAGAATGTTTGTAGATCAGAGCATAGGTAAGGAAAGTGATAACCATATCCTTTCTAAATCACACCAGTTTAGAAGAACTCAGGGCTTGCAGACCACAAGAATTAGTTCTGAAAACCATAGCATGAAAAGCATTAACCTTGGGACAGTGCCCCCCTCCATCCAAGAATAGAGTCGAATTTTGACATAAAGTTGAAAGTTTTGAACAAGTAATTAAAAATAACCTGAAAATATGAAGTAACTATGATGACACAGAATTTCAAAACACAAAGTCAGAAGAAGAAAACAAAATCAAAGGGGCTATAAACAAAATCTTACAGAAAAATATAAATTCATTTTAGTCCCCAGTAGAGCTCAAAAGTAAAATCAAATAATAAAAAGTAGAGGAAAATTGAGAAAAAAATAAGAATGATGAAAGCAAATAATGAAGACAGCCAACAACTTGGTAAAGGAGACAAAAAACACTGAAGAAAATAAGAACTAAAAGAAATAGAATAAGTCAAAAGGCAAAAAGCCACTAAAGAGAAGAATTCCTTAAGAAGAATTTGTCAAATGGAAACAGATTCACCATAATTCATTGAAGAAAATAATTCCTAAAAATAAATTTGTCAAATAGGAAGGGAGGCACAAAAACTCATTGAAGAAAATAAATTCTTAAATATTAGAATAGAGCAAGTGGAAGCTAATAACTTGATGAGACAGAAAAAACAATAAAACAAAATCAAAAGAAGAAATAAAAGAGGAAAATGTGAAGAATCTAATTTGAAAAACAACTGACCTAAAAAATAGATTGAAGAGAGATCATTTAAGAATTTCTGGACAATCTAAACTGTATGATAAAAAAAATCTTGACATCTTTCAATATGCTTTCAAGGAAAACTGTCCTGATATACTAACCAGTGGATAAAATAGAAATTGAAAGAATACCACAATGAATACACCAATCAACTCCTGAAAGAGATCCCAAAATTGTAGGTCTTAGGAACATTATAGCCAAATCTCAGACCTTTCAGTTCAAGGATAAAATATTGCAAGCAGCCAGAAAAAATTTAAATGTTGTGGAGCCATAGTCAGAATAAAACAAAATTTAACAGCTTCTATATTAAAGCATGAGAGGACTTGACACATGATGTTGTAAAAGTCAAAGG
Source organism: Gracilinanus agilis (assembly GCF_016433145.1). Classification (NCBI taxonomy): domain Eukaryota; kingdom Metazoa; phylum Chordata; class Mammalia; order Didelphimorphia; family Didelphidae; genus Gracilinanus; species Gracilinanus agilis. The sequence continues at coordinate 89,209,308 of NC_058135.1, forward strand.
AGCTAGAACTGTAACCACAACTCATCTACCCAGCCAAACTTAGTATATAATCCATCAGGGAAAAGACATATTTAATTAAATAGAGGAATTTCATGTATTCCTGATGAAAAGATCAGAGCTGAATAGAAAATCTGATTTTCAAATACAACACTCAATAGAAGCATAAAAGGTGAACATAAAGAGAAATCATAAAGGATTCAATAATATTTAACTATTTACATTCCTACAAGAGAAGATGATACTTGTAAATCCCAAGAACTATATAGTTATTAGGACAATTGGAAGGAGTATGCATTGACAAAAAGAATGTGCTTGTGAACTGACTAGATTGAGATGATAAGAAAAAAAATTAAGGAGAGAATTAAATAGAGATGCACTGGGAGAAAGGAGAAGGGAGAGACACAATGGGGTAAATTACCTTACATAAAAGAGGCACCAAAGAGCTTTTACAGTGGAAAGGAATACAATTAGAGGGCTGGCAACAACTGAACTTTACCCTCATCAGAATAGACTAAAAGAGATAATAACATCCACATTTATTTGAGCATAAAAATATATATCACTACAGTCAGAAGTAGTAGGAAAGGTAGATAAGAGAAGGTGGGGGCTGATAGAAAGAAGGGTGAATTAGAGAAGATGGTGGTCATAAATATAACACTTGAGTAAGAATAGGGTGAAAGATAAATAAGGAAAAAAGTAGGATGGAGGGAAATACATGGATTATAATCATAACTATGAATGCAAATGTGATTAACTCACCCAGAAAACTGAAGCATATAGCAGTAGATTAAAAACCAAAATCTTACAATACATTGTTTATAAGAAACATACATGAAGCAGTAAAATTAAGGGGTAGAAGAAGAATTCATTATGCTTCAGCTTAAGTTAAAAACAAACAAACAAAAAAAGCAGGAGTGGCAATCATGACCTCAGGCAAAGTAAAAGTAAAAGTAGATTTAATTAAAAGAGATAATCAGGGAAACTACATTTTACTCAAAAAGTTGTGGTATATGATTATAAAAGAATAGCTTTGAGCTATAACAAATGATGAGAAGGATGCTTTCATAAAAGACCAGTAACAGCAATATTGAATAATTATTAACTCTGAATTATTTACATATTCTCAGCAATCCAATGATCTAGGACAATTCAAAAAGACTCATTATGAAAATATTCTAATTACCTTCAGAGGAAAAACTGATGGAATCTGAATCTAGATAGAAGCATGTCTTTTAAAAATTTTATTTTTCTGGTTTTTGTTTTGGTCTGTTTTGTTTTGGTCTTTCTTTCATGTGACTATTATGGATATAGGTTTTTCATGACTGCACATGCAAAACCTATATCAAATTGCTTATTTTCTTAGTGATGAGGAAGGAGGAAAAAGAATGTGGTACTTGAAATTTTAAAAAAAGCATGAATTTTTTTACATGTAATCAAAAATGCTTTTAAAATAATGATAAATGTTATTTGGACCAATTATCATGATCATCATATTTACCAAAATATAAATTCTAATGAAAAGCTATTTGAATGAATGCATAAAAATAAAGTAGTAAACTTTTTTTTGCTTCAGTCACAATATTACCAAGAAGAGGAACAATAGGCACACTTAAATGTGGGAAGCCGTTCGATATATTAAAGCCTTTGGAGAAATAGCATCAAATTTAGGGCCTGTTATCTGGATTCCCTACATGACCAATCCAGACTGAGGCAGTCTTTGTGTTTGGTTCTGGTCACCTGAGCCCCGAAAAGCTCTGGTACCAGCAGGTAGGTTAATCCAAAATCAACTTGATCCCTCCAAGAGGCTATTAGGAGTCATTTAGAGAAACAGAGTCTGTAACAGATATTTTATCTGGATCCCATTACAAAATCATCGGCAAGTAAAACTGTGTGTATGATTTTTCTGCACTGCATGTCAGGAATGCAGACAGAATGGGCCATCTAAGATAAAAATCTGAGGCTCCTCCTTTGACTCAGTTTTGAACCCTACCTTTCTTAGAACTCCTATTGGAAAACTTTGAAGTGGCAGAACAGCATCTACTGAGTTAATGATTCCTCTCCTTGATAATTAAGAAGTTTGAACCCTAACAAACATTACTTAAGATAAGACTGCATACTTAGATAAGTATGGCGCTTTTAGTCTTGACTTTATTTGTCCAGGTGCCTATAATCCTGGAAGACAGAACTCAATAAGTGAGCATCTCCATAAAAATATTTCCTCTTCCAGAATTATCCCTACTAATTGATGGTTGGAATTTGGCCATTGTCTTGGTATTTATACCTTTACTCTTTAGACTTTAATGGGTTATGTATGATCTGTTACCCCTTCATAGCTGTGTTCTTTGTTTGAAATCAGTATATAATAAACTCCCAAGCCCACAGACTTTGGGACAGCATGGGCTAACCACTAGTCTAGTTGTTCTCATTTTCTTTCTCCTGCCTTAACCATCCTATGCCACCACGCCGCTCAGGACCCCAAAAAATCATATAGAGGCATCGCCCCCTATTCCTAAAAAGGCCAAGACCATTTACAAGCCTATTGCTGCACCAACTGCATCCACTGCATGCCCAAGAGCAAGGACATCAAGAAGTTCATCATCCACAACTTTTTGGAAGCCATCAGGGACATCAGTGAGACCAACTTTTTTGACTCCTATGTGCTACCCAAACTTATGTGAAACTACATTACTTTATGAGCAAGCTATTATGATCCACAGCAAGGTAATGAAGAATCAAGACATAAAAGGATCAGACACCCTCAACCCAGTTCAGACTTTCAGGTGCTGTTCCCAGACTCCCTTCAAAACCCACATAAAGAGCTATCTGTCCAATAAGATCCCCCAACATTCAGAGGAAAGCAAAATGTTTGTTCTACCTTAAAAATAAAGTATTAATTTCTTAAAATTATGTTTAATTTACAGAAATAAATTTTCACTCCCCCCACTCTCCATCCTACTTGGAAAAAAAACCAAAACAATATCCTTGTGACAAATATGCATTGTAAAAGAAAACAAATTTTCTTATCGGTTGTATTAAAAAAATACATGGCTAATTTTATACTTTGAGTCCATCAGCTCTTTTAGGAAATAATACTTTATCATCAGGCTTCTGATAAAAGGTTTTAAATCTTTTGAAGTTCTTTGTTATTGTATGAATAATTTTTTCTTGTTTCACTCATTTCATTCTTCATTTATGTTTCAAAATTTTTTATTTTTATAATATTGATGTTATAATATAAATTGTTTTTGAATTCTTCTCAATTAACTCTATTGTTTTGTACAAGATTTTCTGTGTCTCTTTGAAAATATCTTTCTCCGTACATCTTCAAGCAAAATAGGTGAGACTTGAAGGAAGCTATGGAAATCAGGAGGCAGAAATGAAGAGAATGCTTATCATAGGCTCACAGAACAGCAAGTTAAAAGGCTTAAAGTGGAGATATGAAGTCTTGTGAGGGGGATAGAAAGGAGGCTATTGAAATTGGGTTGCAGATTAGGTAGAAAGGTAGGGAGGGAAGACTAAGAATGAGAAGATTGGGAAGGTGTCTGAAGGAGTGGTACAGATTATGAAGAGCTTTAAAAACCAAATAGGATGTTATAGTTGATCCTGGATGGGATACAGAGACACTGGATTTTTTGGGGGAATGGTGGTAGTAGTGGTGGATGGAGTTAACATAATTATTTGAAGATGGATTGTGACAGGGAGACTAACTAGCAGGCTATTATGAAAAGTCCAGGGATGAGGTGATGAGGCCCTGCCAAAAGAGAAAGGGGAACTTTCCTAAAGATGTTATGAACATAAAATTAATAGGATTTGGAAACAGATTGGATTTGGGTGTGATAGATTAAAGAATAAAGAATGGCACCGAATAACAAAGGTATGAAGAAAAAAAAAGAAACATCTGTGATCTGTAAATTATTGGAGGATGCCTGCCATTCTAAAATTCCTAATAGGATGTGGATTAATACAGGTCAATGACTGAAAAAAATGATTACAGTTGAGAAGGAGCAGGTTTGGGGAAAGGATCACAACTTCAGCTTTGGATATATTGAGTTCAAATTGTGGATGAGATACCCAAATGGAATTGTTCTACAAATTACTGGAAATGTGAGTATAAAACCTTGGGAGAAATGTCAGTTAAAGATAGTATATAGTTTGGTAAGCCATGTATGTTGAGGTAACATATGAAGCAGAAAAAGTAAATGAAATGCCAAGGAAACGATACCTAAAAGAACAATTTGGAAGACAACCTTAGAAAATATCAACATTGATGGAGAAAAAAATAAGTCTAAGAATGGAAAGGTCACTGAGTTAGGGGGAGAGTCAGAAGAATTTGATTAATTTGAGGCCAAGGTGTTCTCAAATGTATTCTCAAGCAAGGAATGGTTATCCTTCCCAGTGACTTGTGAGTTCACGAAACATGAGAATTGAGAAAGACCATTGGAGGTGACCATACTTGGTTATTTTAAAATGCAGTTTTAGGTAATGTAGCCTTGAAGTTTTTATTGTTGAGTAAGATGGAGCAGAATAATTTTCATCAATCTTTATTGCTTTTATTGGCAACCTTTAAAATGAATATCCTTCAGATGCCTTTCTTCCACCTTTTTCTTCTTGCCAATGAGAATGAATTCAACAGGAATTTTTTTTAGGTTTTATCTTTATTTTATTTTAATAACAAAATTCCACTTAAGTTTTCCAAAATTAAATGATTCATGTGGTCTCCCTCTATTCTTCCCTCCACCTGCCTGGTGTTGACAAGCAATTCAATCTGGGTTATACATGTATTATCAAGCAAGACATATTTCCATATTATTCATCTTCATAAGTAAATAATAATTGTACAAAAACAAAACCTCTAAACATATCTGGATAAATAAGCAATGTCATATATTTTCAGCTGTATTCCTATTCCAACAGTTCTTTTTCTATAGGTGGATAGCATTCTTTTTCATGAGTCCCTCAGAATTGTCTTGGATTGTTGTATTGCTGATAGTAACTAAGTCTATCACATTTGATCATTCCACAATGTTTTGGTTACTGTGTATAATATTTTCCTGGTTCTACTTATTTCACTCTGTATCAACCATGTAGGTCTTTCCAGTTCTTTCTGAAATCATCTTGTTCATCATTCCTTATTACACAATAGTATTCCATCACCATCATATACCACATTTTGTTCAGTTATTCCCCAATAGAGAGACATACCTTTAGTTTCTAATTCTTTGCCAACATGGAAAGTACAGCGATAGTTATTTTTGCACAAACAGTTACTCTCCCGTTTTTTAAAAATCTCTTTGGGATACTGACTCAGTAGTGATGATGCTGGATTAAAAAGTATGAATTCTTTTATAGCTTTTTGGGCAAAATTCCAAATTTCCCTCCAAAATGGTTGAATCAATTCACAACTCCAACAGCAATGCATTAGTGTTCCAATTTTGTCAATTCACTCCAACATTTATTAGTTTCTTTTACTGCCAATCTGCCAGGTGTAAGATGGTATCTTAGAGATGTTTTAACTTGTATTTCTTTATTTAAGAGGGATTTAGAGTATTTTTCATGATAATTAATAGATTTGATTTCTTCATCTGAAAACTGTCTATTCATATCCTTTGACTATTTATCAATTGGTTTTATGGGTAATTATTAAACACTGTGTTTACTGGGTTTAGAGAAAGGGGAAAAGGAGGACTGCTTGGGCAAGGGATAACTGACTAAGAACAAATACCAATGGGAAATCACCTTTATATCCACAAAGGACTTGAAAAATGAGTAACAACTATATGGAAGAATGGAAGTTAAATCAGTTAAGTAGTGAGCCAGACTCCAGTCAGCTGGGGAATTACAATAAAACCTTAACTACGGTCCTTCTAGGGTTAAGGAGAATAGACAAGAAGCAGGAAACAATAATTTATTAAAGTAAAGAAGTTAGAAAGATGGGTAAACAGATATTTCCTTACCTGGGATTAACTATGGGCCAGAAACAAGGGAAATGGATCACTACTCTAAAACCCTAACACTAACTAGATCCAAGCAGGATGGGATCTCACTCCTTGGGTCCTTGTCCCTCCAATGGTGATCTCAGCTGTCCCAAGGTCCCAGATGAAAATCAGCTAGTAAATCCAAAAGGGTATCCAACCAAGAGCTGTTCACATTTGGAAGTCCACCTTCCAAACTGCAAACCAAACTCCAGGCCACACGGTAGATTGGATGGGCCTTGAGGAGAACAAAACCACTTGTTTCCTCTCCAGTGGCAGCAACCAACAGACTCAGACCCTAGAGTCTCACCTGCAGAGTTCCAAGACTCCCTGCAGATTTCCAAGACTCCCAGTATGTTCCCCTCATTCATCTTGATTTCCACAACTTTTCTCTATCTATACTTAAAAATGCTATTTCCTTATTACATTGGTGAATGACCTGGATTCTTTTAAATATTACTTAGTTTTTTATATATTTGAGAAATGAGACACTTATCAGAAACAATTTGTTATAAAATATTTTCCCATTTTGTTGTTTACCTTCTAATCTTGGTTGCATTAATTTCGTTTGTGTAAAAATTTTTAAATTTAATATAATCAAAATTATTAATTTTACATCTTGTAATATTCTCTATCTTTTGCTTCGTCATAAATTCTTCTCTTCTCCAAAGATCTGACAGGTAAACTATTCCAACTTTACCTAACTTACTTATAATATCACTCTTTATGTTTAAATCATAAATAATAATTCAAAATAAATTTTGACCGTATCTTGGTATAGGGTGTGAAATATTGACCTAAACCTAGTTTTTTCGATACTGTTTTCAAATTTTCTGAGCAGTTTTTGGAAATAGAGAGCCCTTATCCCCAAAACTGGGATCTTTGGGTTTCTCAAACACTAGATTGTTGAGGTCATTTACCCCTAGTCTATTCCATTGATCTACCTTTCTATTTCTTATCCACCTTGTTTTGATGATTACTGCTTTGTAGTACAGTTTAAGATGTGGTACTGCTAGGCCACCATCTTTCACATTTTTTTTCTTTAGTTCCCTTGATATTCTTGACCTTTTGTTCTTCCAGATGAATTATGTCACCTTTTTTTCTAGTTCTATAAAAGTGTTTTAGTAGTTTGATAGGTATGGCACTGAATAAATAAATTAATTTAGAGAGGATTGTCATTTTTATTGTATTAACTCAGTCTACCCATGAGCAAGTGATGTTTTTTCCAATTGTTTAGATATAATTTTATTTATGTTTCAAAAGTGTTTTGTAATTGTGTTCATATAATGCCTGTGTTTGTCTTGGCAAATAGATTTCTAAGTATTTATGATTTTAAATAGTTTATCTTTCTAACTCTTGCTCGTGCAACAGAAATATTAAAAATTCTTACACATTCACAATTTTTTCATGAAAACTTAGAAATTCAGGAAAAGTGTAAGAGAAAAGGGGATTTTGATTGGATATATTAATATTTAAAGGTGTGGTCACCAAGGAACTGAATAAATACCAATTCCAAAAATGATTTTAGTAATTTATTTACAAAATATAGGAGAGAGTAGAAGTAGAGAGATAAGAAGACAGTAGAGTAAGAGATATAACTTAATTAGATTTGTATTCAAGTCTGGTCTTTACTCCAGCAGGGCTCCAGAGGCCTAGCTGGAGAACCTAAAAGTCAGTTAACAAAGTGTTTAATCATGAGGGCTTCTCCCAATCAAGGGCCCCTCTGGAGGCTAACATAGTCAGCCTTCTTCACTCACCATGTGTAGTTCTAAGGGAAAGATTTAAGAAAAGTCTCACCAGGTCTCAGGGTCTCAGGTCCAGTGCTCCTCCAGGTCCAAGTCAGGAACAAGAAAAAAATCCTTCAGGTCCAAGACACGAAGGACAAGAGAGAGCTGAACTTACTGAACTCTCTTTTAAAGGGGCTTCTTTTGCATCACTTCCTGTGCCTTCCTCTTAGTTTGCATGTCCAATCACAACAGATGCTTTTCTTAGGACTGACCAGGAGGCAGTCATTAAATTTTGATTCATCACTCACTCTAGCACACATGGGTCACAGACCTTCCAACTTGTGAATTAAGTGGAGATGTTTTCATCTTTGGTTATTAGATTAAGGATGGGCAGAGCAGATTTAATTTCATTATCACAATAGGAAGGGATAGAATTTGTTAAAATTCTTTAGATTAAACTCCATTTTTAAATGTACGTGAATTAGGTGAGGGTATTAGAACATTAAAGCATTATCATTTATTGAAATTTGAATCAAAGAATGAATCAATAAGCATTTATTAAGAGCTTTCATTGTGCCAGACTCTAAGCCAAGTGCTAGGGATATAAATAGAAAAGTAACACAATCCATAATCTCAAGGAACCCACATTTTTCACATTCTAATGGAGGTGATCACACACACACATACACACACACACACACACACACACACACACACACACACACACACCATTGGACAGTAGCAAGGATTGTTGTGACTAATTTTCTGGGTTTTCATTAGCTATGCCAACAGAAGCATTTGTCATCCTATATTTCTGAAAGGGTTGGTAACGTTTAAAAAATTACTAAGAGACTAGGACATGAAACTAGGTCATTTTGATGGGAGGGTGGAGTTGTGATGAGAAAGATTCAAAATTGTATGATGTCTTGATTTTAGCATAAAGGCCTCTATTGTAGTACTCCTAATTTTTTTCTTAATGTACTATTTTAAGTGTTTGTCACTGACTTATTCAAAATTCTAGGTATCAAATTTTTTAATATTGATACATTGACACAGGTCTGTGATTTTATATATGTAAATATATATTGATAACACTTATATATATATATATAAATATATGTATAATATTTATATAGGTAAATATATAATATATGTTATATATATACACACATATATGTTTTTGAATTCTAGAAATCATGAGCAATACACCTTAAATTTTGCATATGGTTTTAGACAAGTCATTTATCCTCTCTAGGTCTCAGTTCAGTCATTTATATAATTGATGAGTTTGTTTACAAATATATGTTACAAAGGGACTGCTTTTTATGATCTTTAGTGACCAAAGGCAGACTTTATGATGCCACTTTAAATCAAGGTTAAACTTTCAATGTTAAAAAAAGCATTTTGCTTCTTTAATATTTTTTAAATATAGTTTGATCAGTAAGAGTTCCCAGACTGAGATAATTTTTAATCTCCAGGGTTTGGGAAAATTTAGAGAATGAAGGGTACTTGTTGAAAAGGGAAGGGATTGAATTTTAAAGATTTTTATAAACTTTGTCGTGCTGGTGGCACCAAACATTGAGGCTAGATGAGGCAAAATGCACTAGAGTTAGATCAAAATTTTGAAAAACTAACTTTATTTACATAAGTCTCTTGTTCTCTCCTTCCCTGACTTCCTCTTTCTTCCTCCCTCCTCCAGTCTTTTTATTGCTATTAGAAGGAAGGAACCACATAGAGGTTGGCAGGGAGATAGCAAGGCTTTTCTCCCTGGGTTCTGTGGAAACTAGCAGAAGGCAGTTCCAGATAAGGGTATTAGCTAAGGTGTTAGGGTAAACACCTAATTAAGTACTTACTGCTCAAACAAAATAGTACCAAAAATGGGTACTTTAAGAGTTGAAGAGCCAGCCATCTATCCCCAGAGCTCCGTTTGGCCAAAAGGGCTGTTTAAATCCATCAGAAGGAAGGAGTTAGGAAGAAGGTTGCTTGAAAGTTAATTGTACCTGTTTCAAATATAAGTCATTCTTTCTTTGACAAGTTGGCTCTAAATTTTAATTTTTGTCCCTAGCATCTATTAATAGCTGGCTATAAAAAGTACAAAGATATTTTAAAATAAATAGTTTAGCTGCCCCAAAATGACTGAATTCTCCAAATCCCACTCAGAACAGGACCAGTATTACTAAAATAAAAAAGTTAGTTTTCTACTGGAACTTTGTTCAAATTTCAGTTCCAGGTTCCTGGGGTCTTTGAAGAATTTGAAGGGATACACCAGTATAGTTTAGCCCATGTATAGTGAAAATATGTCATGAAATTTGTAAATTTCCAGGGCAGGCTCATTTTAGCCTATGTACATGAGACTAAATTAATTTTTGGATTGAAAACTTCCCTTCAGTCTGATTGACCAAATCTCTATAAAAGATGTTTCTGAGAATGTTTTCTTTCCTTAGTATGTCTTTTCTCTTGAAAGTTATATTCCTTTGTGCCTGAGCTAATCCTTATTTATTGAAATCCACCTGCTTTAATTTACTCATTTATTGGTTACTAAGTAGTACAAGGAATTAATTTTTATTTTCACTCCCTTTCAGTACTCTAGGCAAAGAAGTGTCTATATTACAGAGAAGATATTCACCTCCACTGGAAGAGGAAGTTTCTACATGTAGGGATTTTCTGTATTAAATAAAGCAGAGGTCTGGTTCCTTTTCCCATCCCTACCCAAGTAGTATCCTGCAGCAGAAGTGTGACCCACAACTAGATTAAAATGTAATGGGTAAATATGTAACAAAAATACAACATATGAATAATATTGCATTTCAAACCTGTCAATATGGACCCCATAGGGATCAATATGTATGGTTAGTGGTCCCTGTTACTATTTGAGTTGGATATCACTGTCCTAGAAGATTCCAATGAGCCTCATACTTCAGTTTACTCCCTCCTCTCAACAAAACTAAATAGTAATTTGTCTTGAAAATCATTTTACTACTGAATAGCTATTCAAGATCTAATCTCCCTATGATATTATATCAATCGCTTAGAGATGTTTCTTTTTAAGTATGCTGTACACTGTAATAAATACTTAGGACCCAAAGAACCCAAAGAATACCAAATAGAAATCCTGCCCACTAGGAACTTATATTCTAATGCTGGAAACTAAATTTAAGTAACTAAGTACATAATGAAAAATACTGAGAAAATAGAAAGAGATCTAGAAGAGGAGTTTAAGATGTTCATTAAAAAAGTAGACATGGTACCAAGGATGGAAAGTATAACAGAAGTACAGAGAAAGTCTATGTGAGAGGCAACATAACTGTTAGGGTAATGAAGGAACAATTTTTATGATATCTGAAATGGGAGTTATTTCAAGACCAAAGTCATGAGGAAAATATCTCAGGCAAAAAGTTTTAGATAAAATAGTATGAACTATGAATCCATATGTTTACTTTATTGTAAGTTTAAACATTTTAGGAGAATAATTTTTATGAAAATCAACTTAACAACTATTTAAGTGTCTATTGTATGCCAAGCATTATTCTAGGATTTAGGGATGCAGAGACAAAAATGAAAAAAGTAAGAGGACTATACTCTATCAAGAGAGACTATATATTTACATATATAGAACATATGCAATATAAATGCAAGGGTATTTGGAGGGAGGAAGGCAGTATTAGCTGAGGGAATCATAAAAGGCTTCATGTAGAATGTTGTATTTGAGTTTAGTCTGGAAGAAAACTAGAGATTCTAAAAGGTATAGATGAGGAGGATATATGTTCTAGGAATGAGGCTGCAGCCATTAATAGGTCTTCAAAGTGGGAGATGAAGCACGATTTATTAGGAGTTGTAAGAAGGGCAGTTTGACTGGGCCATAGAGCATAAGAAAGGAAATAAACCTTAATAATGCTGAAAAGGTAGGTTGCAACTGGGTTGTTGAGGGCTTTAAATGCCACACAGAAGGGCTTAGATTTAATTCTATCGGTAGTAGAGAGCCTTTGGAGTTGATTTCCTGGGGAAATAAAATTATAAGACTTGGCTTTCAGTAGAATCACTTTGGCAGCTGTATGGAGTATGAATTGGAGTTGGGAGAGACTAGAATCAGGCCAATGAAGAAGTTATTTCAATAGTCCAAGTGAAAGATGAATGTCTGAAATGGGTGTGAGGCACATGAGCAGAGGGAAGAAGATAACTGAAAAGATGCTGGGGAGGTAGAAGCTTTAAGTTCTGGCAACTGATTCGATATTCTGCATGATTAAGAATGAGAAGTCATGAATGGCATTGAGTTTACAAATATGAGCAACTGGATGATATATTTTACCAAAACATAAGTTTAGAAAAATGAAGGGTTTGTAGATAAAGAGAATGATTTCTGCTTTGAATATGTTGAGTTTGTAACATTATTTTAAAATGTCTAGTAAATGTTTATGGATGTTTATTGGAGTTCAGGCGAGAGCATAGGGCTGGTTATAGAGTTTGAGCAGACATCTTCATTAGTAATAATAATTAAATCCATAGGAACTAATGAGGTCACCAATGAGAGAGCATAGCATAGAAAAGATGATCCAAGGTACACCCAGGGTAGAGGGCAATATATAGGTGAGTAGGCAGCAAAGACTGAGGAGTGGTATAACAGGTATGAGAAGAACAAAGAAAGAGGAGAGCAGAACCAAGAAAACAGAAAGTAAAGAATATCCAGGAAGAAGTTCGTCAAAAGCATCAAAGGCTGCAGATTTTCAGGAGAATGAGGATTGAACAAAGGTCATCAGGTTGAGAGATTGCTCACTTTGAATATGGTAGTTTCAGTCAGAAGCTGGATAGCAAAAGATTGAAAAAGTAAGAATACCAATTACTTATCAATTAAGGAATGACTAAACACATTGGGATAAATGACTGTGACAGGATACTTTTGCAATATAAGAAATGACAAGCAGGTCAACTAAAAAAACATGGAAAGACCTATATGAAATTATAAAGAGTGAAACAAGCAAAAGCAAGAGAATATTATGTTCAGTAACTTAATTATTGCTGGAAGAATGCATGCCCACTTTCAGAGAAGTAACTGATAAATAGAAACATGTATGATATTGTTTTATCTATACATATACATTTTTGGTCAAATGATGCTTTCTCTAGTATGGGGAGGGGAGGGAGATAGTGGAGAATTTTAATATAAGAAACAAATTAATTTTAAAAAAGTGAGTGAGAGAAGTAAAGCCAATTAGTGCAAATAGCTTTTGTTAGGAATTTACCTGAGAAATAGAGGAGAAGCATATTATCAAGAGCATACTTGGAGAACATATTTTTTGCTTTATTTTTATTTTCAAAGATATTTTATTTCCCAATTACATGTAATAACAATTTTCCAGTTATGTTTTTGAAATGACAAGATCAAAATTGTGTCCTTCCCTTCCTTCCCTCCTCCCTCTCAGAGATGGTAAGCAATTTGATCTGGTTTATACATCTATTATCATTGAAAACATACTTCCTTATTGGTCATTGTTGTAAGAGAATATTCATATAAAATCAAAACCCCTAAATAAAGCCAAAAGTAAACTAATAAGAGAAATAGTATGCTTTGATCTGCATCTAACTCCTTGGAGAAATTATGAAAAAAGGACAGACTTTCACAAATGAAATAAAATCCTAAAGCAGATCATACCTTTACTCTCATTGTGTGAAATATCTCAAGAATTCAGAATTTCCATTGCTTATCCTACATACACTACAAAAAAGGCATTTAATTCATGGAGCAAATTGCTACCTTAAAGAATATGTTCCAATGTGATATCAATAATACATATATAAAAATCAAAGAAGATTCTTTAAAAGATAAAATAAGGAAAACTTTGAAGACTTATATCAGTGAGAACTCAATCAATGTAAACTATGATGCCCAAAGTTTTGCCATCACAATGGAGGATATACAATAGAGAAACTAATTAAAAGAAGGACTTCTTATTGAATGAGAGTATAACAAATCCTTTTCTTTAAAGAATTGTAGACATTGTGTTGATTGCATCAAACTAAGAAACTATTTCTCAATGGGTATAATTCTTTTTTGAGAGGTGACCATGAGTTTGAGACTCTTTTACCTCTATATTATTTCACATAATATTCTCATTAACTCTTAAAGATTCAATGATTATCTCTATGCTGATGATTTTAAAATATACATATCCTTTCCTAGGTTCTCTGCTAACCTCCAATTCAGTACATCTATCTACTTCTTGAATAATTTAAGTGGAATATCCTGTAGACATGTTAAATTCAATATGTCAAAAAACTCATTATTTTTTCTTCCATATCTTCAGTCCCCCTTCTAAACTTTATTTCTAGGGTGGGAATATATTACCATACTTCAGGTCATCTAGGTTTGCCATCTAGTTGTCATCATTACTCATTTTTTTCACTCCCCTTAAACAAAATCTGTTTAAGTCCTGTTGATTTTACCTTCATAACAATTTTCTTTTCAAAATATCTTCACTCTTATTAACATCAATTTCTTTCTTCGGATCCTGCCAAGACTCTGGTCATATCTCCTCATCATATCTCCCAATTTCCATCCATCTTTTATTCAATTGTTAAAGTGATCTCCCTCAAACCTCAAAAATATGACCATGTCATCACTCCTATTCAGTAAACTCCAGGAGCTCCCTACTATCTCCAGGATCAAGTCCTCTATTTTACATTCAAAGCTCTTCCAAATCTGTCTCCCTTACCTTTTGATTCTTCCTATAGCTTATGCCCGTCATTCATATGTAATTTTGGGACACTCCCTCTTTCTGTTCCTCCTACCAGATTTTAGCTGAGGCTTCAAGAAAGCTAGGGAAGCCAGGCAGCCTCAGCTAAAATCTTTTCTTTTCTAGAAGGTCTTTCTTAAACCCCCTTAATTCCCATGACTTCACTTTGTTAATAGTTTTCAATTTATCTGCATATAGTTTTATGCATGTCGTTTTCCCCAATTGTCTCTGAGCTTGTTGAGGTTGGAAACTGTCTTTTACCTTCATTTGTATCTCTCAAGATAGCCTATTGCCTGGTTTATAGTTCTGTAGATTCCTGATAAATATTTATTAATAGACTGACAGAGGAAGAACCGTTTTGTTTTTCTAGATGACATTAATATAATGATATGCACTTTAGACAATGAAATATGTTACTATTCTTTTTCTCTTTGTGAAGGTCCAGGGTAATTTTCCTATAACCATTTATCCCAAGGCTATATAAGTGGTCTTTTCCTATCATATAAAATGTAAGTACTTCATTTTTATCAGTCATAAACTAATAATGTAATGTTGAATTTCATTTCATGGTCATTGATGAATCAATCTGTCCTAAAAATAAAATATGGCATTAAGGAAAGTAAAAATAAAATATGGCATTAGGGAAAGTAATAGTTTTTTAGAAGTATAGCTTATAAAGATACTTCAGTTGTAAAACTTTAGAATACTTTGTCCTTTCTAAGAATTTATTTTTCATGTACTATATTAATTCTTATTAGGGAAAATTACTGTGTATTTCTGTGTCTGGGATCTGGGTCAGAGTTATTATCCAATTTGCTGCTTTTTGCATTTTCTTTGTTCTTATCAATTGCCAGGAATGTTTTTGGTTTTTTTGGGTTTTTTTTGTTTGTTTGTTTTGTTAAACAGAATTTTGTTAATAAGTAAAGGGGACAAGGATTCTTTTTCTCTGCTAGTTGCCCATGATGTAGGTATGGGAGGGATTGGATAGTTTGATGACCACCTCCTAATTAGCTTTCAACATTTAAAGATGTCTTGGGATGGTCAAGGTGGGACTGAATAATGAGCTGCTAAAATATATATTTAATAAACAATAAAAAACTTAATAAGTAAACTGACCCAGCCTGGTCATGAGGGAGCAGAGAGATATATCACTTTGTCAGTTATGATGCTTGCCTAACTAAGAAACCTGATATAATCATTAAACTTATATTCTTACTCAAATTTAGTCTCGAGATAATTTTAATCACAATGGTTTTCTTGTTTCATTTTCTTAAAACTATAAAATAAAAATAAACATTTTTTGTCCATTAGAAAGTTCTTGAACTTGGTATGTTTTTGAGAACTTTGACTATATTTTATATTCTACTTATATTCATAAAGTTTTCTCTTATGAATAAAGAGTACATTATCTTGGGAAACATCAGCAACTAAGGTAATTCCTTTTAAGGAATTCATTTACAATGCTTCCTTCTGGATTGTTTGTTCTGGCTTTTTGTTTGTTTGTTTTTGACTTACTGCTATTTTTTCTTTTGTTGTCATTGTATATCATAGAGACTTTCCCCCCTTACCACTAATAAACTATTCAAAAAATCAGTATCAAACAAAAGGAGCCTTTTGAAGGTGGGATTCCTAGCTTCTGAAATAGATTAAGTTCCATTTAGCAGTTTCTTTTTTAAAATATAGAATCCCTTTCTCTTCAACCCACTGTCCTTCAAAGTCTTTCTAAATTGGATCTCTCATTTCTGTTTATTCACTGAAAAGAAAGGGGAGGATGATGCAGATTAAGCCATAGTCCTATAACTTCCCTTATTGCAAACAGAACATCATGACATTTTATGTGGCCCTTTAGGAATTTATTTAACTTGACCTTTCTTCATTATCTTATTTTTTCAGATAAGAAAGGAAAATGTATGACTCAAAAAAGTGGCTTAAAGCTTAAACTTTTTCATGAGATTAACAGAAGGGAAGACAGACTGTAAGTTATAGATAGGTTGTATCTATAGGTTGTGGTCTAATTTTGGTAGTGTGTTCAAACACCGAGTTCCCACACCAACAAAATCACAACTTTATGTACTGATATATAAAGTCACAAAAAGTATAAAGTTGTTTCTCATTAGAAAAAAAATAGCCAGTGAATAGTTAGATAGTCAAAGAAATTTAAGTGTGACCTTGTTGGTTCCATGTTCTTGGGTCTATGGAACTGAGGAAAACATTTTTTCGTCGTACACCTTTGTTTCCTGAAATTCATTTTTTGTTTCAGCTGGCCAATGATGTGAGTAATTGGTACTCTTGTTGAGTTGTATATCTCCCTGTTTTCCTGAATTCTTCTACCCATAATATCTCTGTGAATAAAAGCATCCAGAGAGTCTTCCATCCTTCTTTGCTATTTGACAATAGTTTAAAAGGTATTAAAGGAGATGAGGTCAGTAAATGTATAAGAATAATGGTGTTGCAAATTGTAATGATGACCATTAATTATTATCCAACACATGAATTATAAAGGACTAACCTTATTCTTGTGCCACTCCTTTCTAAACTATTATGCCTCCAATTTGACAAAAACACATTTCTATCCCTTTTGGAGTTAGAATGATATTGTCACCCCCAGAGCCACTAAGATATGGATTCAAATTCTGATTCCAAAACAATTATTACATAGACAGCTCTCTAAGAATATATATTGCAGAGAAGGTGACAATCTGTAGTGGTAGTAGTTTCTCATCTGAAATTTCCCTATAATCAATACATTTATACATCTATTCCCCATTTCTAACTAGTAACCTTAATATGGATTTGGTGGCATAGGCTGCTCATATTAGACCAAGAGAATCTATTTCTCTAGTTCTTAATTAAATAACTATAATATTCTAGATCCTATACAGGTACACTTTCAACACCTATTCCTCACTCACACTTTTAGAATGTACCATGCATAACCCTAAGAGGGAACAGTAGCTATATCCATTGGAATATAGAACTCTATCTAACCCTACTGAGAAAGTCAGAAGGGATAAACCAAGGGGAGCAAGGGAGTGGGGAGGTCAAAAAAGGGAAGGGAGGAGAGGGGGAAGGGAATTCATAAGGTCTTAAAAATAAAAAGAGAGGAATCAAGGGATGGGACAAGGGTTACTGGCTTAAAGCAAACCACTAGTTTAAGAGGAAATAGTGTAAGAAGAAGGGGTAGAACTAGGAGAGGATTCCAAAATGTTGGCGAATACACAACTGATAACTATAACTCTGAATGTGAATGGGATGAACTCGCCCATAAAACGGAAGCAATAAGCAGAGTGGATTAGAAACCAAAAGCCTACCATATGTTGTCTACAAGAAACACATATGAGGCAGATGGACACACACAGATTTAAGGTAAAGGGCTTGAGCAAAATCTTTTGGGCTTCAAATGAGAAAAAAAAGGCAGGAGTGGCTATCATGATTTCTGACAAAGCCAAAGTAAAAATAAATATGATTAAAAAAGACAGGGAAGGTCATTACATCATCATAAAAGGCAGTATAAACAATGAGGAAATAACACTGCTCAATATGTATGCACCAAATGGCATAGCATCCAAATTCATAAAAAAGAAACTGGCAGAGCTCAAGAAGGAAATAGATAGTAAAACCATACTTGTGGGAGATCTAAATATTCCTCTTTCAGACCTAGATAAATCAAACCAAAAAATAAATGAGAAAGAGATAAGAAAGGCGAATGAAATCCAAGAAAAATTAGATTTAATAGATATGTAGAAAAAATAAATAGTGACAAAAAGGAATACACCTTCTTTTCAGCTGCACATGGTACATGCACAAAGATTGACCATGTAATAGGGCCTAGAAACATTGCAAAAAATGCAAAAGAGCAGAAATAATAAATGTAAACTTCTCAGATAATAATGCAATAAAAATAATAATTAGTAAGGGCACCTGGACAGGCAAATCAAAAACTAATTGGAAATTAAATAATATGATTCTCCAAAACCAGTTAGTCAAAGAAGAAATCATAGAAACAATCAACAATTTCATTGAAGAAAATGACAATGATGAGACATCCTACCAAACTCTGTGGGATTCAGCCAAGGCAGTACTCAGAGGGAAATTTATATCCTTGAGTGCATATATAAACAAATTAGGGAGTGCAGAGATTAATGAATTGGGCATACAACTCAAAAAATTAGAAAGCGAGCAAATTAAAAATCCCCAGATGAAAACTAAATTAGAAATACTAAAAACCAAGGGAGAAATTAATAAAATCGAAAGTAAAAGAACTATTTATTTAATAAATCAGACTAGAAGCTGGTATTTTGAAAAAACAGATAAAATAGACAAAGTACTTGTCAATCAAATAAAAAAGGAAAGAAGAAAACCAAATTGACAGTATCAAAGATGAAAAGGGAGACCTCACCTCTAATGAAGAGGAAATTAAGGCAATCATTAAAAACTATTTTGCCCAATTATATGGCAAAAAAATGTAGTAATCTAGGTGATATGGATGAATATTTACAAAAATATAAATTTCCTAGATTAACAGCAGATGAAATAGAATACCTAAATAATCCCATATCAGAAAAAGAAATTGAACAAGCCACCAAAGAACTCCCTAAGAAAAAATCGCCAGGGCCTGATGGATTCACAAGTGAATTCTATCAAACATTCAAAGAACAACGAATCCCAATATTATATAAATTATTTGATATAATTAGGAAAGAAGGAGTCCTACCAAATTCCTTTTATGACACAAATATGGTACTGATTCCAAAGCCAGGTAGACCAAAAACAGAGAAAGAAAACTCTGACAGGGGTCTAATTACTCAAATATACAAGGAGTTAAATCAATTGTATTAAAAAATCAAGCTATTCCCCAATCAACAAATGGGCAAGAGACATGAATAGGCAATTTTCAGGTAAAGAAATCAAAAGTATCAATAAGTACATGAGAAAGTGTTCCAAATCTCTAATAATTAGAGAAATGCAAATCAAAACAACTCTGAGGTATCACCTCATACCTACGAGATTGGCTAAAATGAGAGAAGGGGAGAGTAATGAATGTTGGCGGAGATGTGGCAAAATTGGAACACTAATGCATTGCTGGTGGAGTTGTGAACTGATCCAACCATTCTGGATGGCAATTTGGAACTATGCTTAAAGGGCTATAAAAGAATGCCATACCATTGTTGGGCTTATACTCCAAAGAGATCATAGATAAACAGACTTGTACAATAATATTTATAGCCGCGCTTTTTTTGGTGGCAAAAAACTGGAAAATGATAGTCTGCCCTTCAATTGGTGAATGGCTGAACAAATTGTGGTATATGCTGGTGATGGAACACTATTACGCTCAAAGGAATAATAAACTGGAGGAATTCCATTTGAACTGGAAAGACCTCCAGGAATTGATGCAGAGCAAAAGGAGCAGAGCCAGAAGAATATTGTACACAGAGACCAATACACTGTGGTAAAATAGAATGTAATGGACTCCTGTACTAGCAGCAATGCAATGACCCAGGACAATTCTGAGGGATTTATGGAAAAGAATGCTACCACATTCAGAGGAAGAAGGGCAGGAGTGGAAACACAGAAGAAAGCAACTGCTTGAACACATGAGTTGAGGTGGACATTATTGGGGATGTAGATTCAAAACTACCACACCAATGCAACTATCAACAATTTGGAAATAGGTCTTGATCAATGACACATGTTAAAACCAGTGGAAATGCTCATTGGCTATTGGGGGGGGGAGAAGTGGAGGTGTTAAGGGGAAAGTAAGAGCATGAATTATGTAACCATGTTAACTTTTCTTAAAAAATAAAAATTATTAAATGTTAAAAAAAAGAATGTACTATGCAGATCTAATGGCAAGGGCTTGAGTTTTTTTGGTCTTCTCATCTCTTCTTCCACTCTTCTCTCTCTCGCAGACTGACAAAAAGAACTTTTCCTATTTGGACTCCAAAGTTACTTTCATTTAGATAACAAGCCTTAAGACCTGACTCATCTCTTAAATGACAATATTCATTCTCAGGTTCCCTGGAAAATTTCTTGAAGCTTACCCTTCCTTTCTCTTCCTTTATTGAAGCCAATTCTGTTCCTTACTTTTTTCTTGTTGGCTTAGCCCTTAACAATAAGATAGCCTCTCTCGTCTATGTCATTTGTAAACATTTATCTGGGCCAAATGGAAGGGTTTTCCCCAACCTAATCCCTCTATGTTCTTTCCTCTGCAACTGTAAGATCTACGGTTCTTTAGTATGTGAGGCATCATAAAAGAAAAAAAAAAGTTATTGGTTTCCTTAAAGCAGAATACTGGCTGTGTAACCATGGACATTTCACTTAAAATAGCAGAAGTGCCAAACTCCTACTATCAGAACCATATAAACATAATTGAGAAATGTTTAATAAAATAAATTAAAAAATGATAAAACATAGATAATGTTAATTTGTGGTTTTCTAAGTCAATATGCTGTCCAAGGATGCCTTTCTATTTGAGTTTGATACCACTGCCTAGATAGGTCTGTGCATAAATTGCAAATGAAGTGCCAGTCTATAATGCTAGAGTTTCCTTTCACAGAAATTCCTTGTACCAATAAAATTATACGTCTGGTCCATATATTGATTATCTATCTATCTATCTATCTATCTATCTATCTATCTATCTATCTATCTGTCTGTCTGTCTGCCTGTCTGTCTATTTGGCTAATCTATACTTATCTGTTTGTGTGTATGTGTATATTTCAAATAGACTAGGGTCAGCAGAATGTGTAGGCGTAGAAAGGTTGTGATTTGCTTCATTAGAGGGACCTCTCAAAAGAACACCATGAATCCATTTGAACCTATGGTTATTTGCATGGGGTTCATTCCCTCACTTTTGTGAAATTACATATTATATATATTCTGCTGGTGAAGGAGCATGTTTTTAAAATTATTTTAGAGCTCTAAAAGATTTTTAGCATATTGTTCTGTACTCAGTGGGTGTACAGTTGAATGTCAAATGACTGAATGCTCTTATGAATTGCATGCCAAAGTTGAAAAATGGGTAGTTTTATGATTCATGGTATTTTATTATTAAATTCTGACAAATTCACGCCATGTAAAATGTAATGTTTTCATGTTGGTAAAAAAGTCAATTTTTGATGTTCTTATTTTTCATTTGTAAGTCATTTTCAAATAAAAGAAGGGTTGGCATCTATGAAGTTGACATGAATATTTTGAAACTCATATCTAGAGTGATGGGATTTAGAAATGAGGAGCTAAAACAGCCTTTGGAGAGATCCAACCCCTTTATTTTGTTGATGAATTTGAAACATAAAGAATAAATGACATCCCCAAAGTTATAAGGGTACTAAATAATCAGGGCTAGAACTCAAGTCTTTTAACTCCAAATCTAATGTTTACAACACTCCACTATAGCTGATCATAATCATCATTTTTCATATATTAGCATATATTTAGTGGTGAAAATGTATAGTGAAATTTTTTTATGATAATTTGCTAACCATCTCACGGAAATGGCTTCAATTGTTCATAGTAATTTACACAATTTTTGTAACTTCTAATCTTTGAAGTAGTATTAGAGATTTGCCAAAAATGTGTTCATTAGAAATTTATCAGTACTAATTACTCAACCACAAGGCATATTATGAAAATATAATCATATTTTCCAACCAAATGTCATTTTTATAAATAGCAGCATGCAATCAATATGGGTTGCATGTATTAAAAGGTATGGCCACTCTAATCAGTTATTATGATTGTTGAGGTCAAGGTAACTTTTCTCAACCCGGTGTCAATGCTAGCTTGAGAAGCATCACAGCTAACAGAGCATGAAAGTCAACAAATTTAATCAGAAATCAATATATTATTACATTTCTAAAATACTTTCTAAGGAGACTGGGAATTTAGCCAGCTATCATTTCTAAATTTTCAGTAAGTAATTTATTCTTTCCTGAGAAAACCCTTTAAAATATATGGTGTTGCTGCCCAGCCTTTCTCCTACTTCTATATTTTCAGGACAGGTAGATTTGTATTTAATAATGTGGTTACATTTTAATGTGTCCTTTTAAAGGACTTATTGAGGAAATGTAATTACTAAAATGCACACTAACTGGGTAATAGCTTTTGCTTAAGAAAATGTTTCTAACGTTTCTGGGAAACCCTACAAATGTGCTTATGGCCCTAAATGTAATGTCACATAATACCTTCTTGGTTTCATATTAAAACATTTTCATTTGTGTCCTGAGGAGTAGCCTTGAATTTCCTGGCTTGGAAGCTGTTGATAATAGAATGCTGGTACATTTGATAACAATATAAGTATTTTCATAAGCAATATAGCCAGTGTCACAGTGAAAAATGAAAGCAAATAAGCATAATCCATTAGTGTCCATGTCAATATACTTCAAAACTATTTTTTAAAGTATACTGAAAAGCAAAGGGGCAAATATCCCTGACTTGAAGATTTAAAGATAATAGAAAACTGATTCTTCATGTTTCTATATACTCCTTATTCCAAAAAATTACTGAATTTTGCAAAGATCAATTTGTTATAATCAAAATAGCTCCTAATTCTATTGTGATTTAAAGTTTGTGACATATGTCACAAGGAAGATAGTATAAATATTATTACCTGTATTTTGTAGACAAAGGCATTAAGGCTTAGATTTAATATGTGAAGAAAGGCACAAATGTAAAAAGTTTTCAAGGTGACCTCAATAAAAACTGTATCATTCAACTGGATTTATGTCTTACAGCATTTATTTAGAAATGCACAACCATATAATTTTGTTTCTTATATACCTAAAACAATCATATGAGACAGTATCTACAGTAAGAGCATGTGAGTAGGCTTTACTAGTTTGGAACTGCACTAAGACTTTGGGGATACTCTGTATCACTATGTAGCGCAATAAATTTTGCAGAAATTGAGGAAGTAGAGAGAAAACCAAGACCTGGAGAGTATTCTTACATACACTTGGGCATTGAACAATGAAAGGAACAGTGAAAGGAAGAAAGGCATTTTCTTTCACAACATAATGAAGATGAAAATATGTATCACATGATGGCACATTCATTACCTGATGTGTCAGGGAGCAGGGAGGGAGAAGAGGAAGGAAGAGAATATAGATTGCAAAATGTGAGAAGAACTTTATTAAAATTATATTTACATGTAAAAATATAAAAATGAAAGGATAGCATCTCACATTGTTGCCCAAGGTTACACACCTTGTAGGGGGGAATAGCTTGAAACTAGAGCCCTTGGCTAAAATACTGTTGCAGAACTCTCTATCATACAAGATATAGCCCCTAAGTTGTCTGCATAAGAGATACGCTCATGTCTTTACTTTGTAAAGTATATAACTTGCTAAGATTAAAATCTAAATTTTACAGTTTTTCTCAGGGACCCATGACAACTTGGAAAATTTTGGACCTTTTTACATTTATTTTCTTTAGCCTATTCCTTAGGTGTTATTAATTTTTTTTGGTTATTAAAAAAACAACTCCCATCTTTTCTCTTAGAATCAATACTGTGTGTTGGTTCCAAGGTAAAAGAGCTAGACAATGGAGGTTAAGTAACATGCATATGGTCTCTCAGTCAGGAAGTGTTTGAGGCCAGTTTTGAACCCAGGAACTTTCTATCTCTGGATCTGGCTCTCAACCTACTGAATCATCTCTCTGGCCCTTAATGGTTTTTTTGACACTTAAAAACAATTATTTTAACTGCCCACTGTTTCGCTGATAACCTCGCTCCACATAAAAACCATTTTGGTAACAAAGACAGTCAAGTAAAACAAATAAATTCTTCGCCCTTGTATGAAAATCAATGTTATTTCCACCTCTCTAATCTGCCACTTTACTACTAAGATTTGAAATTTTCTAAAGTGATCTTCTTGAGTTATTAAAGAGCACATGACTCTATGTATTCCACAATGATGATTTCATTTTGTCTTCATACTTCTTAAGATTAAAGTATCCAAGTATACTAGTCCGTTTTATACCCTTTCCTAATTCCTCAATCAACCTATGTAAAAACAATTACAATAAGTTGTAAACAATTGAACCCTATTTATGACTTAAAGTCTTAAATGAATAGTTTCGTAACCCTTTAGGGAGCTAACATAGTTTTTTTCTGAAGTTGTTGCTTTCCTTACTAACAGGTGGTTGTTAACAAGGACTCAAGTTCTGATTCATTTCTTTCTTTGACAAAGTTATGCTCACCTTTTCTGAATTCATAGATCATAGATCTGGAGTTAGGTAAAATTTAAGAGTTCATTTACCTGGACCCTCTCATATTACAGGTCAGGAGACTCAGGTCCAACAAAGTCAAGTGACTAGTCCAATGTGGCAAAGGTAATGAATAACAGATGTGGGATGTGAGACTAGTTTTCTAACTCCAAAGTCAATACTCATTCTATCTTTATTATTTCTTAGGTTATAATACTATTTTATCATTTGTCTATATGCCATCATTTGTCTAATTATCCATCAATTAATGGGCAATAACTTTGCTTATAGATTTTGTTATTGCATAAAGGGTTATTTTGTGTCTGTGTAATCTTTCACAATGTCTTTGAATTCTCTGAAATATATCTCTAGTAGATGGGTATCAATGGACCAAAGGATATGTGCAGGTTAGTGACTTTTTTGATATATGATATAAACATATATATAATAAATAATGAAAATTCCAGAAAAATATGAAAAGGACCTCATGCTAGCTTAAGATAGTAGGGAAAGGGACTAATGACCAGAGACTTTCTTCAGGATTCACAATAGGTTACAGAAAAAAAATACCAGAAGTGACCAATAAAGCAGACTGATCTTGGAAGCACAGAAGAGACAGAAGTCAAGGAAAGTAGTTTGGGATTGTAAAATCTGAATAACACCATGGTAGAAACATCATGTAATCTGAACTGTTGACCAGTACCTGATTTGTTAGAGAAATTACAGTCATTACCATATTCAATGATTTTACATATGTTTTTAAATTTTTAAAAAATATAGTACTATCTGCCTGGGGTATAACAAATTTTTAAAGGAAAGCTGAAGTTAGACTGACAAGATAGCATTGTAAAATAATGATCTACTTTGAAGTTAGCTAAGAGTTTACATTCTATCCACCAATCAATACAAGAACACCTATGAGGTTCAACATGTTTCAAAAGAAGCTGGTCAAAATTTCAGGTAAACTCATTCTGTATAAGAAACAAAGCTTTAGCTAAAAAGGAAATTCTTATTTGATTGTGCAATAGAAAAACCCTCTATTAATTTCTTTGCAAGAGTGGATGTTCTACTGACCCAAGTTTGGTATAGGCAGCCCCTTTCCCTAAGCTCCAGTTTCCTCAATGGTTGAGAAAAATAAGAGCTATGTTTTTGTTTGTTTGTTTGTTTGTTTGTTTGTTTGTTTTGCTCCTCTTGGACCACAAGTTTGGCCATGGGGCTCCTGATTGGTCGAAGGATCAAGGTTGAGTTTTGGGGCAGCAGAAAATGTGTGACCCAAGTCAATTGGTTGTAGATGTTACAACTGGAAATCCTCATTTCCCTCAGGCTATATTGAAAAAAAATGTTTTGCATAAAGCTAGGTCCTGTTTAGAAAGTCTCCTGGCAAAGCACTTCATGGCTATCCTCCATGTTGTGACTTTTTCATCTTTCTATATCGCCATCATTTAGTTCAGTGCCTGGCACATAGTAAGAGCTTAATAAATGCTTATTGAATGATTATTTACAAAAATAGCTATTTGGTTGTCAAGGACCTGAAGAAATGAAATCCATCTATCTGTTCCCAAAATCAAGTACATGGAAAGTGTAAAGAATTAACTAAAATAAACTTGCTTTGACCCATAGGACTGAGATTTGATTCCTGATCAAAATCCCAGAGCTCTTAGCGTCCGGGGTTTACTTTGTATTTTCAGACAAAGGGTCTACTGTGATAGCTCACACTGAGATGGAGGGGATAATCTTGTTCTAAAAAATCCCAAATTTGCCCTTGTCCCCTGGGAACTTGTCTTCAAGAAATCTCTAGAATGACCCTTGTCCCAAACTGAATAATAAACCATTAAGTGCCCACTGAGCTCCCTAGATAGGAGTGGGGGATATAGTCAAATCTAAATTACCCTTTCTGTCTTAGTTTCTCTTATTTTATTTAGGCCTCTCCCAGACCTCTGTGGAACTAGACACTTATCCTTCCTCTCAATATTCCATAAGTTATAAATATAACCTTAAATTCTTTACTTCTGAGGTAATTCCCTTTATTGTTTTTTTTTTTTTCTGAAGTTCTGAGAATCCAGAGCTGGGTGGATCCCAGTTTGGGAGGTGGCCATAAGAGCATTGTCTCCCTTGGCCTGATTAAAGAAGTCTTCTTTTGTGACTGCTTTGTTGGTACTGTGTTTTTTCAGATTCACAGTGGGTAATAGCATTAAGGAAGATTGATGTAGCAAAAGAGGGGTTTCTAAAAAGTAATTGAGAATGAGGAAGGTAGATTATCACATCAGCAAGTTTGCTGGATAGTTTCGGTAGCCATTTTTAATTCGAACTTGGTGTAATTTAAACCTTAAACATGCCAGAATTGTTTAATAAGACTTTAGGATAATAGTCTACTCTGGCTACTTCCAGAAAAACATGAGGCTTTTTTTCATAGGAACAGTATAAAGGGGCAGCTTAGAACCAGGAATATATCTTGAAATGCTGAAACATAATCTCCATCCTTAGTGAATTTAGATTCCCAAGCTTCAGTAGAAGTCCTCTGTCCTCTCAAGATGGTGCTACTGACATGGTAAGCAGCTACCACTCTATGGCCTTTCCCTTACAAAGTCCCAAATAGATCCACATCCCTGAAACTCATCAAATTAAAGAGCTGAGGATGATTAATTTAAAGCTGATGAGAACCTTAGAGGCCATTTCAATTCTCCTCACTTTACAGAGAGGAAATTAAGATATATAGTGATGAAATGATTTTTCCCTAGCTACTCAGACAACTAACTACTTAGCATTTGA
This sequence comes from Gracilinanus agilis, assembly GCF_016433145.1. NCBI lineage: Eukaryota > Metazoa > Chordata > Mammalia > Didelphimorphia > Didelphidae > Gracilinanus > Gracilinanus agilis. Next base: position 89,236,707 of record NC_058135.1, read on the forward strand.
ACCCAGATTTTCTGTCTCCCAATCCAGATGTCTTTTCCTGCATCATGGTTTCTCTCAAGTTTCCTTTGTTGGAAAAAATTGAAAATAAATTTCAGTCAGAGAAAGCCTTAGGACTCTTTCCCCCCCCTAGTCTCAGTCCAGTGCATTTTTAGAGGTTCATATAAAAATTAGCTCCCTATTTTTATGGAAATATATTTTCTTCCTAGAATTGGGAAGCCAAAAAAGATTCTAGCTAAATGTTCACTGAATCTTAGAGTTGGAAGGAACATCTTAGATAGCTTGTTCACTCTATTGCTCAAAAGAAAAATTCTTCTACAACATCTCCAAGAGGTGAATCTAGTCTCTGCTTGAAGACATCAAGTGACAGCAATTCTTTCACCTCCTGAGGCAGCCTAATTCACCTGTGGATAATTCTAATGGTTAGGAGCTTTTCCTTCTATCAAGTCTAAATCTGTCCCTCTGAAATCCCCATTCTCTCCAACTTGTTCTTCTTTTTGAAGCTAAGCAAGGTAAGTCTACTCCATCTTCCATTGTGCAGTTTTTCTTTCCTTTTTAAAATTCTTATTAAATTTTTTTTATTAAATCTATTTTATTGTGTACCTAATCATTAAACTATAGCATTTCAATATGCAATAAATAAAAAATGAATATCATATTAAGATCGTAGGTATCTCTATCCCTTTTATTCCTTCCTACAACTAGGAAAGGTATCATTTGATAAATATTAAATATGCATATATGTCTAAATATCTATCTATCTATCTATTTATCTATCTATCTATGTCTTGTTTGTATTCATCAGTTCTTTTTCTAGAGGTGGAAAATACTTTTAAAAATACTTAAAGTCAGCCATCAAGTCAAATGAATGAAAATATATTTATTAAAGGCTTATTACTTGTCAAGAATTTTGCTAAGATCAAACTGGGCATACAAAAAAATAGCAGAGACAGACTCTACCCAAAAGGCAGTTAGCAGTCAGGACCTTGAGATCCAACAAGATCAAAGGTCTAGAGCTGAAAGGGTTAGTTCTTGTAGGGAATGATTTTTGTTCAGGCAGCAAGGCAGCTGGCCTCCAGTTTATAAATGATTCCTCTAAATATTTGTCTCTAAGTAACATGCAACTTCAAATACATTTATGTATGATTAAATTAGTATAAATGTATACAAATAACTATAATCAAAATGTCAAATTTCAAAAAACCATTCAATTTAGAAAAATGTTATTAAACTAAATATGCAGTATGAAGAATCTCATAAAATGATAAATGACTTGTGCTTTGCAATTAACAATTAACTTTTTCAATATCATATTGGTGACACATTTAAAATATTTGCTTCTTGTAGGAGCAATGGTTATATGTAATATTCATTTGGAATTATTCACTTTTCATGTCTCATTACACTGTGTGGCTAAATAATTATCTCAAAAATAATGTAATTGGTTTTAAGATTAAGAAAATTATATAATATTTTTGAGCACAGAACTTTAAAAATGTCTCTAAGTTTGCCTATAGAAAAAACAATGCTCTGGGGACAATTAAACAGATTTTTTTTAGGTCTTACAGCCTCTGAAGAAGTCATTAGGAGACAAAATTGAGAGCCTTGAACACAACTTTCCTAAAGAGATATGCAACATAGGTAGGGCAGGGATGCACAGGGGAAGATATTCAGGAATAACAGCCCACCAAAGTCATGCTTACCTGCAATTTACAATTCTCCCCTGGATCATCATCTTTATTTCCCTTTTTCCAAGAATACCTCTACAGAAGCACTACGGGGAGCTAACCTTACCAAATACCAGTTCTGAAATCATGTTGCTCTGGTTTTATCTACTGCCTAGAAAGTGTCAGAATTGGAGAGAAACTAATGTAATTTTCAAGACTATTTGTTGTAATAGTTGCTCAATGCCTTTGTAGCTCATCAAACCTAACTGACAAATAAAACCTTTATTCCCAAACTTAGCTTATTTTTTTTTTTGGAAATCTGCATATTTTATGATTTAAAAAATCCAAGAAGCCTTATTGATACAATGGGAATACACAGTTTTGTAGGCAACCACTAACATGTAGGAACAATTAAAAAGCCCTTTTTCTAGTTATAGTACCAGATGCAAGTTGGGATTTCTGAATGAACTATCCTGAGTCTAAGGAGTAAGAAAAGAGGACAATCAAATTTGTCAGTTCAGGCAAAACCATGTTAAGTACCTCCTCAATCTTTTAATTCGTTTCTTCAATGATGCCAATAATTCATTTAGTCTCAATAAATGTAAAACACTTTCATATAAAAAAGAAAGATTAAAGGATGCAAACCTTGCACTTGAATCTAGAGGTCAAATTGAACCAATTAATGAAGATGATACCAAAGATCTTGCTCTCCTCCAGAAAAGACCCATTTTGCATTAAACAACCAGTAAGTTTTGATTAAATTTGTTAAGAGACACTGGCATCTAGAAATCAAAACTCAATGGATAGATCATTTTTAAAGTAACAAATATTGATGCAATACCAGTCTTTAAATCCTTGATAATACCTACTATGTTCTTCCTGGAAAATGTTCTCTTCTCCGAGATAAATTTCTCTATCTATTGAATTGATTATTTTGTGACATGACTGTGAGTCCTCTAAACATCCTGATATAGCTCTCTTCCAGATGTGTTTTAGTTTGGTAATGTCTCTTCTAAAATGTATTGCCCAGAATTTAATACAATTATTCTCAATGGAGTTAACCAGAGAAAGTACTGCAAAAATATAATGTCCAAAGTACTGGAAGCTCTACTTTGATGAGTGTAATAGGGGTAAGATTAGCTTTCTCACTTGCTACATTATATTATTCATTAATAATAAATTTGCATTTGTTTAAAACCTCTGAGCTTCCCTTACCCATCTTAACTGTTGATCAGTTGTACTTTGTACATTTTAAACTTAAGAATTTGACTTTTCAACTTCGTTCATCTCTATTACATTATATTAGTTTTGGTCCATTTGTACCTCTCTGCCAATGTTTTTTCATGTAAATTCCAATAGCTATTCATGTCTTCTAATAACACAATAAGCATAACTTGCATAATTCATGCATTGATAGAAATATTGACCAAAGAGGAACCAAGTGGCACTTGTCTAGAGATGTAAATTGAGACTAGTATTTCTCTATTTTGTTTCCAGTTGTTTTGCTCCTATATAGTTACCTGGAGTCAGAAAGAGCTAAATTCAAATTTGGCTCAGACATGGTATGTGTATACATGGAAAAAAATCCATGAATGTATGTCTGTGTCTGTACATGTCTGTACAAGAAAGGCTTAAAGTAGTATATATGTACATATGTATTTATCACATACACATAGTAAGCCTTTTTACCAAGCTGAAAAATTCTGTAGCATCAAAAAAAGGTAAATCTCTTCATATGTCTTAGACTAAATTTTTCTATAAATTCTACTTGTTGTTTGGCTTTTCACAGAATTCTTAGATCAGGAAAATTATGTTTGAATCTTTAATGTTTTAGTGAGAATGAAAAACCTATATAGAGGATTCAAGACAAATCAGTTCTATCATGAAATATCTTTCATAGATTAAATAACACCTGATTGTTAGGTAGAATTAGTAAGATAACATTAGCAAGGATAAAGAATATAAAATATTATAATATATTAACCTTGCTTCCAAGCTTTTAGAAAATCAGATTTTTAAAGTTCAGGAAAAATGAATGTGGCGGTAAAGAGACTTGGAAAGGGAATATTCATGGAAGGATTGAAGTCTCTTCAGAAATGCAATTCTGACAATATATGGCAAGGACTTGTTATCTCTTTGGTGTGGAAATTTTGACAATGTAACCATAAGTAACTCTAAGGTTGAAAATAATGACAGAAAATGCAGGAAAACAGCATTGCTGCACAGAGAGCAATCTGTGATAAGTATAGATTTTTAACAGGCTATGTACAAAAGATGTAAGGACTATGTTATTGTGTTGGGACTGCTCTGGTATGTATTTTCCAGTCATAAAATGCTAACAAGAAAAGGAACAGATGTTATAAACTATATTTGGAACAAGAAGGTAAATAAAAAAGCTAGAATTACTAGTTAGGTAAGATGGTATAATGTTATGAGACAACAAACAGAATAGAGAGCTATTCAAAACTTCTCATTGCCTCTTTTGTTTCTGTGTTTTTCACCAAGGGGAATAATTTTCAGGAGGTAAAGAGGGCATAACATGCATCATTAAAAAACAATTAAAGTACAAAATAGGAAAGAATTTAATGAGTGAACTTAATTCCTTTAGGCAAAGTGTTCAAAGATCATATGCTCAAAACAAAAGCTTTATTAATTTTATCTGGAAACAAAGTCTCTGGTGGGATGTCATTGGGCGCTGGCTCTATTAATATCCTGCTCAAAATGTTTATCAATTATTTTGACTAAATTATAGAAGGATGCTTAGCAAATTTAAAGATCATTTAAAATATTATAAGGAAAACATAACATGTGGAATGACAGAATCAAGACTTAAATTGGTTTCAATATGCTGAAATAGAGGGAAATTAACAATATAAATTTAAAAATAATTTGCTGCAATGAAATTCCTTCATTTTAGTTTTTAAAAAGTTTAATTTAAAAAAGTTTTTAAAAAAATTAGTTTAAAAAGTTTTAAAAAAGATTTAAGTATTTTAATTTAAGTGTATTAAAGAAGACAGCAAGGCTTATAAAAAAACTGGAACTTTCAGTTGATAAAAAACTCAAACCCACAATGTTGATGTTGCATTTAATACTAAAATCTATAATTTATACTTATACTATATAGCTTAATGAATTATCCTGTCTGTGTCATTGAATCTTTTCCAGTATGTTTTTAAACATATAAAATAAAGTACACAGAATTATGAAGGAACCCCATAATACTGAAATAAAGATGCATTTTTCCCCAGCCAAGTTTTTTCTTTGAGGAGTAACACAGATGCTACTAGGTTAAGAGCCCCTAGTCTAAGCGAAATCATTGTTGGTCAGATTCTACCATGAGTATTTTAGAAATAAAAGTTTTAAAAGGATTCTAATCTATAAGATGTATACAGAAAGCTATCTGGAACAATGAGAGATCTTGATATCATGCCAATGAAAAATGACTAAGTAAACATCTGAGACATTAGGGAGGTAGCATAGCTTAGTAAAGAATTAAAGTTGGAGTCCTGAACTTGGAGTAATGAGACTTGAATTCAAATTCCTTGCTTTACTACTTTCTACACATGTGATCTTGCAGATGTTACTTAATCTAAAGAGATCTTAGTTTCTTAATCTATAAATTAAGGGTTAGACAAAACTATACCTTCTTTATTTGTGCTTCCAAGATATTTATTTTTAAGAAATTAAATTACAGGGTATTCTTGGAGTCAGTAACAATCTAAACTTATATTCCTTACTATTAATACATACACACAAATGAGAAAGAGTATATCAATTTATTATATGATTAACAAAAGGTTTTGTTATGCTCATTTTATTATTTAGTAAGTCAAGGAGGTACTAAATTCAATTCAGGACAATTTTTTTCAAAATCTCCAGTAACTCCAAAGGGCCATGAAATTATGCATACCCTATGACCCAGCAATACCACTACTGGGTCAGTATTCCAAAGACATCAAAGGAAGGGGCAAAGAACCTATTTATACTTAAATATTATAGCAGCCCTTTTTTTGGTGGCAAAGAATTGGAAATTGAAGGGATATCCAACAATTGGGGAATGGCTGAACAAGTTGTTGTATATGATTGTAATGGAATTCTATTGTGCCTTAAGAAATGATGAACAAGATGATCACATAAAAATCCCTGGCACGACATATGAAATGATGCAAAGTGAACATTGTACACAGTAACAGCAATAAAGTATGATGATCAGCTATGAATGCATTCACTATTATCAGCAATGCAAAGACTCAGGACAACTCTAAGGGACTCACGAAAAAAAATATTATCCGCTACTATAGAAGTAACTGATGGAGTCAGAATTCAGAATGAAGGTGTCTTTGGGAGGAGGGAGAGATGGGAGAAAACACAGATCACAAATTATCAGAAAATGATTTGATTACAATCTGGAGAAAAATGAATTACAAAAGTAAATCCCCTAAAATCATTTCCCAATGCACAAATATAGCATTGAAGTGATGTTGGGTTTTCAAATGTTATATTCATAGAGTGAAAGCTCTGAGAGATTTTACCAACCAAGGAAGATATCAAGTTAAGGCCTGGAGAAGCCATTGGAGGATAGGTTTTTTTTTTTATCATCATCAATAAGTATTTATTAAATGCTTACTCTATTCCAGATGCAATGCCAAGCCCCATGGCAAGAAGGAAAAGCAAAAACACAGTCACTGATTTCAAGGTGTTTACAGTCTAACAAAAGAGACAATATCTAAACTATGCACACACAAGTTATCTACAGAATAAATGGGAGAGATTCTCAGAGGGAAGTCTCAAGTCAGAGTTGGGGTGGGGAAAATGACAGAAGGTGTAATTTGAGAAATTCAGAGAAGCCAAGAGTCAGAGGTGGGAGGAACAATGTTTCAGACATGGAGAACAATGAAAAGGCAGAGTTGGGAGACAGAGTGTCATGTATGGGAACAGGAAGAATGCCAGTATTAGTTGATGGTAATGGAGGAAAATAAAATTGAGATGATTGGTAAGATCAGAAGGGATCAACTTGTAAACGATGTTAAAAACCAATCAGAGAATTTTTATTTGATCACTTATATACTATTGGGGTTTATTGAATAGGAGGAAGAATGACATGGCCAGACCTGTGCTTTCAGAATATTTTGTTAGCTGAATGGAGCATACTGCAGAGTGAGGAGAGACTTGCCAAAAAAAATTAGTTAACATAAGTACAATCCAGTTAGCTCGTATAAGCTTATCACCAAAGGGCTGCCTACAAGGTAATGACTTTACAACTATCTATGAAACCATTTATTTAAGAGTATAGAGTTTGCCATCTATATTAGAGGAGGATAGTCATTTGAATAAAATCACAGATCTTTAAAATATTTCATCAAAAAACAATGAGCTATTTCATATGTTTTGGTGCTTCAGATGTTAAACTTTATAAAGCAACATTTCTTATTGGAACACCTAATTTTCTGGATATATCAGATAATTGACTTGTTACTGCCTTCTCTTTTTGTTCTGGATAACCACTGTATGATTTTCTTTCATTTCCTTAGACAGAGATAAACAAAGAAGACATATATTCATGCACAATCATGTAACTCCCTAAATGTGTATTTTCAAAGCATTGTCAGAATTGTTACCCTTGTCATTTGGAAAAGATGAGAAAAAATAATCATCTGGTCTGGTGCACATACAATTGAATGGATGCACTTAGTTGATGAAGCATTTCCAAAAGAAATGAGTAGAATATTCAATGGTCAGGGTATTTTGAATGACAGAGCTGCAGCACTGGACTCTTTGCCAAGTCAAAGGAAAAGAAGAGCAAAACCCATGAAAGTAAGGCCAAATGCACTGGTGCTGAATGGGTCTGAAAACTTAGATCTTTTCATAGAATCACAGAACTTTAAAGTTGAAAGGCACCTGAGAGTTTATCTTGTCCATCTCTGCCTGAAGCATGACAGCCTCATACTACATCCTAGATAAATGATTGCTTAAGTCTATACTTAAAGTCCCCTGGAGGCAGGGATAGGAAATTCACTGCATCTCAAGAGAGGTCTTTCAATTTTTGGACAGCTATAATTTTTCCAAAATGTTTTTTTTTATGTTAAGCTGAAATCTGCCTCTATACAGCACCTAGCTCTTATTTTTTGCTTTATCACCTGGGGCCAAGTAAAATATATTTAATCCTTTTCCCATGTGATTATCCTTTAAATATTTGAAGACAGTTACCATTTAATCTATTTTACCATTTTCTTCTTTAGGCTAAGCATCCTCATTTTCTGCAACTAATATCATATTAAATAATTCACTATTCTCCATCCTTCTCATTTATTCTGCTACATAAGACATGATCCAATTTTTTCTTATCCCTCCTGAAATATGGTAGGCACCATAAAAATGCCCTAGTTATGGCTTAACTAGGGCAGAATACAGTGATTCTATACTTTTCTTTTACTTTGGATGCCATAGTTTCTTAATGCAGACCCGAATTATTTTTCAACCTCTTGTTATTTCTTTGCATAGTTCCAATAGTGATGGAACAGTTATTTCTACATGCTCAACATGACACTATTTGTACGAATTCTGGAAAATTAGAACATCTGAATTTTGACTTTACCTAATTTGCATAAATGGAAGACATACCAGTAAGTGTATAACTATACAATTCTGTGTTTGCATGTATATGTACCTTAAGACCACAAAAGATTTATTTTTTTTAGATATAGCCATAGAAATAGTTTAGTTAATCATCCTTCTGAATATCAAGTAAGGCATAAAATAGACAGACATTTGTTTACCAAAGAGCTTTGCCAATATAATAGAAAATGGTACATAAATTCTAATAGGACAGAAATTTCCTATAGATTGTGAAGTTCTTGAAATGTCTCTGCTTATGGATTACAAGAAGAAGCACATTCATTCAAAAGATTGGTTCACCAATTTACGTGGAAAAAAAAAACAAGAATGGATGAATATTAAAAATTGCCTGGAAGAGGGCATGTCAATTGGAAGGAAACTTGTTTTAGTCAATCAGGATATACTTTGGGTAAGAACAAAAGAACAGTGAGCTCTGGATTGAATAAGCAGAGAAGATAAGATTGCATTCTATTTGGGACACTGTGCAATACTTTACATGCTCCCACAGTAATACTTTTCTGGCAGAGTCCATCTTAAACTTTCATGTTCCCAATCATGCTACATGGAATACTACAACAGTAGAAGAATAAAAATTAGGAGTAACTTGAAGGGAAGTGGACAATGATGAAATGGATCTAAATTGCATATAGTATATTGTCATTAATGATGTACTCATAAAAAATGAGGCATAAAGGATTATCAAAGAAAGGTATGTTTGGAAAGGATGTAGGTCAATCATGTAATAAGAGTGAAAAGTCCAAGACTCTGCTGATGTTGGTGAAATATTGATTGAACCAAAGAGTAACATTTTATGTATTAGTTGGATTATCTGTAGAAGTTACAAGGAAAGGCATGAATAAGAATAGCATGGAGAAAAAAAAGGTCTACATAGGTGACAATATGCACCAGTCAACATCATCAATGAGTCAAAATATTTCAAAGCAAATATACATAGTTTCTCTGACGAAGAAGCATACTGTGTATATTAATTTTGTTCATTAATTTTATTAGTATCTGACTCTTCATGATTCCATGTGGGGTTTCCTTGGCAAAGATGCTAGAGTAATTTGCTATTTCCTTCTCCAGATCTTTTAATAGAAGAGGAAATTGTGTCAAACCAGGCTAAGTGATTTGCCCAGGGTTACACAGCTAATTAGTGTTTGAGGCCAGATTTGAACTTAGGTCTTCCTGACTCCAGGTCACGTGCACTGTCCATTATGCTACCTAGCTGCCACACAATCAAAAAATATGTTTTTGTTTATCTTCAGAGAATTAAGCAAGAAACTCAAATCCATTAATCTTTTACACAGCATGGTTGTAACTGTTTTGTCTTTTTAGTCCACAAATAATTTTAGCACTAAAGTTATTTATTAAATAGAAGAGGATATATGAGTTAATTGTTAAAAAGTATTTAACCCACATTATGTGCTAATCACTGTTCTCAGTAACATATATAAACATAAATATAAGCTTAATGTGTCCTTTGTCCTCAAGAGGTCCACGGTATATCTAGAGAGGGAAGACGAATATGACAAATTAACAATATAAAATATATATGTGTGTGTGCATGTGAGCATATATCTAAGTGCTAAATTGTCATATATATTTTTGTCATATATATTAGTGTTCTTCTCCCTGATCATTCTTCCTCTATTACAATATAATCTTAAAGGCAGACAATCTTTCTTGCTTAGTTAACACAATGCCAGGAAACAAAATAATTAACAAATGATTTTGCATTTATTTACTTGCATTACTGGACGAGTGAGTTGGAATAAGTTAGTGAATTCTTAGAATTATTAAATGAAAACTTTATAAAATAGCATGGATCTTGAGATAGAACATGAAAGACAGGAGTGAGGAGAGAAGTTCATATGCAGAAACAACATTAAAGAAGGTAGAGATAAGGTTGACCATGGTAACCTTGAGGGACAGTGAGGTACCTTATTAAAAGTGGAAGTAAATACTATTGATTACTGGACAAAAGGAACATAGAATTATAGAGCATTAGAAGGACCTTAGAAATTAGCCTCATCCAATTTTCTTATTTTTCAAGATGAGTGAATAAAGGCCCATAAACATGAAATTACTTTTGGTCATTAGCAAGTTCGTGGTAGGAAAGTAGCCTTATAATTATTTTGAGAAGAGTAAAAAAAAATAAATGAAAGTAGTGTGAATAGCTGCAATTTATGTATCCATTTAAGATTTTCAGAGTATTTTACATACATTATGTCATTATAGAGGAAAGAGAATTAAGCTAGGTCATTTGGAACTATTGGGGTAATCTAGATGCATGGGCAAAATACAAAATTCATTTCATTTTCAGAGAAAAATGGAAAGGACTTGTTTGGCTGAAGGTAGAGAGGTGTCTCTCCCACTCTCCACACAAGATTTCAAGATTTAAATCTTTATAGCACAGGACAATATGAATAGTTGTGGGAAAAACTGGAAATACATAAAACATACATCATAAACAGTTGAAAGGACCTTAAATTTTACCTAGTCTAACCCTTTTCCTCATTCTTTCAATGGAGAAAATAAGGCTTCCAGTAAAATACTTTCTAAATTTACATAGTATGTCAGAACCAGGACCTAAACCTGCCTTTTCTGATTTCAAATCTAGTCATCTTTTCATTTCATCTTGCTCTCTTGGAAGGAGGAGTCTAGTTTTAAGAAATATGATGCATTTCAGTTAGTATATATATATATATATATATATATATATATATATGCAGAAGTATTCAGTAGGTAGTTACAATAGTAATGGCTAACATTTCCATAGCATTTCAAGGTTTGCAAAGTAATTTATATATATATATATACATATATATACATATATACTTGCAAAGTAATTTATATATAATATATGCATATTATATATTATTTAATATTTTGTTATAAATACATATTTTAATATATTATCTATAATATATTATATATAAATTACTTTGCAAACTATATGTTTTCTCATTGATCCTCATAATAATACTGTGTGAAGGCATTATTATTTTCATTTTATAGATAAATAAATTGAGGCTTAAGGAGGCTTACCTACCCAAAGGTAGCTAAGTAGCACAATGAATAGAGTGCTTGACCAGTAGTCAGGAAGTACTTTGTTCAAATCCAAACTCAGATACTTACTAGCTGGGCAAATGGCTTAACTGTCATTTGTCCCAGTTTCCTCAATTGTAAAATGGGATAATAATAACCTTGATTCCTAGAGTTGTTATAAAGATCAAATGAGATAACATTTCTCAAGTGCTTACCACAGCACTTGTGATGCTTAAAAACAGTCCCTTGAGTTGTTTATGGTCATAGAGCTAATAAATATCAGAGGCAGGATTTGAACTCAGATTTTCATGACTCCAAGTCTTGTAGATTTTATCCATCATTTCTCCTACAGTTATAGATTTTGGAGGTACAGATATGAAGCACAAAATGAAAAATATTAGAACCTTTTAGTGAAAAATTTCATCTTAGGCCTACTGACAGATTAGAACAATAAATCCATGGAGAAGACTGTACAGAAAGAATATTAAAACAATTGTGAAGATCATTCCATACTAGCTTCAAGAATCACTCTGAAGTGACAGGCTGAAGAAAGAGACATCTCATTGGAAGGGATTTCATGTGCTCTACTTAGGTCAGAGAATTGTGATATTCCATTATTATAAAGCATGAGGACAAATTAAATTGTCTTTTACTGTTTTCATTCCCATGAGATGAATTATTCAACCAGTCAACAAACAATGATTAAAGTTCTGACTGTGTACTGAAACTTAGCCAGGCACTGGGGATATGAGCACAAGAAAGAAAACAATTTCTGCCCTCAAGGAGTTTCCATTCTAATATAGGAGATAGAATGCTTATATATTCATATGCAACATATAATACACTACAGGCATGATGAATACTCTAATATATACAAAATAAAAAGAGTCATTTTGTGGGGGACACCTTAAAAGAGAGGAAAAAGGAAGGTGGATCTTTAATTGGGTTTGAAGGAAACAAAAGATTCTAAGAGATGGATTGGATCAATATTCCCTATTTGTGAGGTGGAAATGGGAATTATTTTTCAAAAGAATGATGCCTGAGTGTATTATATACTTGTGCTGCATTACTTCAGAGAGCTACTTCATTGGTTCAGGTTCTGCCTCCATCGTTTCATCATCCTCTTCCTGACTTACTAGTCTTTTTTTCAGTTATGTAGGCCTAGGAGGTTAGCAACAGGAAACTTGCTTTGCTAACTGCTGATTTCAGGATGCAATCTATTTGCCAGGGGTAGAATAAATGGTTGTTACTGCTTTTGAAATGGCTCTTGCTGTCCTAATTGGGAATTTCATTTTAAATTGTTAATTTCTCTACTAAAATCCTTATCCACTGTCTCATTTGGGTTCTGGAAGGCTGTACCACTAGAGTATAAGCTTTGCCAAATTCTAGTCATTCAATTTATTTTTTAACAAAAAAGAAAACTTTGTTATCCCCCCACCCCAAACACATTGCTTGGCATTCTCACATGAAGGATCCAACATAACTTTTTTGTGCTGAAATGCTTTTATCAGAGAAAATGAATACCTTAATTCTGGTTCTATGCTGAAATCTTGCCAGTTGTTGTCATTATTAGTTCTTAAAGAATAAACATGTCAGTCATGCCCTTAATATTGGGATTAATTTTTAAAAATCCATTTCAATTTAGTTTTTCTAGAGTAGAAATTGTTGGGAAGCTTAAAGTCCTTGGTAAAGGCAACAACCACTATTTCTACTAAAATGAATTTGGCGTCTGGAATATAAACCTAGTTTAATGAAAATGAGACAGAAAATGTTTAAAATGCATAACTTCTCAGAAATGAAAATATCTTATCCTCATATCATCATTCTTCTAAGGAATTCAAAGTACTTTGAGATATTCCATTATCTCCCCCTCACACTTATTTTTCAGATCAGCAAACTAGCAGATGAATTGGCCAGTGTTGCCTAGGCAGCAAGACTGAAGCTACGTCCTTAGTCATCCCAATATTTACAAAAGTTTATGCTTTCATATAGGTAAGCCTTTTCCTGCTTACATAGGATTTGCCTTGATATATGGAAGACTTTTTCAAACAGTTCACAGTTCTCCATTTCTATAGGAATTTTTCTTCTTATCTAGAATAGTTTTAATTTTGCTCATTCCATCTTTCTTATACTACATAAATTCTCTCTCTGGCAGCTAGCCAATGGCTCCAGGAAAATTAATGTTCCCAAAGCAAGAAATATGGTGTCATGAATGTGGTTATCACTATACATTGGTATACTGTTTCTGAAGCTCAAAGTCAACTCTATGGCAAATTAGGGATAACATTAATAGAGATGTATAGGGGCAGAACATCCTGAACTGTAGAAAGAAATTAGAATCCTAAAATTAGAGGCTCTACTCCAACTTCCTAATTTTACAGAGGAGGAAACTTGTGCCTACAGAGATCAAGTAGAGCAGAGCTGATACTAGGGCATAATGCTTTCCAGCAATATATTACCACACCAGTCTGAGTTTTTTATGTAGATAAATCTCTGTGTAACTCTAACCTGAGTCTTTTATATCTAAAAGGTGGTATCTTGCTTCATTTGACCAAATGTTTAGATTTATATGAAATATCAATTAGAAAGCAGTTATTCTTTTTACAAAGGGATTCATGTTGATTTCTTTTAGAAACAAATTTGTTGATTGCATGAAAATAATATCATTTGCAAAGAACTGAATCATAACCCTTTGAGAATATATTTGCAAATTCAGTGAAGTGATACTAAAAATATATTGAACTTATGAAAAATTTTAGGTTTGAGGATTGTGTTATTTGACAATTTTCAGGTGCCAATAATCCTCAGTTCCCATTTAGGGAAGAGATATTTAAGAAGAATGAGCATTCTTGAGTCATTGGACTCAAGGATGTCAGAGTAGCAGGAAGTATAACAAGTTCATTCCCAAAACTCTTCCAAAGAGACCTAGAAAATGCACTAGATCAAATCCTTATATGCCAATTTAAGAAAAAGTCAGAATGAGTCACTTTCCAGCATGGGTTGGCACAGGGAGATGGAAGAATTTTTTGGACACTGAGGATGGGGTTTTACCATTAGCAGTGAGTAGAGCACTCAGAAATCAGGGAAGGAGGAGGCCCCAAACTCACAGGGAGACCTAAAATATTCAGGTGTTAACTAGTAGCTTACTCATCCACTAGCTATTACCAGGTTACAAGTGTAGGGCAGACTGAGAAGGGGTAAACAGTGGTCCTAGGCCTTCAGCAGCATACAGAGGGAGGAAGACATTCAGAAGCTAGTGGCAGTAATGTGGTGCAGAGAATGGTCTCATTTTTTGTGTCTAGTACAGCCAGAAGGGGTATAGATGGAAGAATGAACAAACAAAAAGAATCCCATCATAAAAAGCTATTATACTGATAGAGATATTCAAGACACAAAACCAGAATAAGAGAATGACTCCAAAAGATTTATAAACAAAACCCCAAAAAACAAAACAAAACACTGCATGGACACATAGTGAGCTAGAATTGTTTGAAGAGAGGAAGCAAGAGTTTTTTTTAAGGATTAAAATGTTTTTATCAATGAAATGAGAGTGTCAGAAGAAATAATTGGTAAGGAAATGTCATGCAAGAAAGAAATGGAGAGAAAAACCAATAGCTTGGTACAAGAAGTTCAAAATTTTATTCAAGTGATTCCCTGACTCTTAGAAGAGAGTTCTTACCCTCCCTGACTAATAGAACAGACAAAATAGAATCTAAGACTCCATGAGACAACCAGAAACATTAAAACAAGACATAAAAATCTGAAGAAAAAGGAAAAAAAAAGTGAGTTCATAGTTAAAACTGACCTGTATAACAGTTTAAGGAGAAAAACAATTAGATGAGTAGCCTACCTCAAAGCCATGACCAAAAAAGGTCCTAAGTAGGAAAAAATGGGATCTTTAATTATTTTCTGTACTTTTATAATGTCAATTTTCAATTGTCTTATGAGGTTGTTGTATCATTTATCTTATTGTATATTTTGTTTTCCTAGTTTTATTTTATTATATTTATTTTCTCATTTTATTCTACACCAGTTCATTAAGTATTTACATACTTCTTTGTATTCATTGTTGTAATTATTTCTTATAGAAGAGTAACATATCATTATATTTATGCAGTAAAATTTGTTTAAACATTCCCCAACCTATGGGCATCTAATTTGTCTATTAATATTTATTAACTAAAAAAAACCTGCTAAAATATTTTGGCATATATGGGGCCTTTCTTTTCTTTTTTTTTCTTTTAAATCAATGACCTGTTTAGAGTATATGCTGAGCAGTATAATCTCCGAGTCAAAAGATATTGCTATTTTAGGCACTTTATTTGAATAATTCCAAACTATTTTCCAGAAAGGCTGCACCATTTCACAGCTGCTCATGGGAGGGTATATTTTGTTCTTGTAAATAGTCTATTTTGTCTGATTGACTTACTACAGTTTCATCTTTGAGAACTCAGTGGCATGTGTGTTGTTTTTTTTTGGCTTTTTTTTTGTTATCCACCCAATAAACTCTGAAAAAGGAACTTTTAACCATTTCCCTTAATTCAGCCTATATATATTCTAGGCATATCTTCTAGTCAAAACTTCATTAAATTTTAGCATCACTGAATATAAAATTGAAAACCTAGACCTTTTGAATGATAAAACAGGCTAAGGTTGCAGCTGAAATCCATGCTTCTGTTTTTCTTCTCATAAAATTGGGGGAAAGTTACTGGTTCTTGAATTACTAGGGGTTATTTGTAAATACTAATTTTAGAAGGAGCTGTTTGTATGCAATTTTAGAATGACTAATGTACTAAAAATGACTGCACAGATGCTCTGCCTTCTAGTCAGCTTTGACAATACACACAGCTCTTCAGAATTGAATTCCAAGTCATTTGTGTGGGGTAGAAGTTTTTTGTTTATATAAAAGGAAGGCAAGAGAAAGGACCTAACCCAAGTTATTTCCTTCTTATCCATCACTGAATTTCATTCAACTTCAAAAAGAGAAATGATGATAGTTGCTAGCATCTTCTTCCAACTTTTTTGGGCTTACTTTGCTTTCATAACTATTCCTGATTTATTGCAACTTTCCATTTAGGATGAAGACTGTGATAATTCATCACTTCCAGAAGAGGATTCCAGATGTTGTGCAAGAATTATTATGAATTAAAACAACACACACAGACCCACATTACTCATCAAACAAAAAAACAAAAATAAACTCCTGAGATAACTATTGAAATCTGGCCAGGTCTGGGATCATGTTGGAAATGCTATTTGGAAATCAGAAAATAGATACGTCTGACCAATTCTTTTTTTTTTTTTTTAGCCTCATTCAAAACTGCAACCTTCTCTCTCTAAATCCAGCATGCCTTCCTAGAAGAGTTTCCTGTGTTTTTATAATTCCCTCTTCCACATCTTCCTTATGCTTAGCCACAGAGCATAATCAGAAAGCTTTTCTATTTGGGGCAAGAAGAAATAAAGCTGCAGTGAAATGGGTGTATTTAGATAGAAACCCTAGAACAGAAGCATTGGTGGGAGAGGCATTGTGGGATAGAATGGGACAACTTATCCTTGCAAATCATCTTGTAGCTCCAAGCCAACACAACTCATTTGAATGCAAGGCAATGCAATGCAATCCAATGCAATGCAATCCATTAAATGCCTACTCTACACCTACTAATTATGAATTAGACACTTACTGTGTGAGGACAAAATGGTAGGTGCTGGAGGCAAAGACAAGACTAAAAGTGCCTACTCTGAAAGGATTTACATTCTATTGAGGTGAGGATGAATGGATATAAAAAATACTAATATTAGGAATGACAGCAATAATGGCAAGGTTTGTAGAATACTTTACATCTTATCTCACCCCACCACCCCCCATAATTACCTGATGAGGTAGATGCTATTATTTTTATTTTATAGATGAAGAAACTGAGACACAGGGTTTTAAGTGACTTACCTAAGGCCAATCACTAGGTGTGCTGATAAATGTTTAACAAAAAGTTCTCAAAAAATGTAACCAGGATGCACTTTTAAGTTTAATCTTCATTATTAATATTTTCTCCATTACTTTAAATATAGATAAGACAGAAAACAATAAATTTAATGAATCAAATCTAGATTTGTAATGGCTGCTGATTTTTGAGGCATAAAGGATCTCACTGAAAATTTAAGTCTACTCATCAGTTCAAGTATAAGCTCCAACCTTTGTCACACAGTTATGAAGTCAATGAGGCAGGATTTAATCTAAGGACTTCGTGACTTCATTGCCTACACTCCATCCACTACACCATCTACTACACCAATTAGCTGACACAATTTGCAAACAGATTTATGTTTCAAGATTTTGAATCTTTATCGGTAGATTCCTCATCACCAACTTCTTTTAAATACTATATCAATTCCCAAATTTAAGAAATTGAAGAATCTTAAATTGGAAGGAATCTCAGGGCCCGTTTATTCCAAGATTTATATAAAAACAAATCCCTTTGACTTCACACTTTACCAATGATCATTCAGCCTCTGGTTAAAGACCTTCAGTGGAAGGAAATGCCACTACCTCCAGAGACAGCCTATTTGACTTCTTGAGAGCTTTAATTCATAGAAAGCTTTCTTGTAAATGAAATAGAAATGTCACTGTTTACACTTTATCCATTGCTACAAAATCTGCCCATTTGGTCACATCTAAGCATCTGATCCTAGTTCTACCACTATTTTTGCTGTATAAACCTGGAGCAAGTCATTTATCTTATTGATGCTTCACCCAAATAGTGATCACTATTGACCAATATATTTTGTGAACTAGCACATTTCAATTCCTTTTGCCTGATAGCAAAGGATAGCCTGAATAAAACTTTCAGAATATAAGAAACAGAGATGATTCACCAGAAAGCGAAAAGCCCTTTTTTGGTGTTGAAGAAAGTGCATTTGCTCTCACCATTCTTTCTGCAAAGCATAAAAACAAGCAAGACTACTATCTTCTTTATGATATCCACAGTCAATCTAGATTAGCTATAAAGACTCTTGAGCTATAGTCATAGGAGAATAATACTTTGCTCACATAAGCTTACTGGAGATAGGTATTACATTAAATAAAAGCAAAGAAAGAGCTTTGTGTATGTAAGTAGAAGCCTCTCAAATTCCTTCTCTCTTTTCATATGAGAATACTCATCCATGAGGTGCATGAATGTTTATAGTGGGTGGGTAAGAAATAACTCCCTTGCTGCTATCATAGAAATGGAGCTGGATATATTAAAAATGGGGAAAAGTATTATTACATTATCTTACCCATTTCTATCTCACTGAAAGATTATTTTTCACTGCTCTCTAAGACTTGGTTTTAGTTCCTTTGACATTTAAAAACTGAAAACTTCAGTGTGTTTAACCCGTTCATTCTTGATTATTTTTGAGATAATAATCATATATGTAAATCTATTTCCTCTTTATTAAATGATTAAAAAACATCTTAGATGTTCTCTCTAATCTAATTATTGTAAAAATCCAGAAAATATAGAAATAATCTATTTTTATGATAATGGCTTTCTGTTACATATTTATACACAGACACATATGCATATGTAATGGGATCTGGTGGGTGACACCATCTTAATGACTGATGGTGTCTACCTATGTAGTAGATCTCTATGCATGTCTTTGATATATATATTTCCTTAGTTTTGGTGGGCAATAATGGTGTGGGAATACTCTGGCATCTTATCAGTTATTTAATTTTAGTCATTTTCCTAAGGGGTCAAATGGCTTGCTAGTATGCATCTGAGATAGAACTTGAATCCAGATTTTCTTGACTTTAAGGCCAACTCTCTCTCCACTCAGCTACATTGCTCAGAGTCAGTAATACTTGAGTTTAAATTCTACCCAAGACGTGACCATGGGCATTTCAATTAATTTCTCTCAACCTCAATTTCCTTGGTCTGTAAAATGAAGATAATAATAGTCCTTCACCAACTATTGTGAGGACCAAATGAGATAATATATTGAAAGTGCTCTATAAACATTAATGGGTTATAAAAATGTTAGTTATTTGTATTATTCTTTTCTAAAATATAATTAAATGGTCATTGATTTAGAATATTTTTTCAATTTACAAATCTGCATTGATACTTGGGGTTTTTTATTTTAGATCATATCACCTTATATTAATAGGCCAAAATAATAATTAAAAAATTTTATAAATTACCAATATCCAGTTTGTTGGTCTTAAGGCTAGATTACTCTCTGCCTGAAATATACATGTCAATTTGGTGTTCTGTGTTATGCTAAATGTTATTGGCAATACTGCCAGTGTTACCACGGTAACCACTTTTTGTTGAATGCAGGTGGATTTTTTTTTAAAGCATCTCCCTGAAAACAGCCTCTCTTGTTTTTTGTTTGTTTGTTTGTTTGTTTTCTTGGATTGAGAAAGTGGACTGAGTCCTCTGATGAATCCTTCCTCATATGTAAAACGTGGATAAAACTAGCACCTACATCACTGTGCTATGACAATCAAATGAGTTAATGTACATAAAACGCTTTGTAAACCTTAAAGTGATATAAATGATAGCTCATATTATAAAGTCTTGAGAAAGCAGCAATAGAGCAAAATCGAGAAAGGCATCCTTTGTCTAAATATGTAAACACTGAGAGATTTAAAGAGATAGCCTATGACTTGAATAGGATTTCTGGTTCTAACAAAATAGTTTAGTGGATTTGAGTTTAGAAGAGGAGCTAGAAGACTAAAGGAAGGCAGAAAGAGAAGCACTCTGTTTTTATGTGTATATCCTATGTGTGTACATGCATGTATGTGTGTATGTGGGGCATGCATGTGTGCTATAAATTGGAGTTGAGATTTTATTGGGAAAGGAAACTCCAGATGAGGAAGCTTCTTCTATTAAGGCAGGTTTATACTCTGCAAATTGAAATCTTAAGAGTTGCTAGGAGGCATTGGAAGATTTACAGAAAAAAAAAAAAGAGAGAAATGGCACTTGGACCTAAGTCTTCCTGATATCAAGGATAACTATTCACTCCACAAAGGGTACTGATAAATGAAAAAAATATCAATTCCAAACTTTTTAAATTAATTTTAATTTTTTCCAGATTACAAGTTGATATAATTTTCACTAATTGCTTTTGGAAATTTTGTGATCCATGTTCAATTCCTCCCTTCATTACTCACCCCCTCCCCAAGATAGAAAGTAATATGATAGATTGTATGTGTGTATTTCTATATCCATAATGTTGTGAAACTTGACCAGAGAAAAAGTCATAGAGGAAATACAGTGAAGAATGGTATGCTTAACACCAAAGTTCTTGACAGTGTCAAATGGTTTGTTATCAGAAATGGATGTGATTTTATCTGTAGAAATTACATTAAAGAAGTTCTATTACCATCTACTTTGTTAACATACTCTTTGAACCTCAGGATTCTTTCATCTGGCTCATAGCAGAATCGTTTTTATAGGAGTTATCTCTTCCATCAGAATGTGAATTCCTTGATAGCTGTCTCACTTTTCTATTTGCATTGTATTTAGTATAGGATTTGGTAAATAATTGACACTTCAGAAACACTTTTAATTCATTCATGTAATGAGATATTAATAATTCATTCTTAAAAATCATTTTTGGGTTCACAAATTAACTTATTCAAAGTAACCATATAAGGCAGCTAATTCTAGTTAGAAAATTACCATTTACCAGATGAATGAGTTCAAGTTTAGAGAGGTTAATTAATGCATCTAATATTCAATTACAAGCCTTTCATTTCCAATTCTATGTTTTGTTTTGTTTTGTTTTGATCATACCCTTGTGCATTGATCATATCCTGATGCATACTGGTTAACTAGTTTGTTTTTGGTTAGGGCTGATGGATTTTCCCCTTAAGTTCTTCTAGGCTTTCTACATTTATTCTTGTTTTTGTTTCATAGTAAAAAATGAGGGGTAGATTGAAGAGGTCACAATTTGGGATAGAATCCTATGGTGATCCACCACACTCCAATACAGACTCTTTAAACTTTTATTCATTCATTCATTCATTCATTCATGTATTATCTAATTCATTTAGTCTATCTATCTATTCATTCATTTTATCTACCTATCTATCCAAATATTTCTCATTTTCTTTGTTTCTTTCCTTGTTTCTTTCTCTCTCTTCCTTCTTTCCTTCTTCCTTTCCTTCTTCCTTCCTTCCTTCCTTCCTTCCCTCCTTCCCTCCCTTCCTCCTTCCCCTTCCTTCCTTCCTTCCTTCC